>NW_005871050.1:21441663-21542999 GCF_000147115.1 Myotis lucifugus | reverse complement strand
GATATTGTTTTTAAATAATTAAATAATGAGATACAATTCATATATAAATATAAAGTACATTGAAGATTTTAACTTTATAGTCTCTTAATACAAAATATATTTTATTTGCATTCCTTTATAAATATCAATTCCATTCTCTGTCAGTTTTTACTGTCTCAATCTCTTCCATTTGATCTTCAGTAAAGTTATCTGTAGGATTGCTCTAAATGTTAAACCCTGTTACAATTATTTCATAAAGTACAACACTATTATTTTTAAATCTGGAAATAAAATTCACATTAGCATCTGAGGAAAGTGCTATATCAATGTTGAAATAATTGCCTACAGTACACACAGCTGGCTAGAAAATCAATTATGAATACCAATTAATGTTTAATAAGTAGTACATTTAATTCAGCTGTTGCTACCTGGGATTAGAAAACTATTTTATCAGAGAGAGAGGGACTCTTGGCTCAGGTCCCACCTGAAAGGGTGTCTCCCCTCAGGTGGAAATCAATGAGAACTTGCCAGCCAGAAAAAAAAAAAAAAACTTGAAGAAATCCCAGGAAATTAGCAAGAGAAAAAGAAAAGAAGACAGCTTGACTACCCCCCCTCAAAAAAACAAACAAATAAACAAAAATGGGCCTCTGAGATCAGGCAACAAAAGCAGAAAGCAGCTAATGAGAAGAAGTCTGTGCAGACAAGAGAACAATGATGACTGACTACGAGTATTTGGAAAGCCTAGGTGCTACTGCCTGTTAGGGTCGCCGAAGGAGGAACACACGAGGCCAAAAAGGGTGAAGAATAATGAATTTATTAGGTTATCTGGATACCCAGATGGGCTGAGCCTAAAATGGTGCCAGCCCCCAAAGGTGGGGAGTCAGAGGTTTTTAAAGGACTCTAGGTGGCCTTTTTCTTGGTGGAGAATTCTCTCTGCAGGTCCGGATTCTGGGAAAGCCTGGAGGGGAGAGATAATGGTCTTAGCAAGTGGAATGTAGTCTAAGTGAAAGGGAATGTCCACTGTGAAGTGGCCTAAACGTTAGTTCTCAGGGGAGGGGGTATCGATTCAATTATTTGATCAGACCTAACATTGCCAACTAGGTGTATGATAAGTTCTGTGATCAACATTTTGTAGAGTGAACAGTTATTACCTATTTGATAACATAAATATGTAATAACTGCCTAAGCGACCGTTCGACCATTCTACTGGTAGTTATGACACGCACTGACCACCAGGGGGCAGACCCTCAATGCTTAGGCATGGAAACATGGAACAGACTGATGACTCTCAGAGGGAAGGGGGGAGGGCTGGAAGAGATTAATCAAAGATCTTATATGCATACTAGAGGCCTGGTGTATGGATTCATGCACCAGTGGGGTCCCTCAGCCGGGCCTGCAGGGATCGGGCTGAAACCAGCAGTCTGACATCCCCCGAGTGGTCCTGGATTGGGAGAGGGCACAGGGGAGGCCGTGGGACCCCACTGGTGCACGAATCTGTGCACCAGGCCTCTAGTATCCTTATAAAAACTATTTGAAACTTGACCTTTCAGCCTGACTTAGTGTAATGTTTCAGGACCATTCTTCAAAGAATAAAATACTAATGACAAATGGGGGGGGCTATTTTATTTCATTTTTAAATTTTTTAAAATATATTTTTATTGATTTCAGAGAGGAAGGGAGAGAGAGATAGAAACATCAACGATAAGAGTGAATCATTGATTGGCTGCCTCCTGCACACCCTCTACTGGGCATTTGAGAGATAAATAAGAATTGGTTAGAAGAAAAAACTTAGGATGGGGGCACTGAGCCCACAACCCAGGCATGTGCCCTTGACCAGAATCGAACCCCAAACCCTTCAGTCCCCAGGTTGATGCTCTATCCACTGAGCCAAACAAGCTAGGGTGAAAAAAACTATTTTATCACTCACTGAAATAGGAAAATTGAATATTAGATAGATGAAGAGAATCTCAATTTTAGCAGATTTTTATTTCTAGTCAGAAAAGTGTGAATGAGAATTTCATCTTTACATCTACCTATTATATGAAAAGATTCAATGCTAAAAGAGCAGAAGAAAAAAAAGAACCAGATTTTCAGATAACACTCCTCACCCCCATCTTAAGTTTCTTCTAACCAATTCTTATTTATCTCTCAAAACTCACTTACTATAAAAAAGCTTTTTAAAATTCTTGTGCCTCAATGAGTTGTGTTTCCTTTTAGATTTCATAACACCTTGAATGTAACTCCATCATAGCATATAAGTCACCGACTTGCAATTTCCCACTTATTTTTCTATTTCTCCTACTAGACATTTCTCTAAAATGGGTTTATTTAATTTTGTATCCCCAGAAGTTACTACTTAGAAAGCACTTATAAAAATGGTAAATAAGCTGAAACCGGTTTGGCTCAGTGGATAGAGCGTCGGCCTTCGGACTGAAAGGTCCCAGGTTCGATTCCGGTCAAGGGCATGTACCTGGGTTGCGGGCACCTCCCCAGTAGGAGATGTGCAGGAGGCAGCTGATCGATGTTTCTCTCTCATCGATGTTTCTAACTCTCTATCTCTCTCCCTTCCTCTCTGTAAAAAAAATCAATAAAATATATTTAATAAATAAATAAATAAATAAATAAAAATGGTAAATAACTATTAATTTCCAATAACAAACTTTCATTGTACAAAGCTATAAAACAGCCATATAAGGCTTAAACTATAGCCTTTATTAATATGTTGTGGGGCACCATACAGTCCTCACAAACCATAACTTGTGAAATTTCCTAATTTCTACTATCTTAGGGGGATGGTGCTTTTTGGTAAGATAATACAGTCACTAGGTCTTTGATCAGTTCTATTTGTGAAGCAGTGAATGCTTTACTTAAGTAATTGAAAATAGAAAAAAAATATGCATTTGTCTTCTGTCATGATAAAAATTTGCAGCAAGATAAGAAAACAAGATATTGAAGAGGGAAAAGATAACAGCCTTGCAGAATCAGAGCAAACATAGTAACATTTTGTTTGAAGCAGGTCCACTTTGCATTATAATGGTTCACTCTCTCAAACTAGAGGCAAATGCTGTGGGTTTTTTTTTTTACAACTATGTATTTTTAAATATTTTTTATTGATTTTTATAGAGAGAGGAAGGGAGTGGGAGAGAGAGATAGAAACATCAATGAGAGAGATATATCAACATCGATAGGCTGCCTCCTGCACGCCCCTACTAGGGATTGAGCCTGCAACACTGGCATGTGTCCTGACCAGGAATCAAACTGACAACCTTTTGGTGCACAGGATGATGCTCGACCAACTAAGCCACATGGGTTAGAGATATAACTATTTTTTAAATAATTTATTTAGAAGGGGAAAAATCTGGACAAATGCTTTTTAAAAAGTTTTGACAAGTCAGACAACAACTCTTTTAAAAACATATCTGAACCCTAACCGGTTTGGCTCAGTGGATAGAGTGTCGGCCTGCGGACTGAAGGGTCCCAGGTTCGGTTCCGGTAGAGGGCATGTACCTGGGTTGCAGGCACATCCCCAGTGGGAGGTGTGCAGGAGGCAGCTGATCGATGTGTCTCTCTCATCGATGTTTCTAACTCTCTATCCCTCTCCCTTCCTCTCTGTAAAAAAAAAATCAATAAAATATATTTAAAAAAACATATGAGAGAGAGAGAGAGAGAGAGAGAGAGAGAGAGAGAGAGAGAGAGATCTGGTGGCAAATGTCATATATTATCCAACTTTTCCTTGCCATGCAGATTTACCTTCTAGGATATGATTGTGATCCAGGAAAGCTCTGCCTAATATGGAGAGAAAGTTCACTTTGTTATTCTGGTTTCTAATGTTACATCTATTTGGCTTCCAGATTTACATGAACTCAGTTCCTTGAAATGAGGTGATATGAGTACATTTTCTTACTTTAAATTAATAGATAAAGCCCTAACCGGTTTGGCTCAGTGGATAGAGCGTCAGCCTGCGAACTCAAGGGTCCGGGGTTCGATTCCGGCCAAGGGCATGTACCTTGGTTGCGGGCACATTCCCAGTAGGGAGTGTGCAGGAGGCAGCCGATCGATGTTTCTCTCTCATTGATGTTTCTAACTCTCTATCCCTCTCCCTTCCTCTCTGTGAAAAATCAATAAAATATATTTTAAAAAATAAAAATAAAAATTAGTAGATAAAAAGCCTTTTTGTTTAAATAAGATCCAGTGGAATGTGTTACTGCAGTTTGGCTGGCCAAGGCCTTATCAGTAAAGGGAATATTGGGAACACCTGCATGGCTACCATTTCTGTATGACTACAAAGACAGCATCATTTCCCCAAAATGGAGGCATGCATGGGATTTATAACACATCAAATGTTGCATCATAACCAAAACAATGCAAAGGCATTAGACCATAAACTAGTACTTATTGTCATTTTAATACAACACCAGTCCTGCTGTTCATCAATAATGTAATAGTTTGAGTGGAACTGCAAACTGGTAGGTTAAGTTTGGCTTGTGATGCAGTAATTTTTTAAAAATGAAATTAAGTTTGCAGTTATTGCTGGGAAAAATACCTATCATTTATAAGATAACATCTCATTTTTCTAAATATCAGTATTTATAAGCAATATCTATTTGACAGTCTGGAGACATACTTTATATTTTTTATTCAAATAATAGAGACAGCAGCACTACAGCTTTGTGTGTAATTTCCAACCGAAGCATCTGTGATGTCTATCACTATCTGAGAAGTCTGTTTCCTGGGTGAGGAATTATTTTGGCCAACATATCTTAGCAGCGCCCTGGAAAGACAGCGTTTTTCTTCAGAGTACTAAAGATGATCATGACAATTCTTGATTCTTCTGAGATGCAAATGTTAATCTGGTTAAGAATTTCCCATTTGCAATCTAGCCATTTCTTCCTTTAAAAATTGAGGGCAAGAATTAAATATTCTTAACATGTGGACATTCCTAGCATAGTGCCTGGTGTTCAACACATGAGAGCTTTCCTTTCCCTTTTTTCTTGTCCCCTCCAGAATATACTGAAAAGATACTAAATCTAGCACTACGTGATTTTGACTGTCTGACTGTTTTCCATCTGCTACAGGATGTTTTTTTCTATATCATTTTCATCTGATCTAAGAAAAAAATGTTTCAAATCTAACAAAGCTAGTTCTATATAAAAATAGGATATGATGAAAAAACTTTAAAAGACTACGATATAGGAAATTAGTCACAAACAAAAATAGATGAATCATAAAGCATTCCTTTACTCCATATTGAATAAATTAGCAACTAAATAGTCAATTATTGGTTCTTGGATAATAGAGCAAGTGCTCTCTTGTGTATTATTTTGTGGTTAGTTTGAGATAAACATCATAAAAATAGAACTCAGTTAATACAGATTAAAAACAAGAAGCATTCAATGCATTATTTGATTCATTTTCTGTAATGAAAACATTAACACAATACCAGAAAAATATAAAGAATTATTTAATAAGTTTATTGTATATTGAAAAACACAACAAACACCCTACACTGCATCCTATATTTGAACAGGAGTTTGCTCATTAAATAGGTATCTATTCAATAGGTAACACTTTTTATTTTATCATCATGTTGAATGCATTAGAAAAGAGCCTGGAGATCTGACCAGTGTGTTTAGTGGTTAGAGCGTTGGCTTGCGCACTGAAGGGTTGAGGGTTCGATTCTTGGTGAAGGGCACATACCTGGATTTCGGGTTTGATCCTTGGCCCCCAGTAAGGGCGTGTGTGTGTGGGAGGCAACCAATTGATGTGTCTCTCACATCGATGTTTCTCCTCTCTTTTTCTCTCTCTCCTGCCCCTCTCCTTTCCATTCTCTTTGAAAATCAATGAACAAAATATCCTCAGGTGAGGATTAAAAAAAAGAGCCTGGAGGCTTTGTCTAGAAATAAATGATACAGATTTATTCAACAGTCTTAAGGGTTTGCAAACCAGAAACACAACTAGGCAATACCAAGAGTGTCCCAACAGAGAAAGAAAAGCTAAGAGTTCGTATAGTAAAAAGCACATTCGTGAGAAGTACCAGTCCTGTATCCTTAGGCTCTGGGAGATGGTAATCCTCTAGGACCAGTGGTCTGGATAATGAATGTCAGGATACATTATTTCCTTAGTCCTTCAGGAGGTAATCAGAGGGTTATATGTAGGTTTGATGCATATCCAGGCATTGACACAGGACTGGAAAATTCAAAAGTTCCCAAGCTAGTTAAAATAAGAATAGAATCATTTCCTCATGTGCCAATGTACTTGATTTTAGTAATTTAACAGCTTGACAATAGTGACTCCACTTTATTTCTTCACTCTAACCCTCAATCACAATAATATTCATAACAATAATAAACAATCCTCATACTAACTCTATGAGATTGGCACTATTATTAACTTCATGTATGGAAGAGGAAATTGAGGCTAAAATTGATTGAGTACCTTGTAGAACAGGTCACACAGTGAGAAAGATTCTTTAAAAGATATATTAGAACACTTTCTTCTTTGGTTCCCTTGGAAATTTTTACATAGGTTGGGGGTAAGGGGGAAGATCAACCAAAGGACTTGTATGCATGCATATAAGCATAACCAATGGACACAGACACCAGGGGGTGAGGGCATGAGTGGGGGGTGGGAGTGGGGGGGCAAATGGGGGATAAGGATACATATGTAATACCTTAATCAATAAATAAAATAAAATACTAATTATATGCAAATCAATGGCAAACAAATATGTGTAATCTAGAAATGGGAAAATGTTCTTCCGTCTTATATACAGGACTGTGCTAATATAGAAATCACATTGGCAAATTCCTGATACTGAATGTCAGACGGGACAAAACAATAGTGGTGATGTAGCCTACTTAATATTGGAATTAGGTTTACTTTGCTTTGCTGCAGACTGATGAGAAATGTTAATTACAAAGAATTTCTGTATAAAACTAAAGCTTCCATGTTTATCATATTTCTCTTTCATTCTTTGTTAGCTCTGTATCTTTAACAAGGCAAGTTTTTGAACAATTATTTAATGTTTCTCTTTTATTTTCTTTATCTTGCACCCTCCTTAATTCTGTATAAATTCTTGACAAAATCTCAACTAGATTGAGAAACTCCAGTGATCTCTTGTTTGAACAAATATTTACTGGACTTTTACTGTATTCCAGGTTCTGTCTTAAGGAATTTTATTGCAATTATCTACATTGATAGACATATAGTTTGGATTCAGTTTGGTATTTTTACATGTTTAAAACAAATTACTTCCCAATATATTGGTACAAATAAATAGGTTGTTTTATAAAATGGGTATTTGTCCAAGATAACTACAACTTGTTAAGAAAAACTAATATCACTACTAGCTTGGAATTTTTGAATCCTTAAGACAGAAAGTACAACAGAATAATGTTGAGGCTTTATTTTCTTGCTAAAGGAAGTCTGAATCTTCCCTAAAAGAGAAATATTACATTTCTTCTAGGTTATTGTCTTTATTTTCAAGGAGAAATAATTCCTTCAGAAGGAGAGACTATAGGTTTTTTCAGTATTTGTCCCTTTCATGTAAGAAGAAATAAGCCAGAAATTAAGAACTTTGGTTCCCGTTGCTGGTTCTACAGGCAGTAATATGGTATTGTTAGACAAGCAGAAGCTGGAAGAGGAAGAGTTAGACAGAGTGGCAAACCAGAACTTTATATCCCATGCGGTGCCAGAGGTCAAGAGCTTGTCAAGTGTTTGAGAACCAAGAAATCAAATGTGCCTACGGAGCTAATGGATCTGTAGTGCCAATCCGTACAAATGAGAAAATCCATTGAAATCCTTCAAGCTGGGAAAGTCAGATGGAGTTAAAGAGTTGAAAGCATTCATTGTCAGGAGCCAATCAGGTTTTTGGCCCTTGGAAAAGAGAAGTAGAAGTGGATGGGGGCAGCCTGACTCCAATATTCAGCAGAAGTAAGGCTGCAGAATCCCAGAATGTCAGCTTAGAAAACAGGTCTCTGAGCTTGATGGGTTGCTTTCTGATCCCTTTTCCTGCTGAGAGCAGGGATGCCTGGTGTCGCAGGTGGGTAGATGAAGTAGTTGGAAACTAGCTGGAGGGAAAGAACTGGAGGACTACAGGTGTACACTAATTGCAACTGTAGGGGCGGTAGGAGTTTGTGGAAAAGGTCCAGGAATGACCCATAAATGTATGGAGTATCTTTGTGCTGTCATGTTTAAAATCTCTTAGTTGAATTCCCAAGCCTGTTTAATTCTTTCATGAGAATGATTGCAAAAATGAATTTAAAGTGTTTAGATCTCCTCAGGTGAAAAGATTCTTCATGAGTTCAAAATGTGTGGGTTAACCAGAAAGTGTTTTTTAAAAAGTGGACAATTCTAATTTTAAAACAGAAAAATTAGTTCAGGTAACTGGACTGTGATTTTTTAAATTGTATCATTTGGCCTAGTCTTTTGACTCATTTTAGCATCTCCCTTATTACAGCATAAAGAGAAAGAAAACGTCAACATACATTTCCATGTTGTTAAGCTGAAATATTTGATCTTGGAGGAAGAATTGATTGGCAATAACTGTTCCCTGTAATTATCATCAATATGATAGCATTTGGCTTTTTAGAGATATGAACGCAACTGAAAGGAGACTTCAGTAAAGTTTCTGAGAGTCTTTTTTTTTTAAGTCAATGGCTTACTTAAAACTTATTCAACAAATATTTCTTGAGTGGCTACTATGTACAAACCACTGTGCTAGGCCTTTGGAGCATAAACATAATATAATACAAGGGAGAATATGAAAAGAACCATGTGAATGGAGCCGAGTGAAACATTTCTTGCTATCAGAGATCACATAAGTAGAAAGCAACATGTTTTTACAGATAAATAGTACAATATTTCTTAATCTTTTAAATTAAAAGTAAGAATATAAAAATTTTACTATATATGCCAGATAAGGCAAAATACATGTTTTGGTGTTTTATGTTTGTTAGGTAAGATATAGAGGTAAAGGGAGGAATGAAAAACATAAGTGAAAAAGACTAACAGAGAGAAGTGATATGGAAGGGGATAAAGGAAGTATACAAAGCATTCAGGGAAATTGAAAACATGACATTCATTGTGACCAAAATTTGTTTCTTTATCCTGTCAATTATTAGCTGTGTGGCTTTGGGAAAGACTCATAACCTCCCTGAGCCTAAATTTCTTCATCTGTAAGATAAACATAATACTAATCCCAAAGAGTTTTTTGTAAGTATAAAATGTAGAGCATATCACACAAAAGAGAATACAAATAAAGAGAACTTATTTTACTATAGTAGAATTTTGTGGAGTAATATCATTAATATGATCATTTAAGCTATTACTGGTAATTTTTTTTACAGTGTAAAATTTTATATCTAGAATTAGGCAGCTGGACTCAGTTTAGATGACCCCAATTTTGTTGGCAACATCCAAAGCATCATAGTCAGGAGCCAGTCGAACATATGCCTTCTTCTCGCCATCAGGCCGGATCAGGGGGTTGACCTTGGCCCTGTCAATGTCATAGATCTTTTTCACAGCCTGTTTGATCTGACGCTTGTTGGCCTTGACATCCACAATGAACACAAGTGTATTGTCTTCTATCTTTTTCATGGCTGACTCCGTAGTCAGGAGGAAGTTGATGATGGCGTAGTGGTCAAGCTTTTTTCTCCTGGGTGCGCTCTTCCGAGGATATTTAGGTTGCTGCCTCCAGAGACTTAGTGTCTTTGGCCGTTGGAAGGTGGGTGACATGCGGATCTTTTTTTTGTGGCTTTGGATGCCTTTCAACCCTGTTTTAGTTGCCTTCAAAGCCTTTGCTTTGGCTTCGGCTTTGGGAGGGGCAGGGGCTTCCTTCTTAGCTTTCAGGGCCATCTTCATAAAAAGCAAAAATATTTTATGTATCTAGGTAAAATGGGGCTATCATAGATACCCACAGCAAGGATATGGAAGTAGCATGTCTATACTGTCCTACTCCACCCCTTCCAGCTACTAGTTTGTCCAGTATTTTGTTATAATACTAGTACATTTGCTACCCTGTGTTGCACTTTAATTATGTAGTCCCCTCAATCAACTGTGAGGTCCTCAAGGAATAAGGATGCTGTTTAATCATTTTTATATCTCTTATCATATAGCATATATAGCAGGTACTTAAAGTTTGAGGAATTAATGAAATCCTCATTTGTTAAAGAACCTACTTATAAGCTAGTTATTATAGTTATATATAAAGTAGGCTGACATAAATTAATCTACTCTGCATGTTATAAATTAATTTACTTTGCATGTTTAGTTGTTTATCAAAACACCATGTTTTTTAAAATTTTGTTTTAGGTTTTCAAACAAGACTAAAATTGAATCAATCCTGTGACCAGGATTACTTAATCCCTCTATGGCCAGTTTCTCTCTATATAAATTGGTGTTAATGGCACTTTTTCACAGAGATTGTAAGAGAGGCTTTAATAAGATAAATATAAAGCACTTGGCACATAAGATGAACTTGCTAATTTCTTTTCCTTTAATTTTTAATCTCTACTACAAAGAACTCTAAAATTTCAAAATTCTCAATTACACATGAAGAAAATAGTAATTTTAAAAATATGGTTGAAATTTATAAAGAACTCATAAACTAAACACAAAACAAACACAAAATCCAATTTAAAAAATGGGCAGAGGATCTGAATAGATATTTCTCTAAAAAGGACATACAAATGGCCAATAGACATATGAAAAGATGCTCAAAGTCCCTAATCATCACAGAAATGCAAATTAAATAAAAATAAAAATTGAATTTAAAAATGTGATAATGGATTTTTAAAAAATAAATATTTTTTATTGGGTGAGGCAGTTTCAATATAGAATTGTCTACTATATCTCTCTTTGCTGTTGAAGATAATCAAAAGTTTCACATAGTTTATTAGCCACTGAATTTTGAAACACTAGAGGAATAACAATGTTGCATTTGGTCAGGTGTTCAAGAATTTTGGGAATAAAAATGCATCCTTTGGAAAATAAATAGAGGCATATATCATATAAGTAATGAAAAGGAAGCATAACCATATGGAGAATTATAAAATAGCTTCAGGTGACTATTACAAGACCTCTATGTAGAATGTTGTAGGACTTCCTGTCTCTTAAGAGATTTTAATGGAAAATAGATTAAAAAGAGCTGATATAGGACCATGTGCCCTATACAGATTTTGTAACTTAGTAATCCACACATGAAACCTATATGTTCATATTGACTAATGTCACCCCACTAAAATTTAATTAAAAATAAAATAAAAAGAGCTGATATATGTGAGATACATATCATTGAATACAGAACCCTAAAATCTCTTAGTAAAGAATTACTATAAATAAAAAGGGATTAAGCAACTGGCAAATTATAGCTAGGCATTAGTTCTAATAATTTACTGATATTTTGGACCAAATAAATTTTTGTTGTGGGGGATTGTTCTATGCATTGCATAGTGTTTCACAGCATTCCTAGCCTTCACCCACTATATGCCAAAAGGAACACTCTTTCAATCATCAGAGTCAAAAATGACTCTAGAGTCTAGACATTGCCAAGTATTTCCTGAGGGGCAAGATCACCTCCAGTTGAGAACTGCTGACCCAGAGCCTAAATATTTCAGCTGAGATTTAGAAAAGGAAGATCAATCACTATACCAAAAGATCTCCACAAAATAAATGCTATGGGAAAGACAGAAATTATTACTTAATATAGAGATAGGCAGCTCTCCTGTATTCAAGACAACATCCAGGATTATTTTTAAATATCTCTGTTGGACTTGTTTGATCCTCCTTTTTTAAAAAAAATATATTTCATTGATTTTTTACAGAGAGGAAGGGAGAGGGATAGGGAGTTAGAAACATCGACGAGAGAGAAACATCTATCAGCTGCCTCCTGTGCACTCCCCACTGGGGATGTGCCCACAACCAAGGTACATGCCCTTGACTAGAATCGAACCCGGGACCCTTGAGTCCACAGGCCGACGCTCTATCCACTGAGCCAAACCGGTCAGAGCCTTTTTTTTTTTAAAAGAAAATTGCAGCTTCTGTTTTCTATGCATAAGTAATAAAGAAAAACAGAAGCCTGCTTGGCCAGCAACTTTCCATTCGTTGTAGCCTCAAGTTAAGTTTTTTTGTTAGTGTCAGCCTGACTTTAATCAGGGTGAAGTTTCAGAAGAAATTGAAATTTCATCAAAATATTGAGTTATAATTTGACAAACTAAAATATTGTGAGAGTGGGTGTTACCATTCAAAAGAAAAACAAGGAGAAAAATAACCATAATGAGAACACTTTATTCTTTTGTATAGTTTGCAACATCTTATGTCTAAAGCTTAGTCATTTTTCTGCCTATGAAAAAAATAAGCAAATAATGGTATGACCAAGCAAAACACTAGGGGGAAATGTCATTTTGTGTCAAAACATAATTATAATTAGCAATCAAATTTTACTACATTTTTAAATGAAAGTTTTAACAAGGAATATCATTAGTTCTTTTTGTCTCAGATTTTGGAATTATTCCACCTACCTTTTCCTTGGCAAGATCACAATGATCTTTTAAAAAAGAAGAGGATAATTAATGAAATTGTTTCTTTTCCTTCACTCTTGAAAGCCTAAGGAAGAATTCATTTTATTTTTTTTCTTGGCTTCCATTTATTAGCAATTTCCATATGATGAAATCCAACCATTTTACATAGAAATGTTTTTATTATGAACACCCAAGACAAACTCCATATGTGTTCCAAGCCCTGTTCATTTTATTCAACAACTAAATATTTATTGAACAGTTTTAGGGTAGAAATGTCCAACAAAAAATATACAGACAGATCATAGGAACATACTGTTTCCCATAATTTTACATGCTTGCCTACCTCATCAATTTTGTTTTTTCATAAATGTAATATATCCCAGTCATTTTAAATTTATTTTCATCCCTTTTTCACTCCTTTTAAGCAATCTTCTAAATTAGTCACTTTAGAAATCATAGCCAACTCAAGATGATTTATGAGAAATACACAGATAGGGAATAATGTAGTCAGCAAGGTGATTAATTTTTATATTTAAGAATTTACTACTTGAGATTATTTTCATAAAAAATATAGTTTTCTTTTTCTGTCAGTTTTGACCCAATTCAATATATCTCTCTTGCAGTATTTGCTCTAATTTTTTATCATGAAATAAAATCACAATTATTTGTATTATACATGCTACTTTGGGAGATTTTTCATCTTATTAAATGAACTAGAGGCCTGATGCACGAAAATTTGTGCAAGAGTAGGCCTTCCTTCCCCCAGCTGCCGGCAATGGCTTCCCTCCAACACCCGTGACCCGGGCTTCCCTCATCTGGCCGCCGGCAGGCACCTGGGACCCAGGCTGGCTTGCCTCCTGCCCTGCTTCATCAGGAAGGACATCCAGAATGATGTCCGGTCTAATTAGCATATTACCCTTTTATTATTATAGATTGTATTCTGCATTGCTAGAACATTTACTTAGCACACTAAAATTTCTTGCAATTATCCAAGTATGTCTCTAGATATATGTATGTAATTTATGTTTTCAGATTTTTGCATTATTTCAAAATTTATAAAATCTTAACAATTTCCAAAAATGTCCCTTTTACAAGTGACAGTGTTTTTCCAGTGGACTTCTAATTGCTCCTGGAAAGAATGCTGTGAGATTTTTTTATGATGAAATCAAGAGCATATGTGATAAAATGTTCAATGTTTCAATTCAGGATCTAGATTAACGGTATATTGTGGATTTTTTCCAGGATATAGTTAAGGATTTCTTTCCTTCATAAAATAGTGTTGACCCCTAATAGTTTTCCCAAATAAGGATACTAAAATCTTAGTCAAGCTAAAAATATGTGTCTGCTTTGCAAAATAATTAAAAAATACATATCATAATAACTTCAATGTCAGCATTGACTACTGAAAGATGTTGGAGATAAGCATACAATAAATTAACATTAGAGCAGAACATTTCTTTCTTCATATAAGATTATTTTGTAAAATTTTATGAGACTAATATTCAGTAATAATCACATTTTTTCCTTTTTTAATCTCCTTGAGCAGCCTCCTGGGAAGTAAAGCATTAGGAATTATAACATCTGTGATTTAGGTGCACAGTTGTAAAATTTCTGATAAATTGGTGTATTTAGTTGCCTGAAGCTTTCACATTTTAAAAAATACACTTTTTATTGATTTTAGAGAGGAAGGGAGAGGGAGAGAGAGATAGAAACATCAATGATGAGAGGAAAATCATTGATTGGCTGCCTCCTGCATGCCCATTGGGGATTGAGCCACAACCTGGCCATATATGCCCTGACCAGGAATCAAACTGTGACCTCCTGGTTCATAGGTTGATTGTCAACCACTGAGCCACAGCAGCAAGGCATACAGGTTTTATTTTAAGCTGTTAAGAGAATTTTATTTATGGAGGACTAATTTTTTGTGGAAACAAATGAAAAAATAATACGAATATTTAACTATGTTTTAAAAAGAATTTTATATCTCTGGAACTTGAGTTTTTAGATTATTTGCAAAGCCCTAATAAATGGCAAATTTGAAGTTGAGGAAAAATCTTAGGTTGTTCTTGACCCTCTGTTTTGTTTCAACCAATAGTGTAGTTTTCTACAATTTTCCCCTTACACTGAGAACCGAATCTGCAGTAGGGACTCTGACAGGTGCCTTGTCTATCATTTCATATCTTTACTTTCCCAGCCACATTCTAATTTGCTTAGCTATGATGAATAACATATTTTGAACTAAGCACATCTTGGCGGCTATCCAATGACTTCCTCCTCTCAGGTTATTTGCCCTAAGTCTATTCAACACCCACTCTTGTGAGCTGTGTATTTTCTGAGAACACTCAAAAAGCCCTTAATGTATGGAGAAAATAATTTAGGTAAGCAACTGGATAGCAATCTTTGTTATGAGTTTTTCATAGAAGATTGTGAACTTCTTGATAAGGACTATGTTTTATTTATATGTTGGTCTCCAGAAATCTTCCACTATATGTCTGGCACATAGTGAATAATGAATAAGAGAGCTTATAGATATGGACATTTTTGTGAATAATTTCTCTCCTCTATAAGGTTATATTAATTATTTTCTATAATATCAAGCATCAGTATTTGTAATATTAGAAATAGTTTCATGAAATTATTTTTACAGCTTTATATCTTTGAACAAACTAGGCATTATCCATATTTTATATATTGGGTAAATCAAGACTCTTGCCAGAGGGTACACTGTAGAATGATCAGATCACTTTGAGGCAGTAAAAGCTTCATTGTGTTGAATGATAACATGATATTCTTCTCTAAGCATCATTTTAAAGTTGACATTATGATTTTGAAAACTAGCCTTTGAAAAGTGCTCCTGGAAAACAGGTACAGAGAGGATTATTAGATACTAGAGGCCCGGTGCACAAAAATTTGTGCACTCGGGGGGTCCCTCAGCCCAGCCTATGCCCTCTTGCAGTCTGGGACCCCTCGGAGGATGTCCACCTGCTGGCTTAGGCCCACTCCCTGGGGGATCGGGCCCAAGCTGGCAGTCAGACATCCCTCTGGCAGCCTGGCAGCCCTCGGGGGATGTCCACTTGCCAGTGGGGAGCAGGCCTAAGCTGCAGTCGGACATCCTTAGCGCTACTGAGGAGGCGGGAGAGGCTCCCACCACCACCGCTGTACTGGCAGCCATCAGCCTGGCTTGTGGCTGAGCAGAGCTCCCCCTGTGGGAGCGCACTGACCACCAGGGGACAGCTCCTGCATTGAGCATCTGCCCCTTGGTGGTCAGTGTGTGTCATAGTGATCAGTCATTCCCAGTCGTTCTGCTGTTAGGGTCAGTTTGCATATTACCCTTTTATTATATAGGATAGAGGCCTGGTGCATGGGTGGGGGCTGGCTGGTTTGCCCTGAAGGGTGTCCAGGATCAGGGTGGGGGTCCCACTGGGGTGCCTGGCCAGCCTGGGTGAGGGGTTGATGGGTGTTTGCAGGCTGGTCACACCCCCTTCAGAGTTGGGGTCCCCACTGGGGTGCCTGGCCAGCCTGGGTGAGGGGCTGATGGCTGTTTGCAGGCTGGTCAAGCCCCCTCCCAGTGAGGACCCTCACCCCATGGAGGTTTGGCAGCCTGGGTGAGAGGCTGATGGCTGTTTTCAGGCTGGCCACACCCCCTTCAGGGTGGGGGGTCCCCACTGGGGTGCCTGGCCAGCCTGGGTGAGGGGCTGAGGACTGTTTTCAGGCTGGCCAAGCCCCCTGGCAATGGAAGCTCCCAGCCTCTCCTTTTTTCTTTTTTTTTTTATTCTGGGATTTATTTACCTTCTATAATTGAAACTTTGTAGCCTTGAGAGGAGCTCAGAGCCGGCCAGGGCGGCTATCTGGGGTTTATTTACCTTCTATAATTGAAACTTTGTTGCTTTCAGTGGAGCTCAGAGCCAGGCTGCCGCAAGCGGGAAGCTTGGCTTCCTCCATCATTGGGGCAACCAAGCCTCCTGCTCGTTCCAGCTCCATGGCTGCCGGCTGCCATCTTGGTTGGGTTAATTTGCATATAGTTGCTCTGATTGGCTGGTGGGCGTGGCTTAAGGTGCAGCGAAGGTATGGTCAATTTGCATATTTGTCTTTTATTAGTGTAGATTGTTGTCTGTGTGCTTTTGAGAGTACTATTTTATATATCTAATAGACTCACGTTTAAACGAGCTTATTTTCTTTAGTCTACCTAACGTTGGCATTATAGTGTAATGTCAATATTTTTTACCAAACATATTCTGTTAAGTTATGTATTTAAATAAGTGTGCAGCTAAAATTCTTGCACATGTGCTTCAGATCACTTAATATGTCACCAGGTAATTTAATCTTATCAGGGTGGTTTGTAAGATCATAAGTAATTTCAGAGAAGAACAATGCTGCTTCCAAAACTCACCTTTTACTCATATTTGGACTTCTCATTCTTAAATCAATATAACAGATTAACACAGTAATCAACACAGTATCTTCATGAAAGACTGCCCATATGTTTGGTGAGAAATCTGGGGATCAGACAAATTCTACCTCCCTTGTCATAATCGTGATTTTAAATAAAAACTTTATGTTCAATACAGGGGAGAAGATGGGATGGTTATAAATTTTTCTGATAATTTATTGTATCCCTAGTAGTCAAGAACATTTTAAGAGGAGGAGGAGTAATAGTTATATTATTCTGTATTTATTCCCATGGTGTGTTTAAAACCAATAAGTATTTGGATTCCACTCTCCCATCTTTGTAATAAAAGTTGGCTGAATGGAAGGTTAAAGAAACAGAGAAAACTCATCAAGAATTCAAACAGGAATCTTCCAAAGAAATCTAAGGGAATTAGATTAGCGTTAATTTTTTAAATATTGTCTCATGTCATCAGCAATTTTCATGCCACATATGCTTTTCTTTTACTCTTCTCATATTTTTGTGTGAAATAACCATAAAATCCAACATGGAAAGTGACCCTGTGTTTGCCACCACAAACCATCATTGAGAAAATTATTTCTAAATCACTTGTGGGACTCTCTAAATTCCTATTGCTAACAGTAGACTTCAATGTTCTCCACATTTGTGGCTACATTCGGGTCAAGTCAAAGTAAGCTTGTAAACTATAAGCACTGAAAAGATGATAGTGCCTTCCAAGGTGACACCTAGACCACCAGGAAGACAAAATAAAAAGTTAACTAACAAGGCAGTGCCTGGCTGTAGTGGCTTAGTGGTTGAGCATCCAACTAGGGTGTGGGCTCGATCCCCTGTGTGGGGCGTGCAGGAGGCAGCTGATCAATGATTCTCATTATTTATGTTTCTATCTCTCTCGCCCTCTCCCTTCCTCTCTGAAATCAATAAAAATATATTTTAAAAATATATTTTAAAAACTAGTAAGGCAATATAACTTAAGATTATTTTTAATGACCTACCAAATGTTGCATACTCAGTTATGAGACAAGATATTCCTTTATTGGAGACTTTAGGGCCTATGGTTGAGGGCTTCGTTTAACATAAGACAAGGAAGACTTATTCTAGCTAAGGATACCTATTAATTTTCTTTTTCTCATATTCTTCGATATCCATTATATTTTTATTTCTAAGACTACTAAGATAATATGGCATTCACAGAAAAGTTTTTACTCTTTTACTTTACACGATCCCTTTTAAAACTCACTGGTAACACAATGTACTCTATTTCTAACCAATAATCTAGAAATTAATGCTGGATTCTGGGATTGAGCAGTTGAGAACTTAGAGCATTTTTAATTTTACTATTTCAGTTAATTTCACAGTTTCCCATTGAAGTTTCAAAGTTAAGGGGCAAGGGTTTTTGACCCCTTGCCTTTTAGGCTTGTTATCTAGAAGATAGCTTCTGGCATTTTGAAAATGACAGTTTGCTCACTGCAATATCATCTACTAAGGGAAATTTGTCATACAAAGAGATTATCTGATTATTTAAGCTTATATATATTTTGTATGTTTTTAAGAAAAGTATTATTTAATGGGAGCATTTTTTAGTTGTATTAGAAACTTCAAAAGTCAACTTTGAAAAATAAGATATGCCAATTATTGTATGATGAGAACATAGGCTTAGTTCTGGGTTTTGTTTTGATTTTGATACTATAGATGCAGACTCCTTAGAGATTAGGATTGGAAGTTCTAAAACATGTTTGTTTGTGTGTGAGTGGGGCAAGGAGACAGCAAAGAGGAAGAAAGCTCTGTGACTTTCCTGATGCTGAGTAATTGCTTTTCCTAAAAAATCAGCTGTTCTATCTCAAAATCAATTATCTTCAACCTCATCATGTTTGTCTCCCTTTATCTTCACAAGCTCATTGCAATAAACACAGGAAGACATTTTAAAATATTGTATTAGATAGCCCTGGCTAGGTGACTCAGTTGGTTGGAGCGTCATCCATACACTGAGGGGTCGAGGGTTCAATTCCTGGTCAAGGGCACATACCCAGGTTGCAGGTTCGATCCCTGGTCCTGGTCAAGGCATGTGCGGGAGGCATCTGATCAATATTAATCTCACTTTTCTCTCTCTCCCCCCTCCCCTTCTCTCTCCCTTCCTCTCTTCCTAAAATCAATAAAACATATCCTTGGGTGAGGATAAAATTTATATATATATATATATGATATATAATATATAATTTCTAGCACTGTGATCTTTATTCACTGAAATGTTTTGAAGAGCTGTGTAAACACTAGCTGGAAACTACTAGTGCCATGCAAATAGTAGCTACTATGAAAAAAATTCTTTTTAAAAAATATATTTTATTGATTTTTTACAGAGAGGAAGGGAGAGAAATAGAGAGTTAGAAACATCGATGAGAGAGAAACATCGATCAGCTGCCTCCTGCACACCTCCTACTGGGTATGTGCCCGCAACCAAGGCACATGTCTTTGACCTGAATCGAACCTGGGACCCTTCAGTCCACAAGCCGATGCTCTAGCCACTGAGCCAAACCTGTTAGGGCGAAAAAAATTCTTATGAAGGTTTGTAAGCTTTTCACTTGGTTAATTGAACAATAGAGTTATGTGCTCAGCCTGACTCCCCAAACTCAGTAGGAGAGTTAATGAGGTCATTTATCTTACACATGGTAAATATAAAGTGTCATATAAATGCACCACAATAATAATAATAGTGCGTTGCAGTGAAGCTAAACATCATACTTCCCATTTAATTATATCTTAAGATTTGATTTAGCAAACTTTTCTCTATATTAACAGCAGGAATCATATATTCACACTAGGAAACAAATGAATGTCATTAATGAAACATTTGTTCAAGTAGCATGCTTTTAATATATGAGACAATTCTTCAAAATCATGTAAATGAGCCTGCTTTATACAGTATTGAACAGGTTTATATAGGTATTAGTTCTCCCTGACTTCAAATAAGACCATGCCCTAAACATACTAGAATAAATGAAAATATATTAGTTCTCTAAAGGTTGAGGTAAAACTTGATTCATTGGTGTCTCTCATTAACTACAACAATCAGGTCACTCATTATCCCTTGCAATATAGTGACTTCTAGGCTATACCTGAATGTGCTTTACCATCCTTCTTTTCACCCTTACTTGGAAATAAATCTGTATCTAATCAATAGCACCTACAGACATGATGCTTCAAATTTACTGAGTAACCAATAAGTATTTGCAGATAGGAAAAGGGAAGCCTTATGTGTGCTACTGAAAATCATGAAATGAAGTGTATATAGCAGCGGTTCTCAACCTGTGGGTCGCGACCCCTTTGGGGGTCGAACGACCCTTTCACAGGGGTTGCCTAAGACCATCGGAAAACACATATATAATTACATATTGTTTTTGTGATTAATCACTATGCTTTAATTATGTTCAATTTGTAACAATGAAAATACATTCTGCATATCAGATATTTACCTTACGATTCATAACAGTAGCAAAATTACAGTTATGAAGTAGCAACGAAAATAATTTTATGGTTGGGGGTCACCACAACATGAGGAGCTGTATTAAAGGTTCGTGGCATTAGGAAGGTTGAGAACCACTGGTATATAGCATTTGCATATACCACTTAGATGTGGAAAATAAGATCAGGAAGTCTGGAAACATACTTTAATTTGACCAAGAAAGTCTACAAGGATGGACCATAATAGAAGTTACAGGAGCAAAACTAAATGAAAGTACATATATAAGAGGTTTCCATTATTTAAATGTACATGAATTTCAAGTTGAAAGTGGTTTTATTTTTATTGTTTTGAACTCTGTTAAAGATTTACAACACAAGAGGAGAAGGATTTGATGATTATTGACAAAACTATACAATGTTGATAATACTTCTTGTTCATCTTCTATTTCCTTAGAATATTAACTCTCAGTGGGCCTAGCACTTGCCCTCTTCTTGCATAAACCCCCAAAAGAATTAAAACACTGTCTTGTTCATAATAGTGGCTTCTTAATGGTTTTCTAGGAAGTTTCCCTGTAAGGAAAGAATTTTAAAATTTAATTCTCCTGCTAGTTCTTTGAGCAGTTTAGAGCACAGAAGATATTTAAAGTTTTATGGTATTCTCCTGAGAAGCCAGCATCGCTTTGCCTATCCTCACATTTAAGGTTTTAATTGCTTCAGTGTTTTAGCAACAATTACAGCCTATTCAGAAATTTTCCTTTCATGAACTGACAGCTCTGAGTTTTAATTTAGACAATCTTTCTTTAAGTAGGTTATATTTGTTACCCAAAGTCTCAGAGGAATTGCAGTCTGTGCAAAAAGGGATCAATTTCCCATTTACTTACTTTGGACCCATCAGTGTTTTACCTGATTCTGTACATTAAGCAAGCAGGGCTCTCCGATGTTTTTGTTTTCTTTTCTGCTACCATTCTACAAATGTACCGACGCGATCACTTGACTTATTAGTCTGCATCAATCTAAGTAAAGTGTCTTCAGCTTTTTTTTGCCATAAATTTCATTCAATTCTTATTCATGCTTGTTCAAATCCAATAAAGCTTTTCTATGGAGATGGATTGTGCAACTTCTAATTTTCCCCCAAGCTTTGTTATCCATCAGAACATATCTTTAGGAAATTTTGAGCCCCAAATTTATATCTAAGAAAAAAATACTATAAGTTTAATTAAATAAATTACAATGTAAACATTTAAAATGGGTGTGAACCCATTTTCTCTGATAATGAAGATATAGTTTTACATAATAAGGAACAAGTCTTCACCTGCTATGTTCTGCAGTCTTTTGTATCTCACCTCTGTTCTCTTCTAGTCATTTTTCTTTTTCTTTTTTTTTATAGTCATAGTAGGAAAACTTTATTTTTTTATTTTTTTAAATTTTTTTTAATTTTTTTTTGCTAAAAGTATTACAAAGGGTATTACATATGTATCCTTTTTTCCCCCCGCCCTTGACAATCCCCTGCCCTCCCTTACCCCCCAGTGTCTTATGTCCATTAGTTATGCGTATATGCATGCATACAAGTCCTTCGGTTGATCTCTTACCCCCCTCTCTCCTGCCCCCCAACCCTCCCTGGCCTTCCCACTGCAGTTTGACAATCAGTTTGAGGCAGCTCTGCCTCTGTATCTATTATTGTTCAAAAGTTTGTAATGGTCTTTATTATCCATGAATGAGTGAGATCATGTGGTATTTTTCCTTCATTGACTGGCTTGTTTCACTTAGCATAATGCTCTCCAGCTCCATCCATGCCGTTGCAAATGGTAAGAGTTCCTTCTTTTTTACAGCAGCATAATATTCCATCGTGTAGATGTACCACAGTTTTCTAATCCATTCATCTACTGATGGGCACTTAGGCTGTTTCCAGATCTTAGCTATGGTGAATTGTGCTGCTATGAACATATGGGTGCACATATCCTTTCTGATTGGTGTTTCTGGTTTCTTGGGATATATTCCTAGAAGTGGGATCACAGGGTCAAATGGGAGTTCCATTTCCATTTTTATTAAAAAAAAATTTATTGAGCTCATTGGGGTGACATTGGTTAATACAGTTATATAGGTTTCAAGAAACTTTTTGCTCATGCCAGCATCCCTTCTCCTTTAAGTTTCCTGATATCTCATAATCATTCCTCTTCTTCATAATTTGATCTTTATTTGATCATGTCTCTGCCACTATAATGATTAAGCATTTTCCTATACCTCTTATATTAACTGTATTGATGAATTGTATTAGATTTCTATTGTTGTGTAACAAATTACCAAATATCTAGTGGGGCTGAGCTCTTATCTGGATGCTCTGGAGAAGAATCTGCTCCCACGCTCAGCCATGTTGTTGTTGGAATTTAGTTCCTTAAGGTTGTAGGACTGAGGTCTTACTGGCTAGGGGGCTGCTCTCTGCTCCTAGAGGCAGCCTATATTCCTTTTCACATGGCCCCTTCCATCTTCAAAGCCAGCAACTGCATATAGAATGCTTTTCATGTTTCAATCTCTCTAATAGCTCCTTCACTTACATGCCAGAGAAAATTATCTGGGATGAGATTAGATCCACCTGGATAATCTTTTTTGTTGTATAAAGCAATTAACTCATGGGAATGATATCTCATATTTACATGTTCTAGTCACACCAGTTAAAGAGGAGGGGCTTATGCAAGGGTGAGGGTCATTCTTAGAATTATAGTGTGCAAATCAGAACACACACACACACACACACACACACACACACACTTTGCCCCATACACAGACAGTAAATGTTTCACATGTTTCACAAAAGTGTATTTCAATATATTTTTATTGATTTCAGAGAGGAAGGGAGAGGGAGATAGAAACATATATGATGAGAGAGCGGCTGCCTCCTGCATGCCCCCTACTGGGCTTCCAGGATTCCAGCCTGCAACCCAGGCATGTGCCCCTGACTGGAATCAAATCGAACCCAGGACCCTTCAGTCTGCAGGCTGATGCTCTATTCACTGAGTCAAAGCAGCTAGGGCAAAGAGCATTTATTCTTACTGTGTGCAATAAATGATGGCATTTTCTATTCTCTTCTATTTCAGAAAAAGAAATAATTACCTTAACCTATGAAATTTAGGGCAAAACCTTTTTTGTTTCACCAGGTTGGGGAGAGATAGTCACTTTTGTTTCTTTTTTTGGAAATTCATTTGGAAATCTGCAAAATTTATTTATAAAAATTGGGATGAAAAATAGGATAAAATAATATTTGAAATTAGTTATCTGTTATTTTTAATGGTAACTTATCCTAGGCTCCTTTTTACATCAGTGACTCTGCCATGTGTGCATAAAATTACTTCTCATGTAAGAAAGAAGTTCAAGAATTCAACATGTAGCTGCACAAACAGATGCATCTAGGAAGGGTAGGTTTTTTTCTGTGTAAAAACCACCACACTGCCTACCAATATAAATGACCTAATTTAGTAGTCATTGTAGTAGTCACTAGATGGCAGCTCTAAAACATGTGTTGCCCAAAATGGAAGGTGCCCATAAAAGAGAGTCTTATTAAGTGTTAGAATTCTACCCCAGGTGTTCTATGGAATCTTGATATTGTTCAACAATAAACCAAGCATTAACGTGGTAGAGTTTAATGTCCTCCAGTTTTCTTTTAGAAACATTTATAATAAATATATATGTTTTTAGTTTAAGCTATGTACTCATCAGACAACTGTTGCACTGTGTCTTTGGATCTGTCAGACATGAGACTGAAATACAATTTTTTAAATATCCTTGTAGCCTGATGAAAAATTGGCATAACATGGATCCTTCAGATCTAAGCTAATTGTTATTCTTTAAAAAGCCATATTCGACCAATCAACTTAATTAAACTCCCTAATAGTACCCTATCCTTCCTTCTTAACACTGATCACAACCTCCAAAGATATGGAATTGGTTATTATTCATATAAGGTCTGTTACACACAATAGGTTTCCTTCTCCATACAAAATAAAAGACCATGTCTATTTTGCCTATTATCATGTCGCCAGAACCTAGCACAATGCCTGACCCATAGAAAGCCCTCAATTAAGGCTTATTCAATAAATTAATAGTGAATATCAGCATGGATTCTTTTCCTTTTTCCTCATCAATTGTTTTTTTGTCAGAGACCTAGTAACACTTAGGTACATATGAGCATTTTCTCAGGGAGTACCAAGGCTAAAGTAAATCACCTTTACTGCCATTACAAAAGAATGCAACCACTGTTAGGTGGTCATAGTTTCCATGACTGCCTCTACAACTTATTAATGAAAATATTAATATTGAAAAGTCATTATGCTAAACTTTTTATGGAGGAAGAGAAGAAATACCATGCCAATGCATGTTTCTTTCAACTGTATATTCTCTGATCCATCTGATTTTATATGTCTGCCAGGTCCCCTGTTAACATCAAAGGCTGCTGCCACAGATACTGATCTATTGCATTTTTTATGATTGAATTATGAATTTATTGGCAAAAAAGCATGAGTCTACAGATTTGAAAGGATATATAATATGAACATAATAGGTGTATTTCTTCATTTCACTCTAGCAGTTTATACTGGCAGGTGATTTTGTACTCGTTCATATACTGTTCCTTTTATAATAACACTAGAGGCCTGTTTCATGAAATTTGTGCACTGGGGGGTTGGGGTGTCCCTCAGCCCAGCCTGCACCCTCTCCAATCTGGTAATCAGGCCTAAACCATCAGTCAGACATCCCTCTCACAATCCGGGACTGCTGTCTCCCAACCACTTGCCTGCCTGCCTGCCTGATTGCCCCTAACCACTTCTGCCTGTCAGCCTGATCACCCCTAACCACTCCCCTGCTGGCCTGGTCATCCCTAACTGCCCTCCCTTGAAGGCCCGGTCAGCCCCAACTGCCCTCCCTTGCTGGCCTTGTTGCCCCTAAATGCCCTCCCCTGCCAACCTGGTTGCCCCTAACTTCCCCCCCTCTACAGGCCTGGTCACGCCCCAACTGCCCTCCCCTGCTGGCCTGTTTTCCCCCAACTGCCCTCCCTTGCTGGCCATCTTGTGATAGCCATCTTGTGATGACATGGGGGTGGCCATCTTGTGACCACATGGGGGTGGCCATCTTGTGACCACATGGGGGTGGCCATCTTGTGTGAGGGCATGATGGTCAATTTGCATATCACTTCTTTATTATATAGGACTAGAGGCCCGGTGCACAAAATTTGTGCACAGGTAGAGTCCCTAGGCCTGGCCGGCGATCAGGGCCGATCAAGGCCTTCGAGCTGCCGACTGGGGCCTCCTTCATTCTGCGCTGCCCCCTGGTGATCAGCACACGTCATAGCAAGCTATTGAACTCCCAGTCTCCTGGTCGAACTCCCGAGGGGACACTTTGCATATTAGCCTTTTGTATATATAGATAACTAATATAATGAAGCATTGACTTATTACTCGAAGTGGAATATGAATTTTGTTTAAGTGGAAATAGAACTGACATGCTACTCTAAATCATTATGAATAGATGTGAAGGTGTGTGATTCTACCTACCTTCATCAATAAAAAAGCATTCTGTCATGTTCTAAGTTTTATGAACATAATACACCTTCCTTAATTTACCAGCTCTTCATTTTATGGTTGTTGTTTTATTTGAATAACAAATGCTCTGCTGAAATAGAAGCTTAAGAATGTTTTGCTAAAGTGGCTTTGAATCAATATAAAGACTCTAAATAGATTGGACATGCTCATTTTTTCCCACACCTGCTTGTCCTGCTTGTTTTCAACTTAAAAGTGAAAATAACCCAGGTAGTTGACATTTTTATTCTCATTTCAAGATTTAAGAACAAAACAAATTATAATCTATAATTGCAGAAATACACTGTCAAGTTAGTTTTATCCTTTTTATAATACGCTGAATTTTGATACCATCATAAGCTGAAATCTATAGCTTTTGGCAATTTAGTCAAAAGAAAAAAGCAAACAAGTAATCATATGTAATTGACATATAATTTTATAAAATCAAAAATTAGATGATAATAAATTAAAATGGAATCAATAGGTATTTTTTTAAAAAATTAAGATTTTATTATTTGTCCAGGCTGTATTTTCTAAAGTTTATTAAAAACAACTAAACAGCCCTAACTGGTTTGGCTCGGTGGATAGAGCGTCGGCCTGCAGACTGAAGGGTCCCAGGTTCGATTCCAGTCAAGGGCACATGCCTGGGTTGCGGGCTTGATCCCTCCCAGTAGGGGGCGTGCAGGAAGCAGCCAATCAATGATTCTCATCATTGATGCTTCTATCTCTTTCTCTCCCTCTCTCTTCCTCTCTGAAATAATATATATATATATATATATATATATATATATATATATATATACAACTAAACAAGACAAAAAATATTTCAAATATTGTTGTATGTTGAAAACAAACACAAAGTGTCAATGACAACCAGACAGCCACCTTAACTCAGAAAAATCCTCTAAGGACTCTTTATTCTCAAAACTTTAATTCAAATAACTTAAAGTATTTTTTGTGTCTACTATATTTCTGCTTTAAAAGTTATGTAGTGAGAGGATCTTTTTAAACAAATTCTTACTCAAAATGCCATTAAGGACATTTAGATTAAACCACATATTTATAAAGACTGGTGCAAATATATTCACATTTTTAAAAAGTTAAACCTATTTAGATAAATGCATTATGACCATTTCTAACTGATTTGCTTCCCAATATTAATAGTATATTGTGTCAATGGGACTATAAAACCTAAAGATCTAAACATCACTTTAAAAACCTACAGAAAGAAGCCCTGGCCAGATATCTCAGTTGGTTGAAACGTCATCTCTATATGCCAAGGCTTCCAGTTGCAGATTCAATCCTTGGTTAGGGAACATACAAAGTTTCAACCAGTGAACGCATAGATAACTGGAACAGATCAATGTTTCTCTCTCTCTCTCTCTCTCTCTCTCTCTCTCTCTCTCTCTCAAAGAAAGAAAGAAAAACCTGCGGGAAAAATGCCTATCAATTTGAAAGCATGTGCTTCTATGGTAAACCATCATGATTGTTGGGTTATTTCTCTTGACTGGATTGCCAAAAGCTATCAATTTCATCCAGCTCAGAATGGCTCAACTATCCAGTCTATTATAAAGAGGATGAAGCTGACTGGAGAGTGTATTTATGCTGAACCTGCTCCTCAGAGCTATTTCTTTACTGTCAGAAATAATTTCTCCTGTGGACAGGCCATTTATTCTCATACTGCAGTCCATGACTTAAGTGAGGAACTTTGTTTCTTTCCCTACATGTGTAAATTCTGAGTAAGTATCCTCTTCATTTGAGTATCATGGAAAACCTACCAATTTCAGTTCTAGTCTGGTGCAAATATAGTCAAATTTTTTAAAAGTTAAACCTATTTGGATAAATGTATTATAACCATTTCTAACTGGTTTGCTCCCCAATCTTTGAAAACAAACTTAAAGAAAAAAATCTAGATTAAATAATTATTATGAGTTGTTTCATTAAGGTTTTATCAGAGTTGCATATTAAGAAAGTCATTAATATTAACTAAATCATTTGTCCTAATCACATTACTCTGAACATGATTTTAAAATAATCAGATAATTGACTAATTTTTGAAAATGCATTTTATCATAAATAAAAATACCTCATTATTTTAATATCCGTCAACCATTTAGCTTTTCACAGAGACATTTTACATTGATCATCTTTTTGGCCACATGCTAGATTAAATAAAGGCACACAAGGTTTCAATGAATTGCCTAAATTTATAAAATTAAGAAGCTCAAGTTGGACTCAACTTTTCACCCTTGGACCCCAAAACTCGATGCTCATTCAAATGCAGCATACTTATGTCTTCTTTTAACAACAATTAAAGTCAGCTTACCCCAGTATTGTATGCACCTTATCCTAAAGGTTTAAACACATAATGCCCTCAAAAAAAAGTTTGTTACTTGACTCAAAAAATTTAGTAGTCTTCAGCTTCATGTGATAATGGACAAAACACTTTTTATGCATACTTAAATATGTGACTCAGAGGGAGAAGGGATTATTTGGCAACTCTTAACCTATAATTTAATACTTTATTGCTTCAAAGGAATCTCTGCTTTCAAAACAACTGGCACAATCATATACTTTATAAAGTGTTCTCCCACCCCATATCATAAATAAAAAATTTTAAAGAGTTTTTAATTTTAAAAAAGTACTGGCACAATTAAACAGTTGTAGGAATATCAAAGGAAATGACATTTTGTGAATCACTGGGTTTAATCTTAGTGAACCAAAGCTAAAAGCTATCTTCCATTGTTATTTAAAACCTCCCTAGTGTAGTTTTGTTTTGTCTACAATTGTGCCAATTATGCCCAATTTACAAACTGTATTAAAAGAATAATCTAAGACTAAACTAGTGTGTTTTCCAACAGAACAAAATTGCCTTCTTACATTTTTGCTCTAGTCATGGAAGTGTTCATTATATCTAAAAATCACTTTGTTCCTCTGCTATTGTTGGGAGTAAACTAAATGAGCAAGAAAGCAACTGTGAGACTTAACAAAGTTTTGCATAAACAACTTATGTTGGAAAATAGTCCTGGCAGCTCTTCCTGCCAGAGTTATTCCCAGGAACAGTATGCAGAATACAACCATGTGGGGCTTCCAGACATCTAGGAATTAATACAGATTTGAGCAAACCAATTTTCTTTCCCTTTCTTCCTTCTCCCCCTTCCCTGCCTCCCAAAGCTCCCTTCCTTCCTTCTCTTCCTCTTCTCCTTCCTTCCTTTTTCTTCCTGCCTTTCTGCCTGACTTCTGTTTGTGAATATTTGAAGAGCCAGGTGTTTTGGAGTGCATTGCAAAGGAACTTCCTACTACTGTATTTAATTGTGTGGTCTATGACATTGCCTTCATTTCTTTCACTTAAAGAGAGGGTATGAGACATCTGCATTAAAATTTATAAACTAGAGGTTCAGTGCATGAAATCCATGTATTGGAGGGAGGGGTCCCTCAGCCCAGATTGTGAAAGGGCACAGGCCAGGCCAAGGGACCCCACCGGTGCACGATTGGAGCCGGGGAGGGATGAAGGAAGTTGGCCAGCCGGGGAGGGACAGAAGGAGGGCTCCAGGGTGTATCCAGCCCATTTCACTCAGTCTTGGTTGGCCGGACCCCAGCAGCAAGCTAACATACTGGTTGGAGCATCTGCCCCCTGGTGGTCAGTGCACATCATAGCGACTGGTCGACCAGTTGAATGTTTGCTCCCTGGTGGTCAGTGCATGTCATAGCAAGCAGTTGAGCGGCCTTAGCATATCATTAGCATATTACACTTTGACTGGTTGAATGGCCAACCAGATGACTGGACACTTAGCATATTAGGCTTTTATTATATAGGACTAGTGAGACTGTAATCATGTATGACTTAGAGGCCATTTGCTCTTGGTAAGGCTCAGCATCAAAGGACTGGAAAGAGAATAGGAGACTTGGTTCTAATCTTGGTATTGACAAAAATAAACATAAGTACATTGGATAAGTCATTTATCTCTTCTGGATCAGTTTCCTCAACTATCAGAACAGGAAGCTGGATGGTCTTCAAGCGCCTCCTTTCAACACCTTCCCTGAGAGTATACTTATTAAAAATTGAGATTGACAGGTACAGTATTCAATCTGGAGAATTTTAGAGTTTCTGATAAGGATCAGAGAATGACTGTAAGGGTTGTGGACAAAAAGCAGCAACATGCTAAACCTGACAAGCTCAGGGGAGAACTGTATGGAGGCCTCACAAACTCAGAGACCTCAAGTAACCACATAGGATGGTCTTAAATGAAAACTTTTTAACCAAAAGCAATTTATAGCAGATAGTCAAGTCCTAGGTTAGAATCTTCCCTCACAAAAGCCCATCTTTACCTTAACTGAGCCTGACTATTGTCTTTTTACATCTACAATAACATATCTTTGGAATGTCAAGGTAATTTCTTTCTCTGGACCACTCAAAGCACAGGCACTGCCCCAGAGTGGAGACCACAAATCCCCTCAATGTTATTGCTATCATGTTAATTGTTGACTGTTAACTATCCTGTACCCACCTGTGTAAAAGAAATGTCTATCATTTTACTTTTCATCCAATCCCAGAGGTTTCCGTGCTTTGCTTTCTCCCACCTCCCTAATTTATCACCAGTGCATTTCATGTAACCCACTTATATCTTCTCTTTTGATTCTAATGTATAAAATAAGGTGTAAAACTGCCATTTTTTCCAGAGCATTTTCTCAATCCGATGAGATGTTGCTTCCAGGCAACTGTCATTAGTTTGGCTAACATAAACTCACCAAAATTCTCTACAGGTTTGAATGTTTCTCACATTGACAGGGTTACTGGTAGAAAGGAAAGGAGTGTACACGTTGGAGTGAACTATTGTGAAATTGAATCCTGCTCTATCACTTACTACCTCTGTGTGGTATTTTAACATCTCAATGTATTTTTTCTTCTGGTATTGTATTGTTGTCATGATAAAGATTAAGTGAAAAAAATATATGAAGTACTTCTCACAGTGCTTGAGATATAATAATAAATTAGTAATAAAAACAATTATTGTGCATCCTCTTTCCATACTCTTTTCATGTTGAGAAATTTCTATAGAGATAACTTAATCAAGAAGACTTTTTATTCTTCTCTCAACTTATTTTAAGTTGACAGTGACTTAGATAGTAACACTTCCCAGGGTATACCACAGTGACAGACTCAGTGGCATGGATGTTATATAAAGTCCTATACTAATAGATTCTCTACTACCAGATGCAAAGAATCAAGCCAAAAGGCATGTGGGAAGCTGATGAATAAGTTTCCACAAATATTGGCATGAGCTGGGTACTTGTTTTATGAATGTAACTTCTCAATTTTTGCCAAGTTAATTTCAGTGACCATTTAGAATAAATTCTGGCTTTCTCTGAGCAGCAGGTGTTTTGGGAAATCTGTAGAATTTTTTAAACCTATTTATATGTGATGCAATACAATCAGCTATGAAGATACTATATTGCCAACTCTTCTATCTTTGCCTTTCATTTTTTTCAGTTGCTTCTCCATACAGATGGCTTTAATTTGGATCAAAATATTTTAGATATTTAAAATAAGGTTTTAAAACTCAAGGAGTCCTTTTTACAACAAATGACACAGTAACAACTGATTTTATTTCAGAACTCCAATACCAACAGATGGTCAGACAAAATAAATTTGAATAGAGAACACTTTTTTTGTTGTTTTTTCTGCTGTTTATTTTTTCTTTATTAAGGTATTACAAATGTGTCCTTATCCCCCCATTGTCCCCCTACCCCCCAATCTTGCCCTCACCCTCACCCCCTATTGTTTGTGTCCATTGCTTATGCTTATATGCATGCATACAGTACTGATTATATAATTACAAATGTTAGTTAGCAACCTTAAGGATAGAGGTAAATTGCCTAAAGTAGCTTGCATAACTTTTGTTCCTTTACCTATAGAAGAGATGAAAACATTAAGAAATTATACAATTTTATTTTACCATAAATTCTCAATTAAGAAATAATTGATAATCAATGGAAAGAATAAGAATGTAATCTCTAGATAGGCAGGGATCTTTGCTTTATTTACTGGTGTATTCCATGTGTTTAGAATATTGCCAATCACATAGTAGGCATTAAAAATGTGTTGAATAAATGAATAATGCCTTGATAGACACATAAACTCTTTGCTTATATCATCTTACTAAATGTGCTGGGGGAGGGGTTAAGCACCCAGATGTTCTTTTAGAATCTTGAACTTGCAATTTACTAGGAATAACTGCTTAACCTCTTTGAATCTAGTAGTTTCTTTTTCTGTAAAATGAGTTGTTGAACTTAAATTATGTGAAACTAATTATCGTAATGCCTGGCACATAGTAGGTGGTCATTTAATGTTTGTGTATTTTGTTTTATTAGCACTGTACCTGCATTTTGAAAAACTATGGTCTTATAACTTTAATTTAGAAATATTATTTATAAAATATGAAAATAAGACTCCTTGTGACAGTTTTTAAATGTAACAATAGAAGTAGCAACACTGCCTTTGATTTACTACGTAAAGGAGAACAAATGTTCAGGTTGATGCATACAATATATTTTTGTTAAACAAATGCATAATTTAATCAGCATCATATGCTGTTTGGAAAAGTAAAGCATTATTTACATGCCATTGCTATGCTATCATAAAATATTGAGTCCCTGAAATGAAAGAAAAGGATAATTATTCTCTGGTGGGCACATGTTCCTGTGTGACTGTATTATTACCGCAATGACCTTGATTTAGATAAAGGCAGATCTGTCTTATTTTTTCAGGCTTCTGTCTTTTAGTCCTTTTCTTCAAGTACTTTTGCCAGAAATATGGACTCTCAATGGGAGACTTATTGGAGACAGGCTGGATTTTCTTCAAGCTTATTCACAATTTAATCTGCCCAGGAGAACAACCTGTGGTGTTAGCTTAGCAAAAATTCAGTATGTCTTCAACTGCGGCTTTCTTTTGTTAAAAAAAAAAGAAGAATGCACTCTTTTTCCCCCAGCATAATTTATAAAGTCTATAAAATCACCTGCGAGACAAAGTTGCCACACCATACCTCAGTGGTGATTTGCACTGAACACATTTTCCTTTATAAATCTTCCGAGTGAACAGAGATTTTCCATGAGAAATGAATACATTGAATCAATGCAAATCTTCAGTCATTGATAGTGTAAATTATGCCCAGTCATGCATGATGGAATCAATTTTGAATTTACAGCTACTAGAGAATTCATATCAAATTTAAATATTGTAATATGCATACTGCATGTGTAGCTGTCAGAAAACCTTATTTACATTCACCTTTAAATTGATCACATTGTTGTCCCACAAGATTTTTAACATCTTTACCAAATTAGAGATATACCCTGTATTTAGTAAGTCACCGTTATTACACCTACTTTAATAACATAGATGAGCAAGTTCAAGTTGTTGTAAGCTGTTGTTAAGTGGACAAGGTGGTACCAATGAAAATACTTTAATGAATCGATATTGGAAATATGGTTTGCCCAAGGACTACTTGTATCAAAATCCAATATTATAACATCCACTGGGAAGAAAGTCATCAAAGAAGAAAGATGCCTATATAATATTATAGTATCTAGAAAAAAACATTTTTTTCTAGAGAAAATGCATCATCCTCATCATTTTAGATGGTTAAAATAATGTTTTGTGTTTTGTTTGGTTTTGTTTCTGACAACTGAACTGGTGACACATTAAGTTGCTAAAAATTAATACTAGATTGGGTATAAAATAACAAGTCTGCCATCTTTGAGAAAACTAAATATTTTCAATGCTGTATAACCTCAGAACATATCTCATTTGTAGTCATAACTTCTTTTGAAAAACTTTCAAACATACATAGTAGTAGAGATGATAATACAATGATCCTTCATATAATCAACCAGATTTTATTATTATTAAGATTTTGCAATGCTTGGCTCATCTCTCTCTCTCTCTCTCTCTCTCTCTCTCTCTCTCTTTCTCTCTCTCTCTCCCACTCTCTTTGTTGAATTACTTTAAATCATTTTGCTTAACTGTAGTATGCATTTTTAAAATTGTGGGTCTAATGTGTGACCTAAAAATAAAAAGCCAAAGTGAGACTCAACAAGATTTTGACATCAAAGAATAGATGTTTCAGAAGCAGTGATTAAGGCAGAAACCCAAATAGTGTTCCAATTATGAGGCAAGGGCAAGGGTTTTTACCCGAAAAAGAAAGGGAAACAATTACATGAACAGAAGGAAGGAATTTCTATCGGTGCTAGTAAGCTAAGTTATTCTTTAGCTATACATGTGGTGCTAATTCTAAGCAATGTTCATAATCATCAGTCCTTGTGGTCAGAATGTCTGCTTTCCTGTTAGTTTTACAAACAGTTTTTTAAATACAATGTTCAGCCCTAACTGGTTTGGCTCAGTGGATAGAGCGTCAGCCTGCGGACTCAAGGGTCCCAGGTTCGATTCCAGTCAAGGACATGTACCTTGGTTGCGGGCACGTCCCCAGTAGGGAGTGTGCAGGAGGCAGTGTGCAGGAGGCAGCTGATCGATGTTTCTCTCTCATCGATGTTTCTAACTCTCTATCCCTCTCCTTTCCTCTCTGTAAAAAATCAATAAAATATATTAAAAATAAAAATAAATGCAATGTTCATTTGGCTCAGTCCAAAGGTTATTTTTCCCAGTTCAAACATTCCAAAGGTTTGAGGAATAAGACATGCAAAGCAGTTTCTCTGGAATGGCTGTCATAGCTCTATTTTAAAATGGCTCTACTTTCATTTTTAATTTTTTGAGGTAACTCCATACTACTTTCCACAGTGGCTGCACCAATCTGCATTCCCACCAACAGTGTAGGAGGATATGATTTCACTCATATATGGAACCTAATGAACAAAATAGACTTACAAACAAAATAGAGACAGACTCATAGCGAGCAGACTGACAGTTGTCATAGGGGAAGGGGGTTGTTGGGCTGGGTGAAAACGGTGAAGGGATTAAGCAAACAACAACAACAACAAACATCAAACAAACACAGACACAAAAACACTCATAGATACAGACTATAGTATGGTGATAACCAGAGGGGAAAGGGGGTGGGGGGAGGTAGAAGAGGGCATAGGGGGGATAAATGGTGATGGAAGGAGACTTGACTTTGGGTGGTGAACACACAATACAATACACAGATGATGTGCTATAGAATGATACTCCTGAAACCTATATAATTTTATTAACCAATGTCACCCCAATAAATTCAATAAAAAATAAAATGGCTCCACTTATGCCAAATTTTTACAATTCTTACATAACCATGATGCAATTACCACACCTAACAATTTTAAGAATAATTCCTTGATACCATTTAATATCGCAATTCATAGTCAAAATTTCTCAATTGTATCAGAAATACCATTTTTTTTCTTTTCAAATTTACTTTAACTCTGGATGAAACTATGGAATAACATGTTGATATTTTAGCAAAATTGCCTACAGTTGATCTATATTATAGTCGGAGTCTGTGATAGAAAGCTGTTGCTACTGCACACGAGTGAGTAGAACAGTGGTGATTGCCTTTATGTAGAATGATCTTCAGTGAGACGTAAAAATAGGTGTGGCAGTCATGAAGCACCTGCTATTTCACAAATGGCTTATTTTATTCAACTTTGCAGTGATCAATATTTTGGAGTTTTAATATTAGGTAACTTAATTTTCCTGCCTGAAAATTATGAGTGAAAATATTCAACCTCTCAAAAGGGCTTTGAATCATCATGAAATGATTTCAATTTATGAAATTATAGTGCTTTTGAGGATGATAATAATAAATCTCTATATTCTTAACACCTTTCTTTTTATTCCCCACTCCCAATACACCCAAACACACACACACACACACACACACACACACACACACACACACACTTTGAAATCATGAGCAAAAGGATTTAAGGATTTATGTTGGCTTGAATTTCTTGACAGATTTTATTTTTTAAATTGAGTTGTACAGGAGGTCCTCTGGGAGGGTAATTAGCAGACGTCTTCCTGCATCTCGCTAGAAAAAAATGTGAAACATATTACGTGTCACTTGTGATCTGATATTTTAGCTTTAATCTTACTGAGAGGAGTTATAAAAGAGGCAGATATGTTTTTCTACATATTGACACCATCTGATATGATGTTCACAGAAGTGGTGCAAGAAGCAGAGTTTGCCTAACAGGTGTGACTCAGTGGTTGAGCATCGACCTGTGAACCAGGAGGTCATGGTTCAATTCCCGGTCAGGGCACATGTCTGAGTTGTGGGTTGTGATCCCCAGTGGGTGGTGTGCAGAAGGTGGCCAATCAATGAGTTTATCTCATCATTGATGTTTCTATCTCTCTTCTTCTCCCTTCCTCTCTGAAATCAATAAAAAATATTTCTAAAACAGTATTTTTGAAGTCCTGAAATTGAAGTACTATTTTTTTCTATAAATTAAAAAAGGAAGAAAAGTACACACAGCAGTGAACAGGTTTTAGTTGAACATTAGACCTCTAAAGTAAAAGAAAAGTCAAGTTTTAGATAGCCACAAATCTGGCCATTCCTTCTAATGCTTCACATTGTCTATAAAGTATCCTAGGAGTGAGATATTTTTTAATCAGGAAATTACAATGAAATCATTCTGTTTTAATTTTTGTGTGAGTCTGTGTGGTCTCCTAACTCTTTAAGAATGAGACATGTATTTAGGATTCATTTAAGGAAGTAGAGGAGATAGGACAGAATACATGCACATTAATTTGTAGGATATGCAAGCTGCATTATGAGAATGCTCAAGTTAAAAATCACTTTCAGTCCTAGCTGGGTGGCTCAGTTGGTTGAAGCATCATCTCATACACCAAAAGGTTGACGGTTCTATCCCGGGTCAGGGCACATACCTAGGTTGCAGGTTTGATCCACAGTAAGGGTGCTTATGGGAAACAACTGATCAATGTTTCTCTCACATTGATGTTCCTCTCCCTTCCTCTCTCTCTAAAAATCAATAAAAACATATTCTCAGATGAAGATTTAAAAAATGATCAAATAAAGTACATAAAAATAAAATATGCCAAATGAAAAATCAGAAGAAAATTAAAAAAAACTTTCACACTCTTTTGGAATCAAGAGGCTTTCTCAGATGAATGTTGTTTCACATTTAATTGGTAATAACGAAGAAGGAGAATGTAATTATAACCACCCTCATCTATATAGAAGCATCTTTTTATAAAATTAAGGGAAAACTTTTAGGAAAATATCTGAGTCACAGCATTTCAGAGCTAGAAGGGATAGATGTCACAAACCCTTCATGTCATGGATGAAAAACTGAGGCCCAAATTGGTTTAGTGACTTATACTAAGTCACACATCAACTAAGTGATAGAGTCAGGACAAGAACCCATGTCTCCTACCACCCAGCCTAGTGTCCTTTCTGCTATACTACACATATTTAACATCTGACCATACTAGAAAGAATTATACATTGTGTAAATTATTTATTATTAAATCAGTTTTAACTTAACTCATTTTTATTTGTGATATATTTTAGTTTTGCATCTTTAATCTGTTATTTATAGATATTGCAGAATTTTAGTGATTTATATGCACTGTTTAGTAATGTTGTAAAACAAAAGTAGGAATTGCTTTGTTTTTTGTTTGTTTGTTTGTTTGTTTGTTTGTTTGTTTTTAGATGGGATAGAAGAATCAAGAATAGACTTATCCTTCCACTCCAAAGTGGATTTTGTTTGTTGGTTTCTTTTCCCTTAATATAGGTGATTCTGAAGCTTTGAAATGAAGACCGGTTGGAAAAATGAGGAGTTAAGAGTTCATTCGGATGTCCAGATGTATGCAAGTACCCAATTATTGGCAATAAATACATCTGGGCAACTGATTGAACTTTTCGCTTTCCATGACTCGACGGGAACCCTCTACAGCCTGCTGCTACATGGCCTAAAGTTGTGATCTCTTAACTTAATGAAATGGGAAGTTGTTTATGGGTGAAGAGATACCAATGTAAATTGTAAATGTGAAAACACATTTTAGTTTGTAGCTAACTTGAACTTTAAGTATCTTAACAAATGATGAATTGGGAATTTCTCCCTTAGTTTACAAAATGTAAACCAAACTAACAGAAAATTTTGAACTATTCCCACCAGTGACACCCATTTGCTTAACTCACCAGTGCAAAAGAATTGTATTTTTTATTGTGATTAAAAATAAGCATAAATGCTGGCTAATATTATTAGTATAATATTTTAAGAATATGTAAGCTCAAGCTATGGATACATACATAGGTCTATCTAAAATATTTCTCTCAGTTACTCTTTATCCCATATGCCATTTCATTTGATTTATAGCAATTCTTACAATTAAAAATTATTCTACTTATTTGTTTAAATGCTACTGTCTATACATCCTGCTGGAATGTAAGCTCCATGAGGGCAGGGGTCTTGTCTACATGCCCAGCATGCAGGAGAGTGCCGAGCACACAAAGCCATAGATATTTGAATACATGGGAGTGCTATGATGGTGTTAAAGTTTTCTGTTTTCCGCCCTGTAAATCAGTCGGAATTGGTCTCCAACACAGAGATATAGCATATGGTTTGCTCCGTGAGCTCTGCTGTTTAAAAGCCTTCAGTTTACTCTGCTGTGCGGGTGCTAATGCTGAGATAATTCAGGGATGGTTCTGTTACCACCTATGGAGAAAGCAGCTTCAAATTGTGGGGCACTGTGCCCACTAAAACAGATTCTCTCTGTGTCCGTACTACTACCATGGAGTGATTTATGTCACTCTTTTAACTATCAATTTTGAAGCTGTTTTGTTTTAAGTATTTTATGAAAATGGAGTGGGTCTTGCTGTGAAAAACTTAGGGTCATATATACTGTAGATTTTCGGAGTTAACATTCTTTAAGCCTCACTCAATTTCGCAGTCATCACTCATGAAGCATGTAAAACACAAACAGAAAAATATAGTAAATACAAATGAGGAGAAAATACTTGTTTCATTTTAATTCCAAGTATAAGAGGAACAGTTAAAATGTTTTAAACAACGACATCTTTTCTAAGGAGGTGGGGCAGAAAAATAACAATAATAGCGCTAAGACTTGCATTCAAATAGCATAATCATCTCATTGCCAAGTGTAATGAAAGGCCCAGGAGAGACCCAGAGTCTCTTCCAGTTAATGCTCCCTGCCTTTCACTTTCAAAAGTGTCTCCATTCGGAGAAGAACTTACAAAATCACCCAACATAAATAACTGCGTGTTCAGAACTGTTAGAGTGCTTCGTAGCGCACTCTGAGGAAGTGTCTAGTCTAGTTTCATGTCTGAAGCTCTGCATTCTCAAACAAGCCAAAGGAAGATGCAGTAAGTATGCTGCTAGTATTTGTTATCCTGTGATATAGATACTTGACTTGGTAAGGAGTCATTATTCCCAGTCAAGTCTCTTAGCTTGAGGCTTTTTGCCTAATATAAAAAAACATATTGCTAAACAGTTGAAGGTTATGAAATTGGCTCTCATGGAATTTGTTCTAAAGAACATCAATTATCAAATTTATTGAAGTGAGTTAAATATAGACCTGTGTGAAGGCAAAGGACTGGATTATTTGATCACGCATAATTTTTCAGGCCTAGGAGTTCTGTGAATTCATAATTATAGGAAAAATTAGGACTTGACATTTGAAGATAGATTTGAATTTATTTGACTTCATCGAATAAATTCCTAAATGAGCTTTATTTACATGCTTGCAGATCTTGTGTTGACCGGTCAAAGAGCAGTCTTTAATTGCATTGATTATAATAAATGGATAACAGTAACTTTCTGTTAAAATCATAAAGTTATTATTTTATTTGATTATAATGAAAATGAATTTTTAGTATAATTGTTTATTTTATTAGAAAATTATTACAATACATTTGAAGTTGAAAGGAACATTTCTACAATACTCATTAGTCCTGAGGATCATTTTTGAATTACATATTCTCCCCCAAATGTTATAAATCGTCCCACATTAACACAATCTTCCCAGGATTAATCTGAACATTTGTGACTAATTCACATTTGATTGAGCCATCTGCTGAAAACTCAGTGACTCTAGTAACCAGAGGGATGTTTTTTGACTTATGAGTTCATAATTTCTGAACAGTGAAAACTGACAAAAACAAAACCTCTGCATGTATTATTCTTTATTCAATTCTTAAATACTTTATTATAAAAAGTCAGACAAGAATTCTCACTTAACTGCCTATTCTATGATTTTTAAAAAACATTCAGTGTCAGATTTATTCTCTTCAGTATGAGAGAAAATAATCTGCAGCATCACCATGATGAGCTCATAGAATTTTTAGAAATCTAATGTAAACTATGTCTTTTTATGGGTTAATCTATACCCATCAAATTTTGTAAAAAGGTGAAGGGATTAAGCAAAGAAAAGAAAAACCTTATAGACATACAACAGTATGGTGATTACCAGAGGGAAAGGGGGTGGGGGAAATAGAAGAAGGTATTGGGGGGGGGATAAATGGTGATAAAAAGAGACTTGACTTTGGGTGGTGAACACACAATACAATATATACAGATGATGTGTTATAGAAATTGTACACCTGAAACCTATGTAATTGTATTAACCAATGTCACACCAATGAATTCAATAACAATTAAAATCAAGTGGAATTGCTGGCATTTCATCGATATCACATTTGACCAGGTCTGGGAAAGAAAGAATAAGAAACTGTTTGAGGATAGAAACTGTGATTGAAACATGACCAATCTTCCTTCAGTGTCAAAGGGTGGAAAAGGTAACAGTAAAATGCATGATAAATGCTTGGTTTTAAAAGATGCAAAGAAATTTCCAGGTTTTCAATAAAGTTGTAGACTTCTATCATCTCCAAGCACAATTTGGACAAAACCACAGCTCATCCTGTCCTTCATTCTTAAATAGAATCCTTTGTCTTCACATCTTAAATCTCTTCAAGTCTCTCCTTTCCCTTCCTTTCGATTAACCAACTACTGTGGGAGTTACATGGAAAGCACATCAATATGTCTCCTCCTCTCAAAAATTTGTCTTTAGTGCATGTTTATTACACATCTGCTTCTGCTGCATTGGACAAAACCCTTTGAACGTTTTCCATTTCCTCGCCAACCACCTCCCTAATCTTCCAAGTCCTCTTCTCGCGCCCTCTGTCTACATTCTATCTAGACTCTTTCTACATTACTTTATTGAAATGGTGCTAAGAACACCAGCCTTCGCCTTTTAGACAAATCACACAGTACAAACTCTGTTCCTTCTCAAAACACTCTCCCTTGACATTTTTCTTTTGCTTATCCTTTCCACTTTATTTGTTGCCACCCCCCTTACTTTTTTTCCCTTTCTCTAATTTAACATTTACTCTCTACTTGTTTAACGGTTGATTCGTAAACTTAATCCTCAACTATGACTTTAGTGGAGTCCAAACTGTGTGTTTTTTCCCCTTGTTGTTTTGCTTATGTTTTTGCCTTCATCTCTCCCAATAAATAACAATGTCGGAGCTCTTTCATAAGCTAAATTTAATATGTGTCAAACTGGCATGATGTGCAAAACTGATTTCCCTTTCTCATTCCTGTAGTTTCCACAAATGAATTCAACATACAGTATTCTATAGACAACAAGGATGGCCACTCATCTCTCACCACTTGGTTGGCAAAATGACATGGAGAACTAGGTATCCTTTAGAGAGAGCATAGCCCTAAGTGAATCATCACATTATTGCCCAAAAGGTGTAGCATGTTTAAACTCATGCCCATGCAAAGCCCATAAAAGAACACTGCAAGAAGTCAACATAGAAATTGTGTAATTAAAAAAAATCTTCGATCCTACCATAGCCATGTTAAATTTAGAGCTAAAAAGGAATCACTCCAATTAGCTGTGAAATGAAAAATATTCCCCAGCCTAGCCTGAGGGCATGTTGGAAGAGACAAAAGTATTTGCTTTTGGTCTTCTTAACTCACGCCAGCCCTTCCTCACCAAGGTGCTTTTGCTTTTGAAAATTGTTTTCAACTCCAGGATGATTACTCTAATGACGAGTGACCCTGATAATGATAATTTGAAATTTATTTCTGAATATACAATGGAGAGCCTATTTTTGTTCAATTGTTTTCAAATGTTCTCACTATGATGATATATGCTTTATGACACATGACATATGTTGACAGATAAGCATAGATTCATAGGCCTCAATTAAATATACTGTTCGGGGTGTAAGTTTTGCTTAATTAAAATTTGATATTAATTGAGGTTACTCTGCAACAAATTTGTGTAAAATTGTATAATTGAGAACTATATGAAAACTAATATTTGTCCCCCTTTTTGCCTTAGCAAATGTAGTTACTATTATTGATGCCTGAAGATCTTACAGTGCTTTAGAGAGATCATGAAAAGGTTTGTAATTTATGCTGCAGAAAGAAATGAGATTGGTTTAAATGTATACTGATTCTAAACTTATTCAGGGTTGCTTTAATTTGTGATTTTCTCTTCATGCTTGAGACAGCTAATTGATTTCAGGTTAATCAATAATTTTCTGTACACAGAAATATATATATATATATATATATATATATATATATATATATATATATATATTCTTATAACAATTTATATTATTAAACAATCATAGTTTCTATGAGAATCATATAAATTCTCATTAAAATTTAATTACTCTGTCCATTATCCCACAAATGTTTTTTTCTTTATTTAATAAAATAAAATTCCTTTCCAAATTTGAATACTTAAATTCACAGATATTCTTCTCATGTTCACACAACCATCAGGATTCCATTATGAAAAAAATTGGTGGAGTCGGAGGGGTATGCAGATAAGAGTTGTCTTGTTATTTTTTGTTTCTCTTAATTTATCTTATCCAAGATTTTAAGAGCTTTTTCATTTCCTTCCCTTTTTGTAAAATTTCAGAACATTTCTCATTGCAAAATATCATCACAGTGATCTGACCTTTTGGTAAACCATGTAATGTAACATTACTTACTTTACATAATTTGTATAATTTATGCCTGTCTAGCATATCATATCTCTAACCTTACCACTAATCCAGGGACATTTTTTATCAGGTTTAGTCAACTTTAAAAGGGTGTAAATTTTAACAGCACAGAAAAATGTTATTTTGCTCTCAAGGTGTTTTAGTTAATAAATTGGAGAAATATATATATGTAATATAGTACTTTTATGATTATTACTTGGCTCTTCTCAATGAGATTGGAACTTTGAAAATAAATATTTGTTGTTTAATTTTTCTGTTTATATTTATCAGAAAAACATACATGTAAAAATGATGACACAGTTGATTAACTTTTAATGGAATATAATATTTTGAGTAACAATAATGGGATTCCAGCATGGCTGCGAATATGGATAATACAGTCTTTATGACATGATTATCATGTTGAGCTATGGCAAAAACAATTTCAACTGATTTGTTATCTATTAGAATGAAGCATTTTACTTTGAAACTTTTAAATTATATTACTGTTTGGATACTTGAAAAATAAAAATTGAAAACAATTTTTATATTTTATTATTAAAAACAGAAGTGTTTTCATATTTACTGAGGGCTAAGAAGCAAAAGAAGAAGACCACTTTATCTCCCTTTACCATTTTTTCTGTCACTTATTTCCAGACCACCTAGAAAAAAAGGATCTATGCATGTCTGGTAAAATTTTAGGGACAGAAATGGTCTGGCTAATGATGATCTGGCTAATGTCACTCTGTCTCTCCAATAAGATATTTAGGGTTCCTGGATACTGGAGGCCATATTTTATGTATTACTATAGTTAAATTATATATAATTTTGAGATAGATTTTTGTGTCAGCAGCACTGTTAGAACTTACAAGTGAAAGATGAGAAATAAGAGAAAATAAATAAGACAAATAATAATGCCATTAAATGAGATGGAAAATACAGGGAGGTGCATATTGTTCTAGTAAAATTTTATTTCCAAATTTCTAAAAAACACTAGAAAACATTTCAAAGGTTTACCAACACATTTTATCTTATTTCTTTAAAATATTTACAAATTAGACAAAATAGATATTTCATGTTACTCTATGTTTTCAAGCTATTCAATTCTCTCTCTCTCTCTCTCTCTCTCTCTCTCTCACACACACACACACACACACACACACACACACACAAATAATTTTTTCTCAAGGACAGCCCACTGTTGGCCAGGTTAATATCACAATCCTGACTCTTATAATAGTTTGCAATCCCAGAAATGAATACAGTTGGATGTTTGGTGTGGGAAGAGAGTATAATCAAAATCATAAAGTAGAAGTTATAGAAAAAACAAGATGGAGAACAGAGGGGTTTACCAATTCTACTCCTAGTTAGGAATCACTAAACAAAAAAAACCAAAGGGTTCTCTATGTTAATCATTAGATTAACATACATGTAAAAATGGGATTCCAGCCTGGCTGTGAATATGGATAATACAGTCTTTATGACACGATTATCACACTGAGTGTCTCTTCGATGTCTATGTAAAGGTTGAGAGTGACATGTTCTACTTGGTAAGGTGTTTTTTTTCCACAATGAGTGCAGCAGAGATTCTCAGCAAATTCGGCCAGCATTTTAGCATACTGAGTACAGTGCATGCTAAGTGGTAAATAATCTGCTATGTAAATATTTGGGGCTTTTCAATGAAACAAATAACTCCTTTTTAAAATAGCCTACAGAAATTGAAGCTGCTCACTCTGAAATTCTTTAATAAGTTGTTTGGATAGTTTTCATGTTTCATTCCTAGTCCCTTTGAAGATACATAGTCACCTCCTAATAAAAGAAACTACAAATGTTTTTTTCAGTCATCTAATGCAACTCAACTTTTGTTTGCATTATTTGAATAATTTTCAGCATTATTCCATGGGTCTTACTGTAACATACTGTCTGTTGTATACTAATTAGTTGATACATGAGGGTGATTGTTATATATAATATAATAAACATGACCAACTCACTTATTTTGGTATAAACCTTATTCTGTACTCTAGAGAATATTGTTGGTTAAAACCAAAGTATAAGTAAAGCTATCTATATGTAAATGTAGATGGCTTCACTCTGAAGCAAAAAAGTTAGAAAAGTACAAAATATGTTCACTTTATAAAAACGCTTAAAACTTGTTTTAGTTTTCTGTTTCTTACATGATGAAAACTTTTTACTTTATAGATGTTACCTAATTAGTAGATCACAAACTTTGCCGTAATGGTTTGCAAATTAAAGAAACATGTATTCTTCATTTCTTTCTCAAAACAACAATTTGAAGCTCTCTATCCTCTAACAGGGGGAGATTTAGTGGAATAGTGGAATCTCCACATAAATAAAGTGTATACAAGAATTTTTAGAAAAACTATGATAGTTGTATATTGGTAAATAATGAAAAATCTATTCTCTTTGCCATTTTTACTACTTATATGATATGACATGCTGATCTATTTGCTAAATTTAGTATTGATTGTTTCTTATCCCTTAATAAGTATATTTAAGTTTATTTAATTTGTTATGTAAATTATTTGGACCTTTAACTAATTTTCTTTTTCTTTTTCTTTTCTCTCCCCAGAAAGGACGGTATTATGAACCCAATCTAAACTTCCTTTCCTCAATTTTAAACTTTGGTTGCTTAACACTGAAGCAATCATGGTGAACTTAAGGAAAGCGGTGCACTCGTTCCTGTAAGTATGCTATTTTTTTTTTTCAAAAGATAACTTTTTTATGGTAGCTGTCAAAAAAAATGTTAGGCAGGCTTTTATATGATCATTCAGCCATATTTACCTCAATCTTCATAAATGACTTTTGTTTCAATAGACTAATTGTGTGTTTCCTATTCAAAAGCAATAAATGGAGAAAAACCCTGTAATTTGAACTCCAGTTAAACACAACCACTCATGCATTCAAACAAGTAATATGGTAATTATACCTTAGATTCAAAAACAATCCCAATGCCCACGATTGCCTTCTCCATGGTTAAAACATAGAAATGAGAAGATACTTTCCTCCTTCTTCCATCATGAACTGAACCAAGAAAATAAAATGTCTTTATAAGTCTCTGGTTTTATAAAGAATATTTGAGGTTGCAAAAGAATGCATCAGAAGTCAGAGAGTTGGGGTTGGGGGTGTAGCTAGACAGAGGAAAACAATGCCATTTTTGGAAGTCTTGATGCAATGACCCAGTAGTTAAAACTAATAAAATGTAACATAAAGGGTATAAGTAAACATTTGAATTCAAATACTGGGCAATTCTTAACAAGATGTAACCCAGTCATATCTTCTTTTTAACTTAACAAAATGTAGGGTTTGTTTCTTCTAAACCTACTCTTTGAGGAATGGGGCATTGAAAAAAAAAAGATTCAGGTCTCTATAAACTGGTACAGTGGAGAAGCCTTGAATCGCCTTGCTTTACTCGGTCTCCTCTATAATTCCTGTAAAAGCTTACTCAGGAACAAAGTTTACAGAGCAGTTTAGGTATAAAGAACATCATCTCCAATATGCATCATTATAGCTCATCTTGGATGTCACTGCTTATTGTAGTAATGATAGTCTCAAGGATGTGTGGCTCCAAGAGAACTAGAGCAGACAGGAAAAGGAAAGGGTAGACAGTGATAGCAGAGTCAGATCAGACAGATCAGCAGAGTCAGGTGTAAGAAAATGAAAGGACAAATGTTTCATGCACCTGTGTCAACTCTATTTGGTCATTGGTCTATATACCAGAATGTAGGGTTACTTTAAAGTGTACCGAATTATTCTGGTATGAAATTAAGAAATTCATATCACCTTTTTCCATCCTATTAAGAGAAACAGGGAGCATTCATCTCTTCTAATAATGCTCATTGTCATATGCCATAGAAAAACTCAGTAGGTTTAAAATATACTCAGACTTTTAAATTAAATTATCATTTTGTTTAGCTACTATGCATGTAAAATTATATTTCATTAAACATTTAGTAGCAATGAATAAATTATGTGCACGGTTCCAAAGAACTTGTGATTTTCGAGCATATATTTTATGAGACTTCTGTGGCTTAATGGCAATTCATATAGCTTTAGAAGCAAGACCTAAATTACTCCTCTTTCGTAAAAAAGACTATATATTTCACTGAGGATGCAAATATTTGAAGTTAGATTTAATTATAATACAGCCAAGTTTTATTACAAAACTATAGAAAATAGTATTGAACTACAATAAAACTCATAATACTTTTCCCATAAATAGTACTCAGTAATAATTTATTAAATTGAATTGAAACCAGGGAACTAAAGTAAATACTCTTTCAGGATCTTTCCAGCACCATTACTTTATTTTATAATCCACAATAGATTTCTTTATTTATTTTAACAATAGATATATTTATATTCTACAAGCTTCCTTAGTAATTTAGTATTTTTTAAAATATATTTTATTGGTTTCAGAGACGAAGGGGGAGAGATAGAAACATCAATGATGAGAGAGAATCATTGATCAGCTGCCTCCTGCATGCCTCACGGCACGCCCCACACTGGGAATTGAGCCCGCAACCTGGGCATGTGCCCTGACCAGGAATCAAACCATGACTTCCTGGTTCATAGGTCGATGCTCAACCACTGAGCCACTCCAGCCGGGAACTAACTCAATATTTGTTTCATGGGCTTTTTAATAAAATTTATGTACATCCGACCAATAGAGTTATACTTGAAGTGGTTTTCTACCCCAAAGTTATAAGATACTCAAATTATAAAATTCATAATTGAACATAGTTTTTATGTTATGTGCATTTTTGTTATGTGCAACTTTATTCTGCATTCCTCCACTGTTTTTAGAGAAATATGGAAAGGATTTAGATGTTTTCACAACTTCCTTCAAAAATGTGAAGTGGGACTGCATATTCTATTAGGACTTTATTCTCTAGGCTTAGGGATAAATATATTATCTGTGGTTCTGCAACTGACAATTGAAGATGCAGTTGATTATTGTGAACATAAAGTCTTGTAGTACTATTTGTAATGATCCCCACATAATTTAAAGCAGAAAAAAAATTGATACCAGAGGGACAAGTTTTTTATTAGATAGGCCAGAAAAGACCCTGGATTTAAAATTACTATCTGAATCTAGTTCTGCATAAATAAGTATTATTTTAAAATAAAATCAGGACTTAAATTCTTGAAAAATTTTTAAATATGTTAATTGGGGTATAGTTACCATAAAATGCTTCTGTTTAACTTTGAAGGCAGGAAGAAGGTAGCTCCAACATTTACTGAGGGCTTATTATCACAGAGTACTATTTTCAGGGCTTTGCACATATCATTTAATTTTCACAATAATCAGGTTATAGAGATCATCCTCTTGGACAGATGAGGAAATTTATGTTGTAAGAGGTTAAGTGACTGGTCAAAAATTATTGAGGTCATGTAGCCAGGACATTGGCCACGTGCCATATGCAACAAATACAGTGACAGGATAATCAACACTAAGAACAAATATCTTGCTTTTATTTATTTGGTCCTTTATTTCAATAAATTTTATTCATATTAATCAGATAAATTATGGTACAGATTATTTGAATCACATATTATTTTAGCTTCTTTTTTATATTCCAGAAAAGTAATATGGCCTACATTTGAATGTACTGATAAAAATTACTATGTGTGTCTCTTCCCATCATGTTGCTTAGAATATGTTACCTTTGACTAATGAGAAGCTTGTTTTTTAAGCTAGATGTCTGAAGTATTAGTTTTCTATCCTTTGTAAAATGATAGTCAAAAATTTTTGACTCCTTCATTATCTTAAAATACACAGTATTTTAACAAGATATTAGAGAAGTAATTTTTATTTTTTTTATTTTTTTATTTTTTTAAAATATATTTTATTGATTTTTTACAGAGAGGAAGGGAGAGGGATAGAGAGTTAGAAACATCGATCAGCTGTCTCCTGCACACCTCCTACTGGGGATGTGCCCGTAACCAAGCTACATGCCCTTGACTGGAATCCAACCTGGGACTTTTCAGTCCGCAGGCCGACGCTCTATCCACTGAGCCAAACTGGTTAGGGCAGAGAGAAATAATTTTTAAATGTGCTATAAAATGATCATAATATTTTACTTACATTTAAATAATGCCAATAATTTTCCAGACTGCTACAGTTTTGGTTCGCAAAGTATGATGTGCATGTATGTATGTATGAATAATCATATAGGTATTATATTATAATCATAAAATAATATCAAACACTATACATAGTCTAATTGCTGCTTAATATTCATTAAATATCTCACTGAACATAAAACACATGTAAGACAGTCATGCACAGATAACTCTTGATTTTAAGCAGGAAAATTTTAATATGCTTGTTTGCCTTATCTATTTTATTAAAATAAATGTTTTATTAGACACATTATGAACTTACACTTTGAGAGGACACTTAATGAATGTAATTTGAATAAATCATTACAGCAAATGAAGCAATACCATGGTTTCAGATTATTTGCATAGAGTAAAAATTTACAACACAGGCTTTGAAATCAGTGAAACCTGAGTATGGACCCTTCCCCTGCCACTTACTGGCTATATTGCCTTGATAAAGTTACTTAACCTCTCTGAACCTCAGTCTCCTCATCTACATAATGGATATAAATTAGTACTGACTTCATGAGGTTGTTTTATGAGATGATAGATATACTAGAGGCCCGATGCATGAAATTTGTGCAAGGGGCTCGGCCCTCGCAGCCCAGGCTTCGTCTGGAAGGTCGTCCCGATGGTTGTTTGATCTAATTAGCATATTAGCTCTTTATTATATTGGATACTTTAGTAAGCTAAGTGCCTAACTCATAATAAGCACTAAATAAAGAGTATTCTTTGGATAGAAACTATTCTGAGGTTTAATTAAAAGAGTAGATATGATAATGATGATGATGATTACTATTGAAGGAAAAGCAATTGTTTTGTATAAGCCATTTATTGTGCTTAAGCAAAATAGGGTGGGGCAAAGTAAGTTTACAGTTGTTCATATGGAAAATAATACAATAATTAATAAATAATAATACAAGAATAGACTCTGTGCTTTGCATATTCACAACTATAAACCAACTTTTGACCCACCCACCTTATATAATAAGTATCTGATTTTTTCTTTTTTAATTTTCAGTGTGCACCTAATCGGCCTATTGGTTTGGCAATGCGATATTTCTGTGAGCCCAGTAGCAGCCATAGTAACTGACATTTTTAATGCCTCCGATGATGGACGCGTCGGAGTTCCAGACGGGGTACAAAACTGGCCAGCACTTATAATCGTCATAATAATAATACTGACGATAGGTGGCAACATTCTCGTCATCATGGCAGTACGCTTTGAAAAGAAATTGCACAATGCCACCAATTACTTCTTAATGTCCCTAGCCATTGCTGATATGCTAGTGGGACTACTTGTCATGCCAACTTCTCTGCTGGCAATCCTTTATGGTAAGTACAATTTTATTAGTTTTTCAGTCTCAGATTATGTCATGAATTTGTGTCAGGTATCACAGTAAACACTCATAAAGTTAATTATTTTGCTCGTATCATTTGAAAAGTGAAGAAAAAACAAATTGTGTGGCAGATGGAATTGGATGTGTATGTAATATTTATTAAATAAATCAGTAACAGTCTTCAAAAATCAAAACAGACATTTCATAACATATTAAGATCATAGATAGATACTCTATTGTTCAGTGTTATCTACAATGACAGTTGCCTTATAATGGGACAGAGTCAGAAACACACCATCACCCCTATAATCTGTTTTATATACATAGTACCATCTCTTATACAAAGAAAGTGAAAGAGGCTCACATCAAAAATAAACATATTTTAAGTAACCTTTTTTAATGTTGGCAAACAAAGTGGCACATAATAAGCTCTCAATAATAGCTATCCTTCATGGAGTCTACAGTTTATGTTTTTACGAAGATACAGGGGATAAAACATTAATTAGTAATGTATAAATGCAAGGTCACATTACCACAATAAAATTCAGGCAATGAAACTTTTATATATTTATTTATTGTTATGTAGGAGATATTTTTATTTATTTATTTTAATTTTATTTTTCCCATCACCATTTATCCCCCTCTACTGTCCTATTCTCCCTCATCCCTCCCTCTCCTCACAGTAACCACACTGTTGTTCATGTCCATGAGTTCTTTCTCTCTTTTTTTTTCTCTTTTTTCCCCCTCAATCCCTCCACACACCCCGAGCTTTGATAAATTTGTTTTAGGGAGGTTTTTAATTTTTATTTTCTGCCATCTCTATGCCCTATTTATTTTAACCATAATTTTGCATCTAGCTAATATTTATAATGATCAACCAAAATCACTTCTACAAAACTACAAAGAATCTGTGCTAAGTGAAATAAGCCAGTCAGAGAAAGATAAATATCACATGATCTCACTCACTTATGGAATATAATGAACAACATAAATTGATGATCCAGAGACAGAGAATCATCGATCAGAATGTCAAACCTCAGAGGGAAGGTAGGGGAGGGTGGTAAGGGGGAAAGATCAACCAAAGGACTTGTATGCATGCATATAAGTCTAACCAATGGACACAGACAACAGGGGGGTGAGGGCATGAGTGGGGGTGGGTAATGGAGGGATAAGGACACATATGTAATACCTTAATCAATAAAGAAAAAGAAAAATAAGAGTAAAAAAAAGAGTCTGTACTAGGAAACTGGAGAACCCAGTTTGGATTTAATTGCTGATATGCTCATCTCACAAAGGAATGAACTAGACTCCTAGTCCCTGAAGTGTATAATGGATCGGACTAGAAGGAATGATACTGAAAGTGTACCTTAAGTTCTCAAATCCTAAAATATAATCTCTCATGAAACATAAAAATTATTTACTCTGTTCTAAATACACAGTGATAATAGATTATATTAATGGACATTTTATAAATAGTATTCTCTGAAAATCTGCTTTTCTTATCTTTATTGTTTTAATGGTACATTAACCTTAAAGCCTACATATTTTACCAGCTCAATAGCATTTTTCCACTCCATGGCACCAAAATTATGTAAGAAAAGGTTATTAGAATTAATGTGCAACAGAAGGAATACTTTGTCTTTTACTATCTGTTTCATTTTGCCAGTTTGTCCCTTAAGAATATATGGGTGATCAAAAAATGCATTATCCTACATCCAAATCTTATAACACATCCATACCCGCACCCAACAGGAAAGAACAAGAACAATACCACCACTAAATTTAGAGAAAAAACAAATTCCAAGTGATCTGTAAGCAGAAAAATAAATAGGGGATGACAATGAACTGTCAGGCTCCCACCACATGCTGGTGTGTAGAGGAAGGGCAGTCCAGGAAATGCTGCATGAGAGAGAGAGGAGGAAAGTTAGCAGGGAGCTTAAGATTGATGCAAAATCATGCAGAAAAGAAAGTTTACCCTCTGGGGGCTAAAAATAAAATACTTTTCCTCCAACTTTCTAAATTCTTCTAGATGGGCTAATAATCAAATTAACAATGACAGATAAGCAGGAGGAAATAAAAATTGTAATATATGCACAGAGAGAATTCACATAACCATGGAAATTCCAAAGACAGGGAGGCAAAATTGGATATATATGCCATTTGGACAAAGGAGAAAAGGAGGGCAATGAGATCTCAGATTTCAAAAACGAGAATGGGCAATTTGCAGATAGTTAAGGAAGAGCAGAGCACACATGGAAGGCAAACTCTTGCTTCAGTGGGACACAGCGGGTGATCTAGCTACCAGGTCCCTACTTGGACCCCTTCCATCTACCATACTAAATTCAGTTAGGCTAAGGCAAACATCCTAAGATTTCCTTCCTGAAGCAGGCCTTTGCACTGGATTTCTTAGGCAAGAAAGCAGGGGATGGGGGGTAAGGGGGTAGGGTGGCAAAGGTTCTTTCTGAGTCATTTATTTCTTAATAACCCCAAAGGCACAGTTTTGGGAGTGGCAAAACCTTTGTTTCCTTCAACCTCAAGTATGAAAATTCTCAAGTTTTTCTGGAAGCTCAGCTTTTAGGGAAGTGACTTACAAGTGTGCATTAAGACACAAGAAAGCAGTTTTGGAAAAAGAACTCGGAGATTTAAAAGGGTATTAAAGGAAAGGGAGAGTTGAATATTTTTTTAAAATGCACAATGAAGGGGAAAAGAAGCAAGAGGGAAAATTTGTCACCCTACATGACCAAGGATGTTAGCTTATAAGGACCAATCAACATCCCCCCCTTCCAGCCCCCACTGTATCCCAAAAGTCCTCCAGTAAAGAACCATACTTGTCATACTTGTCATATGGAAAGAAGAGGGTGCTCTTGAGCTTAGAAACCAGCCACAAACTGCCAGCCATGTTCATACAATTCAAAGATGCAACCAAACTTAATCTATACCAAGCAACTACAATAAATTTAAATAAAAAAATAAACAATTTTAAAAAATGACAAAGCAGGTGCTCAATAAATATATACTGAATAAATAAATAAAATTCATCAAAATAAAAAAGCAGAACATAAGAATTTCAAAAAGTCATTTGATAAAATTTTTCACTAATAAAAAATAACCAAGAAAAAGAAAATGATTAAAAAATACTTCAAAATTAAATTTCCTCAAACAGGCATTTGAAGGTATGAAAAAAATACCTTGAGGTAGAAATCTAAAAACTAAGAATGAAACAGACAAAAAATTGGTCAAGCAAAAGTTGATGAACCCAAGACAATAAAATAAAAGAAAAAAGAATAAAATCACATCAGAAATGAACATTAAAGTACCTGAAGAACAATAAATTCCTATCAAAACTGAATAAGAAACATTAAAGCAAAATGAAACAATAGAGAATGAAGGTGAGATAAAGAAAAGGTAAAAGGGGTCAGAATGAAAGTGTTTGAGAAGAAAGACCAGAAAAAAGAAACCCACTGTGCATATAATGAGAATTCTTAAAAAGGAAAAAAATGGAACAAATTAATATTTAAAACTATAATTTAAGAAAGATTTTCAGAAATAAAAGAAAGTCTGAATCTATATATTGATAGGGCCAATCCAGTACCAGAAATTTGACCTGGAACAGTCAACTCTGAGATATATTTAGACATTAGATTTTAAATATAAAGGAAAAATCCTCAGGGATTTCAGGCAAAAAAAAAAGGAATAATTTAGAAGAACGATAGAATTATACTAGCTTCACAGTGAGAAAAAAAATGAAGCAAAGCAACAGCAAAGAAATTTTTTTTAAAGATAGAATTGTTTTTGAAAGATATTAAAAACAAACAAACAAATGTATAAAGACAGAAAACAGACCATTAGTTTCTAGAGCCTAAAGGCTGACTCCAAAGGAGCATTTACTTTGGTAATATGGAACTCTTCTATATCTTAATTGTGATGCTGATATATATATGATTTCTCAAAATGTGAACAACCATAAATTCTATTATGCAGATTTTTAAAAGGGTGAATTTTACTGTAGTTAAATTAAACTTTAAATTAAAATATAGAAAAAATTCTCAAAGTTTGAAACAAACATTTTACATCCAAACAAATTTGCCATCAAGATTAAAAACTTTATTTTTTTCCTTTTTTCTTTTAAAACTTTAATTTTTTTAAACTTAGAGAATTCTGAAGCCATACGCTCTTCTTAAAAAATTGAATAGTGAATGGATTCATCCAAAAGAGAGATGATTGGGAAAACTTCAAAAAGGTTGATGATGAATATTTAATATATTTAATTTTAGAGCTAAGACAAAACAAGTGTTATAAAGGTAGAATACCACTGTTATATAATATATATTATTTGTTACGTACTCTATAAAATTAGAAACAATGTAATTAAAAATTGGGAGAAGAGAAAAGGAAATAGGAAAAAGTAAGTATAATAATCAAAAGGTGGGAGTTAAATAATATCAAAAAAACTGACAAACCAGAAAGTAATCTATATCGATATCTATCTATCATTTATATATCTATATCTATATATCTATATCTATATCTATATCTATATCTATATCTATATCTATATCTATATCTATATCTCTATATCTATCTATCTATCTATCTATCTATCTGGCTAATATGCAGTGTCCCCTCAGGAGTTTGACCAGGAGACTGGGAGTTCGATCTCTCGCTATGATGTGCACTGACCACCAGGGGGTGGCGCGAAACAAAGGAAGGCTCCATCCAGCAGCCAGCAGCTGGGGAAGGAAGGCCCCGGTCGGCAGCCAGAAGGCCCTGATCAGCCCTGATCGCCAAACAGGCTTAGGGACCCTACCTGTACACGATTTTCATGCACTGGGCCTCTAGTAGATTTAATAAGAAAACATGGGTCTAAGAATATTAAACATGATATAAATAAAATTTAGAGATGGAAAAAAAATATAAGGGGGATAAATGGTGATGAAAAAAATTTAAATAAAGAGAAAATGAAAAATAAATTAAATATGAAATTAAGTTAACCACTATAGCAAAATTACAAATCTTCCTAAAATCAAAAGATATGTAATTAACAGAAGACAAAAAAATTATTTCTTCAAACAGGTTTTCTATTCTTTGCTCAGCTTCCTGTCCTTCTGGCACCCCTATTATGTGGATGTTCTTTCGTTTCAAGTTGTCCCAAAGCTCCCTTAGACTCTCCTCCTGTTATTTAATTTTTTTTTCTAGTTGCTGTTCTGTTTGGGTGTTATTTTTCTACTTTGTCTTCTAATTTGCTGATTTGGTCCTCAGCTTCTTCTAGTCCAGTGGTCACCAGCCTTTCGGACCTCACGGACCACCAGTGGTCTGCAGACCACCAGTTGGTGACCGCTGTTCTAGTCTACTGTTGAAACATTCCATTGTGTTCTTTATTGAAGTTATGTCATTCTTCATTTCCTCTTGATTCTTATTCATGGTGACAGTCTCATTCAGCTTCTTATAATTCTCATTGAGTTGTGTGTATTTGTCATCCAGAAGTTTGAGCATCCTTATAACCATTACTCTGAATTCTTTCTCTGACAAATTACTTGCCTCCATTTCATTTAATTCCTTTTCTGGTGAGTCCTCTTTTTCTTTCCTTCGGGGATTGTTTCTTTGTCTCCCCAGTTTTGCTGTCCCATTATAATAGTTTCTATGTCTTAGATCCAATTGTTATTCCACCCAGGTTCTTTTGGGGGTGGTCATATGTAGTCAGTGATTTGTGGGACCCAGTGGGGCAGTCTCTCTTGAGTTATTTGGGTTCTCCTGAGGTAATTGGATCTTGAATGTTAGTTGCTCATTCGTGAATGAAGTCTCCTCACAGGTTGTCTGACAATGTGACTCACCCCCGGCCTCATTGTGCAAGCTGTTGTGGATGTGCTCATAGTTCCAGCTCTTGTGGCAAGTGTTTCCTGCAGTCTCACTGGCATGCAGCTCACTGTGGGATCCCAGAATCCACGGCCTGGGTGGTGAAGATCCCGGGGCTGTAGCTGGGGTAGTGTGGCTCTGGCTGGTGTGGCTTGACTCTTGATGGGGTGGTGTCACTCTGTGAATCACTGCAAGGGTCCCAGAGCCCTGAATGGGGGGAAGGCATCCCAGAGTCTGCAGGTGAGGCAGTAGGACTCTGGCCAGTGAGGCTTCACTTGAGGGCCCAGGAGCCGGAAGCTGGGGGGCGGCAGTTGGAGTCTGGGGTCTTCTGTTGAAGCAGCATGACCTTGGCTGGAGAGGCACACACTCAGAAACTCACTGAGGGGCCAAAGACCCAGCAGCCAGGGAGGTGTAAGTTGCAGGGACTGCAGCTGAAGCAGTGCACCCTTGGCTGGAGAAGCCAGGAGGTGGGTATGAGACTAGTGCAGCCTCTGGAAAACAGTTTGGAGTTTCCTGAAAAATTTAAAAAATGAGACTCCCATTTGATCCAGTGATTCCACTTCTAGGACTATATCCCAAGAATTCAGAAACACCCATCAGAAAGAATGTATGCACCCCTATGTTCATAGCAGCACAATTTACAATAGCTAAGATTTGGAAACAACCTAAGTGCCCATCAGCAGATGAATAGATTAAAAAGCTATGGTACATCTATACAATGGAATACTATACAGCTATAAAAAATAAAGAACTCTTACCATTTGCAATAGCATGGATGGACCAAGAGAGCATTATGCTAAGTGAAATAAGCCAGTCCAAGAAAGATAAATATCACATGGTCTCACTCATATGTGGAATCTAATGAACAACATAAACTGATGAACAAAAATAGACCCAGAGACATAGAAACATGAAACAGACTGTCAAACCTCAGAGGAAAGGCAGGGGAGGGTGTGGGGGGGGAAGAGATCAACCAATGAACTCATATGCTTATATGCATACACATAGACACAGACAGTAGGGTGGTGAAGGCTTGGGGGGGGGAAGAGGCAATGGGGAAAAAGGACATATGTAATACTTTCAACAATAAAGATTTATTTAAAAAGAAAACGAGCAGAGGAAGAAACATAATAAAATATGTTCTCAACATTATAACATGATGTAATATGACAGTTGAAAACAGTAATGGCAATATCAGTAATAGCAATAAATTTGAGTGAATCTAAGTCACTCTGAAAAATAAAATATTTTCAATTTGGCTTACAATAAAAAGATCCAACTATGTTCTATATATAGGAAGAACTCTTAAAACAGTGATTCATAATGGCTAAAAATAAAGATATGGACAAAAGTACATCAAGCAAGTGGATACAATAGGAAAACAGTAATTGTGATCTTGATATGTAAATTTCAGGTGGAAAGAGCAGTAAGAGTCAAAAAGAAGGATGCTTTTTAAAAACAATAACAAAAATTAATACTTATTTGTGATTTAAAAAAATCAATTAACAACAAAACTATAGCAATTAAGAATATCTAAGCCCCCAAAACACAGCATGACCTTATAAAGCAAAACTGAAGAACATGGGAGGATACATTTATGTGGATATATTCTACTACTGTGAGATTTTAACACATCATACTCAGCATATGTGATTTATATTATATTCATCTGTCTATGGACATTTAGGGAGTTTCCACATCTTGGTTTTTGTGAATAGTGCTGCAAGGAACATAGACTTGCTAATATCTCTTCAAGATTCTTATTTCAATTCTTTTGGATAGATACACAGAAGTGAGATTGCTGGATCATATGATAGTTTTACTTTTAATTTTTGAAGACGTTCCATACTATTTTCCATCGCAGCATCACCATACTATATTCCCACCCACAGAGTACAAGGGTGCCCTTTTTCCATATCCACGCCAACACATGTTGTTTGTTCATTTATTGATGGTAGCCACCCTGACAAGTGTGAGGTGTTATCTCATTGTGATTTTGATGTATATTTCTCTGATGATTAGTGATGTTGTACACCTTTTTCTATGCTTATTGGCCATTTGTATATCATCTTTGCAGAAATGTCTATTTAAGTGCATTGCCCATTTTAAAATTAGGTTATTCTTGTTTTTTAATGAGTTATATGACTTATTATTTTGGAGATTAACCCTTTATCATATATATGGTTTGCAAATATTTTCTCCCATTGCCTTTTTGCTCTGTTGATGGCTTCCTTTGCTCTGTAGAAGCTTTTTGGTTACTTTGATATAGTCCCACTATTTTTGTGTCATATCCATGAAATCATTGCCAAGACCAGAGCCATAAAGATTTTCTATTATTATTATTATCATCATCATCATTGTATTAATATATTTTTATTGATTTCAGAGAGGAAGGGAGAAGGGAGAGAGAGATAGAAACATCAATGATGAGAGAGAATCATTAACTGGCTGCCTCCTGCATGCCCCCTATTGGGGATCGAGCCTGCAGCACAGACATGTGCCCTTGACTGGAGTAGAATCTGGGAACATTCAGTCCACAGGCCGACATTCTATCCACTGAGCCAACCTGACTAGGGCTCCCCTATTATTTCTTCTAGAAGTTTTACAGTTTTAGGTCATATATTTAAGTATGTTGGACATTTAGCTTACAAGATGTTTTATGGAGTTAGATGTGTTGCTATTAAAGTTAATTTGGAAAATTAAACATGCAAGAATAGGTTGAAACATAAAAGTTATGAAAGGGGACTAACCCTATGAGATATTGAAACATATTAGAAAGTATAATTAAAAGAGTGGATCATTGGACCATACACAGAAAAACCAGAGAGTAGGATAAAAAATCTGAAATAGATTCAAGTACAAATGGATATTTAATATATGATAAAAGTGTCATTTCAAATCACTGGGAAATGTTGGCCATCAACTATATAGTCATTTTATAAAAGATGAAATTAGATTTTACCATATACCAAATACAAAATCTCTAAATGGATCATAGATCTAATTTAAAAAATAAAACCACACAAATATCAAAGGAAAAGAAAGGTTAATTCATCTATAACCTAGCTTTATGGAAAGGATTTTTAACAATGACTCAAAATTCAGATGTAATAAAGTAAAAGATTGACATCTTTGGCATTGAAATAATAATTACAAAAATACATGGCAAAAATACCAAAAACCAAGTTCAAAAATAAATAAATTCATTAAGAATATTTGCAACATATATTATAGGTAAAGAGCTAATATCTCTAATATATAAAGAGTTTTTTAAAACTAAGGAAAAATACAACACAAAAATTTTTAAAATGCGCTAAAGATATGAGTAGGCAATTTGTGAATTTTATATACTAGTATTTTAAAACATTTGTGAATATTTAAATTGTGTACACATTTACATATACAGTCAAATATATAACTGCTTAATTTTAATTATATGAGAAATACAAGATAAATGACACTATGATATCATTTTTTATCTCTCAGAATGGCAAAATTTTAAAAGCTAGGACTGATAAATTATTTTAGCAAGATTGCATGATACAAGATCAACACACAGAAGTCAATCACATTTTTAGATTAACAATGACCACGTGAAAGCTAAATTAAAATTCAGTGTCACTTACAATTGCTCAAAATAAAATAAAATACTCAGGTCTTAATATAATAAAACATGTACTGTATTTGTACACCTAACATTACAAAGTGTGATGATAGAAATCAAAGACCCAAGTAAATCAGGAGACACTGTATTCATAGATTGGAAGACTCATCCTCCTAAAAATGTTAGTTATTCCTATAATAGTTTGCTAGGGCTGCTATAGCAAAGTACCATAAACTGGGTGGCTAAAATAACAGGAATTTATTTTCTCATAGTTGTGGAGGTTAGAAGTTGGAGGACAAGGAATTAGCAGAGTTGGTTTCTACTGAGGCCTCTCTTCTTGGCTTGCAGATGGCTTCCTTATAGCTGTGTCCTCACCAGGTCTTTTCTTCTACTGTCTGTATCGAGATCTCCTCTTAAGGGCACCAGTTACATTGGATTAGGACCCAGCCGAATAACCTTTTAACTTAATTACATACGTATACACATAAACCTGTACACTGATGTTTATAGCAGCTTCATTCATAATAGCCCCAAGCAGAAGACCACATTCAATGGGTAAATGGCTAAACAAACTGATATATCAGTGCCATGGAATACTGCTAAGCAATAAAAAAAATGGCTATTGATTCACATAATACCCTAGATCAGTGGTTCTCAACCTTGGCTGCACATTAGAATCACCTGGGAATCTTTTTAAAATCCTGATTTCTGGGCCCCAACCTCCGGAAATTCTGTTTCTTTGTTATGGGGTGGGGCCACAACATTAGTAACAAAGAAACAGAATTTTCGGAAGATGAGGCCCAGAAATCAGGATTTTAAAAAGATTCCCAGGTGATTCTAATGTGCAGCCAAGGTTGAGAACCACTGCCCTAGATGATTCTCCAGAGAATTATTCTGAGGGAAAAATGCCAATCCCAAAAGATCACATGCTATAGGCTTCCATTATATATAACATTCTTCACTTGAACAAATTATATAAATGGAGAACATATTAATGGTTTTCAAGGTTTAAGATTGGGGTGCCAGGGGAGGGAAGTGGATTTGGTTATAAAAGGGGGAACAAGAGGAATCCATGCAGTGATGGAAATGTTCTATATTTTAATTAGGTCAATGTCAATATCCTGGTTGTGATATTTTACTATAGTTTAATATGTTACCATTGGAAAAAACTGGGTAAAGGACACTTCTGATCTCCATGTATTATTTCTTACACCTAACTGCATGTGAAAATATAGTTATCTCAAAATTAAAAGTTTAATTTTAAAATGTATATGTAAGGCATACATAAATTTTGAAGCATTTAGACTTATTTCACAGTAGGACCTAGAACTACCCATCTCTTGGGTGACCTTGATCTCACTAGTGAAGAATAACAGCCCTGACCAGTTTGGCTTAGTGGATAGAGCGTCGGCCTGTGGACTGAAGGGTCCCAGGTTCGATTCCAGTCAAGGGCGTGTGCCTTGGTTGCGGGCACATCCCCAGTAGGGGGTGTGCAGGAGGCAGCTGATCGATGTTTCTCTCTCATCGATGTTTCTGACTTTCTATCCTTCTCCCTTTCTCTCTGTAAAAAAATCAATAAAGTAAATTTAAAAAAAGAATAACATATATAAAATATAAATGTATATAATAACACATATAGTATTTAAGGTATAAAACATAAATGTAGGTTGCAGAAAGTGGATAGCTATACAAAATTGATACTATTTTAGAAATTAGATACTTCAGTGAGGACTACGTTTATCCTTAAGGTCATAGAAAATTGAAAACAATTGAACTAGCCTGGCTGGTGTGCCTCAGTGGTTGAATGTCAACCCTTGAACCAAGAGATCACTGGCTCAATCCTGGTCAGGGCACATGCACGGGTTGCAGGCTCAATCCCCAGTAGGGGGCGTGCAGGAGGCAGCCAATCTATGAGTCCCTCTCATCATTGATGTTTCTTTCTATTCTTCTCATTTCCTCTCTCTATAAAAAATCGATAAAAATATATTGTTTAAAAAGATAGTGCCTGACTACAAACTCAATTTGATAGTCCATAGTGATGACACTAAAAAAAATTGCCTAGTTAAAAAAATCTCTCAATATTTATGTTCACCAGCAGAAATTTGTTTTTCCTCACCTGCTTAAAATCACCAATTTATTGATATTAAATAGTTAAAATTTGTCTAGTTAAATTGCAACAGAATAATTTTATATTCTGTAATTTCAATTTGCAGTCATCATTTTAGAATTTATCAGTAAATTATACCCAGCCTTAACATTTCCATTAGCATGTATTAGAAAACCAGTTGTCCTTGCCTTTCCTATTTTCCTGTCACCTTGACAAGATTCCTACAAATGAGTAGATGTGTGCTACCAACAATGTAGAACTATACCAACTCAAATATTCCTTCTGATAGCCATGATTTCTTTCCAGACAAGAACATATTTATAATTTATTTGAAGTCTATGCGGTCAATAATCTGTATAAAAGTGAATTCTAAGTTATTTGTTAAGGGAATACATTATCTATTTAATGGCCTTTATTTTTATTTAGAGGAAATACTTTTCAGAAATCAAAACCCACACAAATTATATACAACCATATTAATAGAATAAAGCAAGTAAACATCAAATAATTCTTTTTAAGATTTTTAAAATTCTCTATAATATTTTGCTTATCTTCCTAAAGTAGGAGTGTGTGCAATAATTACCTAAATAGTCAATGTGGATTCTTTAAGAAGGTAAGTGTATTTGGGTTTGTTCCTCTGTTCGCTTGAGTCAAGAAATCTATTATTAGAAATAAGTCTGGTAGCTAAAACTCCTGTGGAAGTTATAAAAGGATTAGTTGTTATAAAAACATATCATATGATTGTTTATGTATGAATGATATTAACCAACTGCTTACGTATATTCATGAGAATTTAAAAGGATTTGGAAGTAGAAAGAACTAAAATTGTTGTCTAGTAACTCTGTAAGGCACTAGAGTACAATCACTGCATTTCATCTTCACATTCATAAAAAGCTATCATTAATTGAAAACATACTATTTTCCAGGTATTCTGTGAAGAATTTTGTGTGTATTAGCTCATTAACTCATTCAATCCTCATAAAACAATAGACATGATTATTTTCATATTTTGAAGATGAAGAAACAAATGTTTAGAGAAGTTAAGTAATGTATTTAAGGCTTCAGAATTTATTAGTGATATACCCAACCATTAAACACAGGCCAAACAAACACCAATGCCCTCTTCTTTTTTTCTTTTCTTCATTTTTATTGTATAATTAACATGCAAAAAATGACACACATTTAAAGTTACGCACTGATATATGTAAACACCCCTGAAACCATTACCACAATCAAGATAAGCAACATATCTTCACCCTCAAAAGCTTCCTCTGGTGCCTTTATCCTCTTATCCCCTGCCTGTCACTGTCATCTCATTCTTAATCACTGTTTCATGTTACATGTCACTTAGAACACTTTTTTCCAAGAAGAACTGTACTCAAAGCATAGAGCTGCTAAAATTAGCTGCCTATATATTTTACAAGATTAATATATATGATGGTGAATGTTCTTTTGAATTTAATTATTTCATTAAAATGGAATATATGCTTATAAGCTAAGTCTTCCTCCATTTTATCTTCATTTCTTTCGCAGAATTCCTTAAACTAACTCCCTTTTACTAGAGATGTACACCTTTGAGTGAAAAATAAACATTGTCCAACTCAAGCTCCAGAAATACATTTGAGAATAGGGTATCTGGGAATATATAGAGAAATTATAGCCCCACCCTCATATTTACCACTGTCAACATGAGCATTTTCGGGGTTCCATCAAAAGTCATTTAATGGACTCCAGGTTATCCTAAATATTCTGGAAAAGCTTATAGTTTTCAGAAATTAACATGTGACGAAAAGAATCTCTGATTTCTTTGAATTATTTAACAAATAGCAGAAGGCAATCTTCTCGCATATATAAAACATCTCCAAAATTGATATACCTAGAGTTTATTCTCAAAATAAAATAATTTTCTTATTTGTGTAAATATGTAAATTTGTGTAAATTCCTAAATAAATGACATATTAAGCTCTAGGGCATTGATACTTAGTGTTCACCTAAACCAGAGGTCAGGACCTGGCAGCTCTTTATTTGACTTCTGCCTGCAGGTGAGTTTTGTTTTAGCCTAGCCAATGATTTTTAAACTTTATAACTTGAATATCTTTTAAAGTGTGTAGGTTCCATCTTTGCTATGTTTTCTACCACTCCCCCCTCCTTTTTTTGCAACCTTTCTGCCTTACTCACTGATATTACCTACATTGTCCTTAAAAGGTCTCACAGCTTGTGTGCACAGAAGAGACAACCTTGATATTGACATGCTAAAGTCACTAGCTTATTAACCCTATGTTTTTACAAAGTTACTCCAGTCCTCTAGAAAAATACACAACCCCAGGACTTGTCTCCCATGTGATCATGAATAAACCCGTTTGCATCATGCACTGCTGCAACTGTTCTGGGCTTTCATCAAGCACAGATGTATCCACCATTACCTGCCACCATTCACTGTATCTCTTGGTTATCCATCATTTGCCACTGGGCATCCATCTTGTGCCACTGGGTATACCTCATCATTTGCTGGGCATCCGCTGAGTACCGCCATGTCTGTTGGGCATCCACAATCTTCCACCAGGCTTTGTGGTCTCTACTGATGCTCTGCCATTTCACCATGAGTGCCTTCCATGAGCATGCTGCTTACCTGTTTTGGATGTTGTTACCTGGTGCTGCCAAAGCTATAATCCCTCGAGATATCACATGGTGCTGTATTTGCTCCAGTCTTTATTGTACTTACGTTCCTTGTGAAAATTAGGAACATATGCCTCCATAACTATGGCATGTTTTGTTATTTAAAGGTTGAAAAGCAATGCTTGACCCTGCTCCCTTCACAAAATGCTTCTATATAACAAACAACTTTTGATTTTGTTTTCCTTTTTTACTTATCCTTGTCTACCCAGGGTTTACACATGCTATAGGCCTGATTTAGAGTTTCTTTACTGATACCTTAATTCTTGTCCTCAGCCCTCCACACAAAAAACATCTGTGATAGACTAAGCAGTGACCTTATTTGTCTTGTGTACTTGTATACACCAAACATTTACCCCTGTCTCTGGCTTTTTTTAAATGAATAAATGAAGGTCTCCTTACCTCTTGTAAATCCATTTATGAGATTAGACTAGTAGCCCTGCACACAAATCCATGTGCCAGTAGCTCTCTGTGGGGCCTGGCTGCTCTGCGCCCACTGCCCAGAGGCTCTCCATGCCCCAGAGGCCCATCCACACTCTGGCCTGGCCAGAGGCCCATCCACGACCGGGCGCGGAATGCTTGCCTCGTCGCCAGGGCGATGACACAAACGTTCCCTGCCCCCCGCCTCTCTGTGCCCACTGCCCAGAGGCCCTCTGCAGCCAGGGTGGAATGTTTGCCTCATTACCACGGCGACGAAGCAAGCATTCTGCCAGGCTGCTCACGCTGCCCGCTCTCAGCAGCCCCCCCCCCCGCCCCCCGGGACTGGGGGACTCTGGCGGGGCTGAGAGGACTGGGCGCCACCATCTTGTGTCTATGGGTGCCACCATCTTTTGTGACGGAGTGATGGTTAATTTGCATGTTACCATTTTATTAGATAGGATACTTGGGATTTCCTAGCCACATACATCTAGACCTGTGAATCTTTACTTTTTGGTTCAGATGTCTTCTCCCAATATTTTCTTTCCCTCTTCCAATATACACAATTATTTCACTGCAAGCTTTTTACACTAAGAAAAAAAATGATTTTCCATTATTTTTTTTAATCCTCACCCGAGGATGTGAGTATTTAGAGAGAGAGAGAGAGAGAGAGAGATTACATCAATTGGTTGCCTTCCATATGTTCCCATACAGTGGATCAAAACCCCAATCTAGGTATGTGTCCTGACTGGGAATAGAACCTGCAACCTTTCAGTATATGGGACAATGCTCCAATCAACTGAGTCACACCATCCAGGGCTTTTCCAGGTAATTTTTAATTTTAAATATAAAAAGGAAGAATGGTACTCAGTATATTTACAGAAAATTATAGTGACATATATTAAGAATACAGTCCAGAGGTCCTGGTTCTTGTTTTATCTCTAGAGTCTACTATCTCTAGTTATTCTTTGCCCTTTATTGTTCTTCTTTGTTCCTTAGGGACATACAACTTCTGCAAATTAATTACTGCTTTAACTCTTCTATAAATTCACAAAACAGATTTATAATGTAATTTTAGTTAACATTCCAGTTCTACCTGCAAAGGTTATTTCACTAAAGGTAGATAGGCAACACTGTCTCAGTTAAATAATAATTAACAGCTAACTATATGCTTGTATAATGCCAAGCCCTGATAGTAAGGAAGGTGATGATAATAATAATAATAATAGCTAACTTTAATTAAACACTGTATGAGAGAGAAAACTGTCCTCTACATTCTTTTTTAAAAAATATATATTTTATTGATATTTTACAGAGAAGAAGGGAAAGGGAGAGAGAGTTAGAAACATCAATGAGAGAGAGAGAAACATCAATCAGCTGCCTCTTGCACATCTCCTACTGGGGATGTGCCCGCAACCAAGGTACATGCCCTTGACCGGAATCGAACCCGGGACCCTTAAGTCCGCAGGCCGACGCTCTATCCACTGAGCCAAACCGGTTAGGGCTGTCCTCTACATTCTTAAATTCAGTGCCAGAGCCAAAGACAAAATAACAGGATATATATATACCAGGACCTTCATAAAATGAAGTAAAGACCCAAAGAAACAGACCCAGGGGCTGATATGCCATTTTAAAAAAGAGCAATAAATAGTGGAGAAGTGACAAGACAAAGGAAAAGGGATTTGGGTTTTAAGGGGTGGTAAATTGCGGGAGAGTAAATATATGGGGAAATAACCAGAAGATAAAGGTTTGTTATGCAAGCTCAATCATGTGTGGTGTCTGGGTGATAAGTGTGTCTCCAGAGATTGAGTCATTCTTTTCTTCCTGGTATTGAGGGAGAGACACTTTCACAAAAGGATATATGTACCTTGCCTTTAAACAGAATGGGGGAGAGTAGAGAGCTTTTGTAATATCTGCTGTTTCTCAATTGGTTTAAGCTAAAAATAATTCTTATGCCAAAGTGGCCTATTGTGGGGTGGCATACTCTGATCCCCATCAGCACTTACTCTTTGCCTATTATCTCATTTAATCCTTGTAACCAACATGCAGGGAGAACTTAATTTTATTTTATTTTATTTTACTTTAGAGATGAAGAAAAGTGAAGCACAAAATTTTACCTAATTTAGAGCCACAAAGGACTAATATCCATCCTCACTTAGATCTCTGATATCAAGGGCTCCATTTTCCCAGCTAGTTGGACTGGTTTTTGTGCCACTTAAACCAAATACTGCTTTGTGCTTCCTGATTTGATATGGCTCTAGAGACACATAGAGTAGCATAACTAAGAAAATAACCTCTTGCATATACAAAAGTAATTTCTCCAAACTCTACAATGATAATACTAGTTAACAGTTATTGTACACTTGCTAGTGCTACACATAATCCTAGTTGATAGACACTCTTAGAACTATGGCTTTGTTCAAAGGAATTCCATTTCTGTGCATTTCAGACTCTATTAACACCCCCTTAAGACACTGAGTCTATAGACCCAGGTCTCAGTGCCTTTGTGACCTTGTAATGAGAAAATGAAATTAAGAAGAAGTGGGTGAGGGCATGATATACCTTCAAACTATTGAAGGATTTTTATGCTCATATGGTTCCAAAAGATGAGAGCAAGATAAATAATAAAAGCTACATAAAAAAAGCAGATTTGGCTTCAGTAAAAATGGTCTTTATTGATGAAGACCTCTTTCTAGGAGAGGAATCACCCCAGTGCTGGAGGTCATATAAAAATTTTCTTCTTTGAATAGGAAGTTGAACTAGGATATTTTTCAGGGTTTCTTCTATCTTAAGATTTTATAATTAAGTTTCCTACTGTTGTCACTTTGAAAAAGTTACTTAGAGTCTGAAATTATCATTAGAGAGGTAGAAGTGAAGTTGTTGCCCCTTATCCGCAGTTTCACATTCTGTAGTTTTACTTACATGTAGTCAACCGTGGTCCAAAAGCATTACATGGAAATTTCCAGAAATAAACAATTAATAGGTTTTTTTAAAAATATTTTTTTATTGATTCTTTACAGAGAGGAAAGGAGAGGGGTAGTTAGAAACATCGATGAGAGAGAAACATCTATCAGCTGCCTCCTGCACACCCTTTACTGGGGATGTGCCCTCAACCAAGGTACATGCCCTTGACTGGAATCGAACCTGGGACCCTTGAGTCTGCAGGCCGACGCTCTATCCACCACGCTCTATCCATAAAACCAGTTAGGGCAATACGTTTTATATTATGATAAAATCTTGTGCTTTCTTGCTTTGTCCAGCCCAGGACCTGAATCATTCCTTTGTAGAGCATATGCACACAGTATACACTCCTACACATTAGTCACTTAGTCACTGTCTCGGTTATCAGATCAACTAACTGTCAAGGTATCACAGTGTTTGTGTTCAAGTAACCCTTATTTTACTTAATATTACACCCAAAGCACAAGAGTGATGATGCTGGCAATTCAAATATGCCAAAGAGAGGCTGTAAAGTGCTTACTTTAAGTAAAAAGACGTGTATATATAGGAAAAAGTGTAGAACATATAGAGTTTGCTACTATCTATAATTTCAGGCATCTACTTAGAGTCTTGGAACATATCCCCCACAGATAAGAGGGGACAAGTACATAGTGTCTTTGTGAATGATATGTAGAAGAAAAGAAAAATTACTATTTTATACAACAGGGTTACATTTCACATGTTCTTTTGTGTGCCATGATCTTATAATCATTTGATTAGTCCCAGTAAGATCCCCTTAGATGAAAAACTTACTCATTAATTATATATTATTTTAATACTCAAAAGACCTTTTATCTCTTGTTACCATCTTCGTGAACATAAAAGAAAAATTGTGTAGAATTAATGGGCTATATATACATAACAATCACTCTTAGACATTATAAAATGAATAAGAATAGCCTACTTAGCCCCGGTTTCAAAAGACAGTAATTCAATCTTGAAAGCTCTCATATGCTAAGTAGAATCTCTTACTACTATGAATCCTAACTGTCCTCATTTATCTCTATGTACTCCCAACAGAGTGCTTGATCTGTGTAGTATCTGGGTCCTTGGGCTAATTGTTAAACGTTTCTATATTAGAAGTGCTGAAATTTGTGTTCCAAGATCAAAAATCTAAAATCTTTACACTCTAATTTTTCTGCATTCAAAATATAGCAAAGGCAAGCTGTGCACCTTAAGTCAACATGCAATCCAGGTCGAATAAGATTTTTTCAATGTGAATTTTCTCACGAAAAATAATTAATAAAATAAGTGGAGATAGAATTTTAATTACTAGCCTATTTATATTTATATTGGTTCTTTAATTACACATTAAGGATCTTTAGGGAAGTGTGTACAATTGCAAATTAGCCCAAGACATTGGAGTTTATTTATTGTTGTTTTCTATATAATTATAGAATCACATCATCTGTGGATCTTAACCCTATTCAGAATGAAGTAGAGAAGGAAGATTTCTGAATTAGTACTTGGAATACACATAGAAGAACTAATTCAGGTCATATTTTTAGAGGAAACGCTTTCCTTATTGTAGATCAAGATCATTTTTGGAACCCAAAATAATTTTACTAGGTAACAAAAAACATATTTTCTCCTAAGAATTATGTAAGAAATAAAACCTTGAAGTGGAACGCAAAGAAAGACATTTAAGTTTCGCTAAGCACTTACCTATTTTTCTATTTTACTCTCATATACTCTTAGCTTAATATCTCCTTCATATTTGTAGGAAGAAAATACTTTTTGGTTTTCCTATTTTAGGAACAAGTACAGAGAAGGAAACTAAATATAGGGTGTCCCCAAAAATGTATACACACACTTTGAATAATTATCAAAGCAGTGTTTATTAAAATCCATTTCATTTTCAAAATTGAGCTATCACCTATTAAAGTGTGTATACATTTTTCGGAGGATACCCTGTGTACTATTGCACTAATAGCTGAAGTTAACTCATGTATTTAATTTCAAGTAGAAAATATTCAAAATAGAGCATAGGTGACTAATGAAAAGTAAATTCCATATGTTCTTAGAAATATTTCTCATGAGGAGAGAGAGTGAAGTCTCTAATTTTCAATTCCTCAAAAGCCTAAGATTGTAATCTCTGTATATACGTGAATTTTACCAGGGAGTGGCACATAACAACCATTGTAATTAACCCCATGTTCTCTAAAAGGGAAAAATGGAGTGAAAAATATAGTTAACAAATTATTTCCACTAAACATTGCAATATAGTTGCTTAGATACCAATAAAAAGAAAATTGTTTAATAGAAATATATATTTAAAAGCTAAATATATATCAGTTAATTCTATACATATTTAAATTTTTATACTTTCATGTCCTTAGCTCCAATTCTGACTAAGAAATCCTGTGTTTTAACTAGATCTTTTTTATCAAATGATGCTTAAGTAATTCCATATTAATATTGTTATTTTGGGCAAGTTAAAGGATATCTCTAAGAATTAGATTCTCCTTTAAGAATGACTAGCTTTTATTGTGTAAATATCATGCTAAGTACTTTAACCTACATTATCTCACTTAGCATATACTTTATTGGTATTTGTGATTATTAATGAACTAGAGGCCTGGTGCGTAAAATTTGTGCATTGGGGAGGTGTCCCTCAGCCCAGCCTGCACCCTCTCACAATCCGGGACTGCTGGCTCCCAACTGCTTGCCTGCCTGCCTGCCTGCCTGATTGCCCCTAACCACTTCTGCCTGCCAGCTTGATCGCCCCCTAACCACTCCCCTGCCAGCCTGATCACCCTCTAACCACTCCCCTGCCAGCCTGATCACCCCCTAACCACTCCCCTGCCAGCCTGATCACCCTCTAACTGCTCCCCTGCAGGCCTAATTGATGCCTAACTGCTCCCCTGCAGGCCTGGTGCCCCCCAACTGCCCTTCCCTGCTGGCCTGTTCACCTTCAACTGCCCTCCCTTGCTGGCCATCTTGTGGCAGCTATCTTGTGATGACATGGGGTGGCCATCTTGTGACCACATGGGGGCGGCCATCTTATGGGAGGGTGTGACAGTTACTTTGCATATTACTTCTTTATTATATAGGATGAAAGGGAAATATTTAGTAAACTGAAAATCTCAATACAATTTTAAGATACTATTTTTAGTATTACATTGAACCAAGCGTATGAAAACATAAACTATATTTTCATATCTACCAAGATACTTTTAGAAGTATTTTGCTGGTTATAATATAACTAGAGGCCCGATGCACAAAGATTCATGCAAGAATAGGCCTTTCTTCCCCTGGCTGCTGACATCAGCTTCCCTCCAGCACCCGGGACCCGGGCCTTCACTCTGGCCGCCACCTTCTGCCTTCGCTCCAGGCCAGAACCACCTTCCACCTTCGCTCCAGCCCTGCCACCCTCCTGTAGCTCTCTCCACCCCCCGCCTCCCCACCTCATAGCAAGCGTCCCCAGTCAGCTGCCACCATTTTGTCATGTCAATTTGCATATTCTCTCCTTATTGGGTGTGTGTGCAGCCATTTTGTCATGGAGTTATGGTCAATTTGCATATCCCATCTTTATTAGATAGGATGTATTTTTTTCAGTTTAATTATAATAAAGTAAGGTAAACATCTTGTAGTTTAAATACACTAGGAAAATTAAATGAACACTTGACCAAAGCTTATTTCATTTCAAAATATAAAAACAATTTTGGCCCAGCTGGTGTGGCTCAGTGGTTGAGCATCAACTATGAACCAGGAGGTCACAGTTGGATTCCAGGTCATGGCACATGCCTGGCTTGAGGTTCAGTCCCCAGTGGAAGGCATGCAGGAGGCAACTGATCCATGATTCTCTCTCATCATTGACACTGCTCTCTCTCTCTCTCCCTCTCCCTTCCTCTCTCTTAAAATCAATAATATATAAAGACAATTTTAAAGACAACATTTCACAAATATTTTTAACATGCAATACTTTGACAAATTACTCAATTAACTTTTACTGTGTCTTATTCTTCTAAAAGTTTTCTTTTTAGTCATAATGTTATTTTACACATAATCAGTAAAATCTAATTAAACTAGTTATATAAATGACTGAATGAAAGAAGAGAAATGTAGTGAGGGAATCTAAGACTGTATTTATTTCTGATGTGAAATATTATGACAATGTAATTAAGAACTGTCCAAATTTTACTGTGAAGTAAATAAAAAAACACAAAAAATATTGCACATGTCATTAATATGACACTTGTAGCCCTACCTGATGTTCTCTTGCAGTTTTTTTCAGACACGTGTTAGGATTACTTGGGGGGGAAAAGGACAATTTAACAGTTCACAATGGTGATAGTTAATAGGAAAAATGAGAGTACAGAAAGGAAAATTAGAACAACAAAATTAAACCTAAACTCACCTTACCTTTTTACCTATTGCTTTTTAAAATTTATTTATGCCTACTGGGGCAGAGTTATGGCCTTACAGAAATTATTGTATGCTGTAGAAACATTAACAATTACAAAAATAAAACTAATAAATAGTGATAGCTATGCTATCTATTGGGATCCAGCTACATTCCAAGTACTTTGCTTAAATCTTATGACTTAACCTCAAATTACAGATGGCAGTTGTTATTATTTACCTTTTACAGATCAGGAAATCTAGTTTCTGGTTGTACAATGGAGAGAGTATGGATTCAACCTCAAAGCCAATGCTCTTTCCAGTCTATTTTGCTGTGTCACACAAATATAGTAATTTTTCAGATTTAAGCATCCTATATAATAAAAGGGTAATATGCAAATTGACCAAAAGGCTGAACAACTGGTCTCTATGACCCGCACTGATCACCAGGGGGCAGACGCTCAATACAGGAGCTTCCCCCTGGTGGTCAGTGCCCTCCCACAGGAGGCGTGCCACTCAGCCACAAGCTGGGCTGACTGCTGGCAAGTGCAACAGCACTAAGGATGTCCAACTGATGGCTTAGGCCCATCAGTCAGACATCCCCCAAGGGCTTCCAGACTGCTAAAGGGTGCAGGCCAGGCTGAGGGATCACCCCCCGCCCCCCACTGCATGAATGTCGTGCACCGGGCCTGTAATTTTACTTATGTTTTCCATTAAAACCTCAGAGCAGTTCTTTGTTTCAGGTATTATCTATACTTAATAAATCTGGCAGAGGAAAAAATACAATATATGTGTGTTGACTTGAAGAAATATGCTAATAAGTAAAAATTATACAAAAGGTTTAAACATATTTTCCCTAAAGGAGAAGCCAACCCCCTCATGTATACCTCATAAAGAATGACACATTCAGATAGGAAATGTAGTCAATAATATTGTGATAACTATGTATGGTGCCAGGTGGGTACTGAAAATATCGAGCACAACACTGTGTAAAGTAAGCTGTACACTCAAAACCAATATATATATATATATATTTAAAAGAAGCTCTGGCCAGATAGGTCAGTTGGTGATAGCATCATTCCAATACACCAAGGTTGTGGGTTTGAACCCTGGTCAGGGCACATATAAGAATCAACCAATGAATGCATAAATAAGTAGAACAAAATCGATGTTTCTCTCTGCCCCCTCCATCCTTCTTTCTCTCTAAAATCAATCAATAAAAGAAAAATGCAAAAATATTTTTAAAAAGTCAAAAAGAATGACACGTTCAGAAGACAAAATCAAGATCATTATTTTTCTGCACAATATCCTAGTATCATGACAATATTTTTCTGGATTTTGAAAGGCCAGTTGCTATTACTCACAGAAGATTCTTAATATATTTTTTGAACCCCTGTTAAAACTAAGTGAGGATGATAATTATTTTTCATTGTGCCATTTTAATTCCTCTGTTGAATGTTTTATTCTGTTATTTATGTGTGGCTTAATGTTCTTAATGGTGGCTCTAAGGCTTATACTATGCATCTTTTAAATTTTTAGTCCTTTTAAACATTGAGATATGATTCATAGACTATAAAATTCATCCTTTTAAAATATAAAATTCAGTGGTTTTTTTTAATTCAGTAGCTTTTAATATGTTCACATAGTTGGTCAATCATCAGTATCTAATTCCAGAATATTTTCACCATTGCAAAAAGAAATACTATACAAAGTTGAAGTCACTCCTTATATTATGCATCTTAAAGTAAAATAATTTTTAAGATTAATATTAAATTTAATAGTATATAGAAACTTTGCTCTGATATATTTCCATTTTTGTCATCATCCTTTGTGTTATTATTCTCATGCAAATTTCATCTTTATACATTATAGCACATCAAAGTAGTTTTGTATTATTGTTATGTAGTTGTCCCTTAAACCATTTAAGAGAAAAGTGTTTTCATTCATATAGATTCAAGTTACCATCTAGCCTTTCATTTCAGCTGAAGATTTTCTTGTAGTAGATATTATAGGTCAAGTATGTTGATGATAAATTCTGTTGTTGTTGTTTTTTACCTGGAAATGTCTTTATTTCTTCATAGCTAAAGAATGGTTTTGCTGGATATAGAATTTTTTTGTTGACAGTCTTTTTCTGTCAGTACTTTGAGCATTATCCCAATGTCTTCTGACCTTCATGGTTTAGGATGAGAACTCAGATAGCAATATGCATATTTTTATTTTTATCCCCTTTAAACATTGAGATTTATATCATTCATAGACTATAAAATTCACCCTTTTAAAATATAAAATTCAGTGTTTTTTAATTCAGTCGTTTTTTTATTACATTTGCACAGTTGGGCAATCACCAATATCTTAAAAAGTTTGGATCATCTTGTACATGTTGTCTTTCTCCTGCAACTGTTTGTCTATGAAATTTCTAGGTATCTTTCTCTAATTTTATCCTAATTGGTATTCCTCCAGCTTCTTAGATGTGTAAATTATTTTCTACCAACTTTGAAAAATTCCCAACTTTGAGAAACTTCCAGCCATTGTTTCTTAAAAATATTAAAAGAGCCCTTAATTGTTTTCCTTCCCCCCCTCCCCCCTCTCTCCTCTCTCTTTGGGACCATTATGTATGCATCTGATGGTGTCTCACAGGCTGGCTTCATTTTTCTTTCTGTTTTTCAGACTTAACTTCAAGTTAACTGAGTCTTCCTTTTGCCTGAAAAAATCTACTGTTAAGTCCATCCAATGAATTTCCAATATTAGTTATGATACTTTTCAACTCCACACTTTCTATTTGTTTTAATTAGATTTACATCTCATTATTGTTTTTATCTATTTGGTGAGACATCATCAAAATATTTCCTTTAATTCTTTATGTTTAGTCTCTTTTACTTCTTTAAATATATTTTTGTACTAAAACACTTTGTCTAATAAGTCCAACATCTGAGTCTCCTCCAGGACGTTGGAAAGTGACTGCTTTTATTCCAGCCTATCGGCCATACTTTCTTGTTTCTTTGATGTCTTGTATTTTGTTGTTGAAAAGTGGACATTTAAAATAATATATTGGAGCAACTTTGGAATCAGATCCCTTGCCTTTCAGTGTTTTGTTGCTGCAGTAAATTCAACATCATAATTAAGTCCAACCTTATCTTTCAACATTGCAAACAAACTTTTCATTTATAATCCATTATAAATTGTGGGTCCACCATTATATATGTGTTCTATCTCTGCATGAAACATTGTTATATGGCACATGAATGTAATTTGAAATAATAGAGCATGATACCTCCAGCTTTATTCACCTTTCTCAAGATTTGCTTTAGCTATTCAGGCTTTTTGTGTTTCCCTACACATTTTAGGATTGTATGTTCTATTTCTGTGAAAAATGCCATTGGAATTTTGATAAGAATTCCATTGAATCTGTAGTTTTCTTTGGGTATATAAACATTTTAACAATGTTTATTCTTCTAATCCATGAAAATGAAATACCTTTCCATTTATTTGTGTCTTCTTCAAGTTTTTTCATCAATGTCTTATAGTTTTAAGTGTACAGGCCTTTCATCTCCTTGGTTAAATTTATTCCTAGGTATTTTATCCTTTCTGATGCAGTTGTAATGGTATTGTTTTCTTAATTTATCTTTCTGGTATTTTATTGTTAGTATATAGAAACTCAACACATTTTTATGTATTGATTTTGTATCCTGTAACTTTATTGAATTTGTTTATCAGTTCTAATATTTTTGGTGGATATTTTAGCATTTACTATACATAATATCATGTCATTTGCAACTAGTGATAGTTTTACATCTTCTTTCCAATTTGAATGTCTTTTATTTGTTTTTCTTGTCTGATTGCTGTGGCTAGGACATCCAACACTATGTTGAATAAAAGTGGTGAGCGGGGGCATTCTTATACTGTTCTTCATCTTAAAGGAAAAGCATTCAACTTTTCACCAACCTATATAATAAAAGCCTAATATGCTAAGTGTCCAGTCATCTGGTCATTCATTCAAACAATCAAAGAGTAATATGCTAATGATATGCTATGGCTGCTCAACTGCTCGCTATGATGTGCACTGACTACCAGGGGGCAGGTGCTCCTACTGGTAGGTTAGCTTGCTGCTGGGGTCTGGCCGATCAGAACTGAGCAAGACAGGCTGGACACAACTTGGAGCCCTCCTGCGGTCTCTCCCCAGCAGGCTTGGCCAACCTCCCGTGCCCCTCCCCGGCCCTGATCATGCACCGGTGAGGTCCCTCAGCCTGGCCTGTGCCCTCTTGCAATCTGGGACCACTCGGGGGATGTCAGAGAGCCAGTTTTGGCCCAATCCCACAGGCCAGGCTGTGGGACACCACTGGTGCACAAATTCGTGTACCGAGCCTCTAGTAGAATATAATTTTAGCTGTGGTTTTGTCATATATGGCCTTTATTATATTGAGGTATGTTTCCTCTATTTCATTTTGGTGACAGTTTTTAATCATAAATGGATGTTGAATTTTGTAAAATCTTTTTTCAATATTTGCAGGGATGATTAAATAGTTTTAGCCTTCATTCTCTTACTGTGGTGCATCACACTGATTGATTTATGAATGCTGAACCATCTTTCCATCTCTGTAATAAATCCCACCTGATCATGGTGTATGATCCCTTTAATGTATTGTTGAATTTGGTTTGCTTATGTTTTTAAGGATTTTTACATCTATGTTCATCAGAAATATTGGCCTCTTTTTTGAGTAATGTCTTTGTTGGTTTTAGAATCAGGTTAATGCTGGCATCATAATATAAGTTTGGAAGCATTCTCTCTTCTCATATTTCTTGGAAGAGTTTGAAAAGTATTGGTATTAATTTTCTTTAAGTTTAGTAAAATTCACCAGTGAAGATGCTTGGTCTTAGACTAGCAAGTATTTTTATTGCATTTGTGAGAAGGGATTCCTCAAGGACCTCATTCTGCCATTCTGGAATTCCTACCCTTGTAAATACTTATTTATTCATCTTTAATTATCATGACATTTTAAATATAACACCATAACATTTTTCTACCTAATAAAATTAAAATAGTTACTTAATATTGTCTACTACTCAATTTATATCTAGTTTCCCCAATTAATTCAAATTAGGGTTTAAACAAGTTACTCCCTTTAAGTTAGGGTCTAAATAAAGTCCATACATTACATTTGGTTTTTATGAAACCATTTTTTGCAGAGGTTTTTTTCTGACACTCAGGAGAGGGAACATATATTAGTAGACACAAAGTCAAGGAAGTACTTTAATTCCAAATGGGAGACTTACACATGTTTATACGCTCAAGGGAAACTACTATACATTCTGGCTTACCAAACAACCCTCCTCATGTCCAAAGAACTTGTCCAACAATGGCTATTAATTCCAATTTAGTCTGGGGTCCAAGAGAAGAAGCAAAAGATGAAACTTGGAAGAAGAATTTATAAAGGTACCAGGTCAAAGAGGAAAACTGGAGGAGAGAGGAAGTCAAAGTTCTTGGGAAAACAATTAATAATATAACTAAGGTTTACTTTGGGATGTCAGACCTTTGGTGAATTACTCTTATTTGTGAACTATATCACTATTCTGAATTTTTATATTCTCTGTCCACCTGTTAATACTAAGTGATAGTAGAAAGATCATTGAAGGCCCAGTCTCTATTTTCAGTTTTTCCAATAACTGTGTAATCTAGGTGAAGCCACTTGGCTTCTTTAAGCCTCCTTGTCTTGACTTGTAAAATGAGATGATTGGGTTAGATGTCCCTAAAATTGTTTTTTATAGAAAGAATGTAAATCAGAATTAAAGTCTGATATAGACTATATTAGTAAAAAAAGAAATATTACTCTTTTACTCACTTAAACATCACAAAAAAACAATATTACTGTGACTGGTTATAGTTGGTTTTCATAATAAGACTAGAGGCCTGGTGCAAGAATTCGTGCACCAGTGGGGTCCCTTAGCCTGGCCTGCAGGATAGGGCCGAAACCAGCTCTCCAACATTCCCCAAAAGGTCCCAGATTGTGAGAGGGCACAGGCCAGGCCAAGGAACCCCACCAGTGCATGATCGGGGCGGAGAGGGATGCAGGAGGTTTGCCAGCTTGGGAGGGACCATGGGAGGGCTCCAGGGCGTGTCCAGCCCATCTTGTTCAGTCCTGATCGGCCAGACCCCAGCAGCAAGCTAACCTACCAGTTGGAGCATCTGCCCCCTGGTAGTCAGTGCACATCATAGGGATCGGTTGAGCGGCTTTAGCATATCATTAGCATATTACGCCTTGATTGGTTGAACAGAAGACTGGATGACCAAACACTTCGCATATTAGGCTTTTATTATATAGTATGAGAACCAGTTTTATAAATGAATCTGCTCCAAACAAATATCTCTGAAGGTGTTGAAGAAAAATAATGTGTTGGAATTGAGAATACCATATAAAATTTCCAAAAGTTAAATCCTGATGTAATCTTTATTACAATGAAGCATAGGCTCTTAAATCATCTCAAAATGGAGACAATCTTGCAGATATGGAGTCATATTCATTTGTAACAATAAAAGTTATGTTTGTCAATGCACTTTTATATATTGATCAGATAGTTCAGATATCACTTTTACAGACAATATGAGAGGTCCATTCCAAAAACTGCAATTTCATATTCACTTATATTACCTTTTAGTAAGCCAAATCAGATAAATGAAATCATAGAATCCATCCAGGTACTCTTTAAACATTTTCCTTTATTAACTGATTAAATAAATGAAATACTGCCAAAATGCCTTTTACATTGTATGGCTAATCATATAGCCATTAGGTTTGGTTTCTATATCTCTTCCAAAATGTATATCTAAATGAAATTAAAACCTTTATTTTATTGTGATCCCTCTCCATGCCACCCTACCCTGTGCCTGAACTCTGCTATTTGAGTTCTTATGGGCCCAGAAACAACCAATAAGCCACTAGGATGGAGAGAGTCTAACAATGATAAAAAAAAAACCCCACAATCATAACTAAACTATTATAACTCATAGACCAGTGATGGTGAACCTTTTGAGCTCGGCTTGTCAGCAGTTTGAAAAACCCTAACTTAACTCTGGTGCCATGTCACAAATAGAAGTTTTTTGATGTTTGCAACCATAGTAAAACAAAGACTTATATTTTTGATATTTATTTTATATATTTAAATGCCATTTAACAAAGAAAAATCAACCACAAAAATGAGTTCGCGTGTCACCTCTGACACGCGTGTCATAGGTTCGCCATCACTGTCATAGACCAATGCATAATCAATATAAAAACACTCACTAAGTATCTTCTCCTTTTCAACACTGGAGAAACACAGTGGGATATAGAAATGTGTTAGTTCCAATTCTAATCCCTGCCTACAAAAGAGTTTATGATATAATTATGTGTATGCACATGTGTTTTGTATGTGTTGGCGAGATGCAGAAATTTATATAAAGAGATAATGAGAATGTAGGGTTATGTGCTAGTGTAAGGTATTGAATATGTAAAGATAGTTCAGAAATTCAGAGGAGGGACATGTCTCTGTGGCTAACTGGTGAGACTAGGGCTCACAATGACAGCATTTCAATGACTATAATGACATAGATGACATATTTTCCCAGCTCCCAAATTAGTATATAAATAGTTTTTTTCATACTAAATTATATTCAGGAAGCCAACCCAACTTTGAGGGAAACTAGGAAAGGGAAACTTAGTTTAATTATATTTATACTCTCAGGATTGAATTTTTCTACTAATAGTTTGTTTAAAATGCAAGTGATTATTTCTCTGTAACTTTTAGAGACATATTCTTAACACACTATCATTTAATTTTGTTAAGGAAAACTATATGTAGTTTAAAATGTTTGGGCAAATGCTATGGAACAGAAAGTCAAGAATTAGAAGAAGTCCAAGTGCCCACCAGAAGATGGGTGGATATAAAAGCTGTGATAAATTTACACAATGGAATGCTACTTCACTGAAAGGGGGGATAAATGGTGATGGAAGGAGACTTGACTTTGGGTGATGAACAGAGCAATACAATGTACAGATTATATATTATAGAATTGTATACTTGAAACCTATATCATTGTATTAACCAACATCACCCTAATTAATTTAATACAAATTAGAAATAATATATTAACACAAATCTTACGTCAATCACCATCTGCCGCTTTAAAAGATGGCACCAAAACATAATTAAAATGATTATAAATAAAATAACCAATAAATATACAACTGCTCTTACAAGGGCTTCCTCTAGTCCTTATTAATTATAATTTTAAAATGTTCAGATCAGGTACTATAAAGTTAGCCTATTTCTATACTTTTCCTGACATTTTCTTGATTGCTCTTCTCTGCATTCATACTTCTTCATCTGTTCCTAGTCTAATTAGCTTCATGTTTATGTTTTAAGACATGCCTCATTCTGAACAGTTTATATGGTCGAAGGGGAAAATGGCCTTTGAAGACTTCGTGATCATTTGTCAACATTTCAGGTCACCAAATATTTAGTGAATGCTCAGTCTATATTTGGCCCTTTGCTTAGCATTAGTAATACAGAGTTCTAGCCCCCCAATGAGCTTACTCCTTTTTAGAAAAAAATATTCAAATAATTTATATAAGTTTCAAAATCTAGCATTTTCTAATTTAGTTTCACTACGTAATCTATTTTTCAGCATCAGCCTTGAATAATTTCTGGAAATTTTTTAAAAATTGGCAGTGACTAAATTCAGTGGTTCTAACTAAGAGCAGCTAATGAAGAGCTGAAATATCACGTTCTAATTAAAATCCTTGAGACAAACAGTGATTTTGTAATATTCCTTGGGAGGCAAGATGAATTTCTCTAGAAATGTGTAATGCCTATGCTTACAGGACGAAAGATGTTTGGCAGGAAATAAAATGTTGCACCATTCGTGTGTGGTACTGTCAATGTGGAAATTGGTATCATTCCTTTTCTGAAAAGATTTCTTAATAACACAAGTATAATGTATTGGAGGTGACAGGTCAGTCCCTCTGTCAATGCATATGTCAATAAGCATGAACTGCCATGAACTCTCAGTGGTATTTTTTTTAAGTATTGTAGTGCCTTACAAAATGGGTTTTGGTATCACATGGACATGGGTTTAAATCCTTACATTAGCATTTCATCTTGGGCAAGTCAGCAGTTATTTCTAAACAACAATTTCTTCATCTTATCCAAAAAGGTAAATAATTACCTAACTGGCCTGGCATTGAGGGTTAGAGGTCAAATGTATAGAATATCTGGCACTTAGTATGTGTGTGATATTTTAATTATTATTAACAACATTACTGTTAGGAGTTGATTTTAGCAGAACCTTATCTTGGAAGTCCTGAATAAAAGTGATTGTGCACATTATATTTTAGTTCACATGCCAGAATCTTCTGAGAATCTGTCCCAGATGAGTGATAAGATAGAAGAATAAAATCAAAGAACAAAAAAAATTTGTATTGCCTATGTCAGCTTACAAATAGATGTGCCCTCCAGTCTTGTGAATAGTATTTGATTGGTTTTTTTGTGTGTGCAACATATATATCTTGGTGGAGAGTAAAATCATTAGTCATGCTTCGTTTTCCAATTTGTATATACCTATGTTGTCATTTCCACATAAAAATTTCCTCTGTTCTTATGAAAACAGAGCTATCTAGGGGTCTTCCTATGTAAGCGACAGTAATTGACACTCTGTGCCCTGGAATTCCATTTCAGAAGACATTTGGCAAAAGATCAAATTGCCTCTTGTTAAAGCATTATTTTCCAGTTGTTTCCATAGGCTTTTGAGGTAAGAAAGGGTACGTAGACCTGATATGGTTCAGTTCAGTGAATATCTCATTAGAATCGTGGCAGTAGAAGCAGCAGAAATGTGTTATCTTGGGTAGAAAACTAGATATCTTATATATTTAATTAATTTTACACGGTATTTCATTTTATCCCCAACCACCTTTTAAAGTAGATAATACTTGTACTTTTCTTGAGTGTCCAGAAAGGAAAACAAAATCCCAAAGTGGATACACACACACAGGTATCCTGTGGCAGAGCATATAAGTACGTACAAGTTTTCCTCCCTTCCCTGCACTCATTCTCCTGTGTCCTGCAGGTTGAAAGCAAACTTATGCATTATGTATAGGACAAGATTTTATAGGTTTATTTAGCTAAGAGTTCTGTCTTCAGTACATTTTCTGAAACATGGCAGACTAAGTGTTTTAGAACAGCACTACCAAATAGGTATATTGGACGTGTGTGTGTGTGTGTGTGTGTGTGTGTGTGTGTGTGTGTGTGTGTGTGAAAGAGCTGACAGTAAAGAATTATCAGGGCAATATTATAGTCAAGGCTGAAACCTAGATGTAGGCTGAAGATTGAAGCACCTTTTGCCCTGTGAAAATTGGCTAGACAAGGGAGTTTGAATGTATTCAGATAAGAATTAATTATCCCCATTTTAAGCTGGACCCCTAAAGAATTATACCCTAAATATAAAGGTATGAGAGGTAAACCCAAACATCCTCATTGCTAGGTTCTGCAAGGACAAGTGCCTTGGAGTTGAGAAGTGGAGGAACCTATTTCTTAATATTTTTAATCACAAGCCAGAACTCACAATGATATTCAGTGGTCAAAAAATTCAAGCTATAAATGTAGTTGATAATATTCTTGAAATATAGTGCTCCTAAGCATCAATAAGGAAACAACAAACAATGTAATTGCCAAAAAATGGAAAGGTACTTCACAAAAAATCCAAATAAGCAACATACATATTTAAAGATGCTCAAATGTATTAGTAATTAGGGAAATTAAAACAACCATTAAACACTAGTAAATAATCACCAGATCAGCAAAACTTAAAGTGGGACTATACCTGTGTTGGCAAGCATGTGGAAAAATAGGAACTCATACAACTGTGGTGGGAATGTACACTGATACAGCTATGTTGAAAAACAACCTAGCATTGCATAACATTATTAGAAAAGTATGTACCCTCTGATCCAGAAGTTCCATTGGTGGGTATATAGTCTAAAGAAAGGCTCACTCCTGCCCTAACTGGTTTGGCTCAGTGGATAGAGCATTGGCCTGCGGACTGAAGGGTCCCAGGTTTGATTCCAGTCAAGGGCATGTACCTTGGTTGCAGGCACATCCCCAGTAGGGGGTGTGCAGGAAGCAGCTGATTGATGTTTCTTTCTCATCAATGTTTCTCTCTATCCCTCTCCCTTCCTCTCTGTAAAAATCAATAAAATATATTTTTTTAAAAAAGAAAGGCTCACTCCTGAACACCAAGACATGTAAAAGAACTGTTTTTAGCAGTATTGCTCGTAATTACCCCAGACTAGAAACAACTAAATTCTACAAACTGCAGTAAAATGGATACTTAAATTTCTGCCTTTATTAATACTACCAAATATTATACAGATGAGAACCTGAAGGCACAGAGAGGTGCAACAGTTTAACCAAAATCACACAGATTTTAAGTGACAGAGGTGGGGTTTGCCTCCAAGCAATCTAACCCTAAAGTCCTTATCTATTATAAACTTGTTCTGTAGGAAATGAATAATATAAGGTTGAACTATGTGATATTGACATTTATGTAAGTCAAAAGAGCTGAATATTAGCAAATTCGTATGTTTCAATCTCACAGTTACTTTAAGTTCTGAGCACAGTTGGCCTGAAATTACTTTGCTCAGTATATCAGCCTACTTCTCCCTAGCTTTCTCACACAAAATCATTTTCTATGCTGTCTTTTATTGGTGAAAAAAAAGTTTTCTTTGCTCTTTCCTCTAAAAGCCATCATTGCTAAAGGGTCTTGGCTGATTCCTTATTCTGGTTTTCATTTTAATAAGTGACTGTGACACAAAATATTCTGGCTAACCATGGGGAATGAAAATAATGAAAGGAATTATAACTGTTGACATCTGCCAAGATATATGAGTTTGGCATGCATTTGTACTAGTCACTCACTTCTGGGCAATAGACTCTTCCCAAATTAAAAAAAAAAAAACCATAAGAATCTTTTTCTGAGCCCACTCTATACCCTGAATGAGAATGAACTTTCTGTTCTTGGGCCTGGTTCCCCAGAGGACTCTATACAACACAAGCCCACCAATTTTGTAAGGTTCTTCTAAAATTTAATGGAAGCAACTAAGTGAGTGCAACGCATCAATTTATTCATGTAGAGAACTTTCTCTCAGAATTGTATTTTTTTAAAAAATATATGTTTATTGATTTCAGAGAGGAAGAGAGAGGGAGAGATAGAAACATCAATGATGAGAGAGAATCATTGATCGGCTGCCTCCTGCACACCCCCTACTAGGGTTCGAGCCCACAACCCAGGAATGTGCCCTTGACCAGAATCAAACCCAGGACCCTTCAGTCTGCAGGCCAATGCGCTATCCACTGAGCAAAACCGGCTAGGTCTCAGAATTGTATTTTAACGTTTTAAGAAGGTAGGTAGAGGAGAATGACAAGTAAGTCATGAAAAATTTGGTCACATGAAAATCTTTATGATTTCACAGGGAAAAAACAGATGTATATCTGTTGACTATGAGTGAAAATGAATTAAAAGTTTACAAATGCTTGAGAGAACCCATCTGAAGTATAAGAGATGGGATTAAATTAAATAACCTGGAAAAAGAAATTATAAAATTGCCACACAATTTTAGTCTAAAAAGTGTACCTTTTTAAATGATTCAAAGCAAGGATTTCCTTTCCATGAAGAAATAAAAACATGCAACCTAAATTTTAAATTCCCCAAATATTCCTCAGAATAATCAGAAATTTAATTTTCTATATATTTTCTATTTAGATAAGAGTTTGAAGGATGAGACAATTCTGTTAAAGTCCAAGAATCAATCCTGCACTTCTTTTTTAAATATATTTTTATTGATTTCAGAGAGGAAGGAGGAGGGAGAGAGAGATAGAAACATCAATGATGAGAGAGAATCATTGATTGGCTGCCTCCTGCACGCCCCGCACTGGGGATCGAGCCCGCAACCCAGGTCTGTGCCCTTGACTGGAATCGAACCTGGGACCCTTCAGTCCGCAGGCTGATGCTCTATCCACTGAGCCAAACCGGCTAGGGCAAGTCCTGCACTTTTTATCCAATGGTATTAATAAAAATAGGAGAAAACTATAATTCCCTGCCCCTGCCCCTCCCAGAAAATTCCATACACTGTACATTTCAGATTCTAGTGATGTTTTATGCTTACTCAATATAACCTTCCCAATTCAGCCGAAGTAAATATAGAGTAGGACAAAGTCAGGATAATTATTTTGGAAATTCATTATGATATCTCAAATTCAAGTTTTTATCTTCCTATTTGAACTTATGTCTGGGGAGATATGACTTTATTTATGTCAGTCTTCTCAAAGCACACTTTCCATGGTCTGCTTTTAGAAGAACTACCGGAAAAATTACAGCTCTCAGGAGAACTGAGACCTCCCTCTAAGTGACACTTTCTCAAAAAGAAAATTGTTTGCTTCAGACTTTTGGCCCAGGAAGAGTTTTGTAGGAAAGATTTTGAAACAGATAAATTACCCTTTTGGGTAATTAAAATAAAGGACAACCGAAATTTGAACTGCTGCAGAATACTAAATTATTTCAGTGTAGTTATTTCGTTGCTGCTCAAGAGATTTATGATTCATGTTTTATCATGTTTTACACTTACAAGGAACTGAATATCTCAGTGTTTCTCATTAGCTACAGTCATACATGTTATGCAATGTTGATTCAGATCCTCCCAGTGCTGCAACTTCTCAGTGAAAATTTAAAATGTCATTAATTCTTTCTCAGTTAATTCCTGAAAGGAGGCTAACCTGTTATAAGCCTTTCTCAGGAAGAAAAATAATTACCAGTAATTATAATTACTGGTGATTTTAATTAAAATTTATCTTAAGTATCCTGGTAAAAAAAAATTGCGAAGACATCTAAGAACTTTAAAATTGAGTTTTTCAAAAAGTTATTAAATTATAATTGACATACAACATTATACTCTGTAATATAGTGTGCAACATAGTAATTGGTATATATATATATATATTCATTACAATGTGATCACCATGGTAAGTATAATAACCATCTATCATTGCAGGATTATTATGATATTGCTGATTATATCCCCTGGGCTGTTCACCACACCCCCATGTTTCATTTATTTTGTAACTGGAATGTTATACCTCTTATTCCCCCTTTACCTTTAAAAACAATCCCCCCACTCCCCTCTCACCTGACAACCATTACTCTGTTCTCTCTCTGAGTCTATTTTAATTTTGTTTGTTCATTTTGTTCTTTAGATTCTACATATAAGTACAATCATATGGTATTTATCTTTCTCTGACTTATTTCATGTAGCATAACACCCTCTGGATCCATCAATGTTGTTGCAAATGGCAAGATAGTCTTTTTTATTATGGAGTAGTATTCCATTGCATATGTCTACCATATCTTCTTTATCCATTACCTGTCAATGGACACATAGGTTGCTTTCATATCTTGGCTACTGTAAAAATTATTGCCATTAACATAGGGGTCTATATATCTTTTTGAATTGGTGTTTTCATTTTCTTCAGTGGAATTGCTGAGTCATATGATAGCTCTTTTTTTATTTTTTGAGGAACCTTCATACTGTTTTTCACAGTGGTTGCATTAATTAGAAACCCACCAACAGTGCATGAAGGTTCCCTTTTCTCTTGCCAACAGTTCTTATTTATTGACTTTTTAAAATTTTTATTTTTCAATTAGAGTTTGATTTTTTTTATAAGAGCCATTCTCAGAGGTTTGTGGTGTAGCTCATTGTGGTTTTGACTTGCATTTCTCTGATGTTGAGCAACTTTTCATATGTCTATGGGCCATCTGTATGTTTTTGTTGGAGAAATGTGTATTCAGGTCCTCTGCCCACTTTTAATTGGATTGCTTGGCTTTTTTAAAATCATGAATTGTACGAGCTCCTTATATAGTTTAAATATTCACCCTGTATCAGATATATATCATTTGCAGATAACTTCTCCCATGTAGTAGGTTGTCTTTTCATTTTGTTGATGGTTTCCAACAGAAGTTTTTTAGTTTGATGTAGTTCCATTTATTTATTTATTTTTTCTTTTGTTGCCCTTGCCTGAGGAGGTATATCAGAAAAGATATTGCTAAGATCTGTGTCAAAAATTTACTGCCTATGTTTTCTTCTAGCAGTTTTATGGTTTCAGGTCTTACATTTAAGTTTTTAATTCATGTTGAGTTTGTTTTTATATATGGTGTAAGAAAATGGTCCTATTTCATTTTTAAGAATGTATCTGTAGAGTTTTCCAACATCACATTTTGAAGAGACTGTTATTTCCCCTGTATATTTTTGCCTTTGTTGTAATAGATTAATGGACCATATAAGTCAGTGGTTCTCATCCTCCGGAAATTATGTTTCTTTGTTACTAATGTTGTGGCCCCACCCCATAACAAAGAAACAGAATTCCCGGAGGTTGGGGCCCAGAAATCAGGATTTTAAAAAGGTTCCCAGGTGATTCTAATGTGCAGCCAAGGTTGAGAACCACTGAATAACTGAAGGTTTATTTCTGAGCTCTCTGTTCTGTTCCATTGATCTATGTGTCTGTTTTTGTGACAGTCCCATACTATTTTGAATATGATACTTTTGTATATAGTTTTGCAATCAGGGAGTGTGATACTTCCCGCTTTGTTCTTCTTTCTCAACATTGCTTGGCTATCTGGGATCTTTTGCAATTCCATTTTAATTTTAAGATTATTTGTTCTAGTTCTGAGAACAGTGTCATTGGGATTGCATTGCATCTATAGATTGCTTGAGAGAGTATGGACATTTTAATATTAATCCTTCCAATCCATAAGCACAACGTGTCCTCCCATTTATTGATTAGGCTCATTTTGTTTGGAACTCTCTGTGCTTCCTGGACCTGAATGTCTCTTTCCTTCAGCAGGTTAGGGAAGGTTTCGGCTATTATTTCTTCAAATATGCTTTCTTTCTCTTTTCCTTTTGGGATTTCTATAATGTAAGTGTTAGTATGCTTGATCTTATACCAGATGTCCTTTAAACTATCATTGTATTGTCTCATTCTTCTTTATTTTTACTGTTCTGTTTGGGTGAATTTCACTATTTTGTTTTCCAGGTCGCTAATTCATTCTTCTATATTATCTCCAGGAGGGTTGGGGTAGAAAATTCATGCCCGGGGGATTAAGGGGTTCCTTCAAGCTTGGCCTGCACCCTTTTGGCAAGTCCAGGCCCCCTTCCTCCTTCCCCCTCAGCTCGCTGCTCCCTTAGCCCTCCCTGGAAGGGGGGAAGGGGGCTCCCTGCCCACTGCCCCCTGTGCCTGGCTGAGCTGGGCTCCCCCCCTGTGGAAGGGCACTGACCACCAGGGGGCAGCTCATGCATTGAGCATCTGCCCCCTGGTGGTCAGTGCACATCATAGTGACTGGTCATTCCAGTCGTTCTGCCATAACTTTGCTTAGGCTTTTATTATATAACTAGAGGCCCGGTGCACAAAAATTTGTGCACTCGTTGGGGGGGGGGGTGGAAGGGGGGGTCCCTCAGCCCGGCCTGTGCCCTCTCGCAGTCTGGGACCCCTCAGGAGATAACGACCTGCTGGCTTAGGCCTGCTCCTGGGTGGCAGAGGGCAGGCCCAATCCCTAGGTGCAGCTCCTGGTCGGGCTCAGAGCAGGGCTGATTGGGGAGTTGGGGCGCTGCCCCCTGTCATGCACAGAGCAGGGCGGATTGGGAGGTTGTGATGCCACCCTCAGTCACGCTCAGGGTAGGGCCGATTGGGGGGTTGGGGCACCGCCCACTGTCACACTCAAGGCAGTGTCGATCAGGGGGTTGGGGCGCCGCCCTCTATCACTCACAGAGCAGGGCCAATCAGGGGGTTGGGGCGCCGCCACTGTCACACTCAGGGCAGGGCCGATGGGGAGGTTATGGCTCTACCCTGTCACACACAGAGCAGGGCCTGGTGGGGGGGGGGGTTGGGGCGTCGCACCCTGTCACACACAGAGCTGCAGGATGATCAGGGGGTTTGGGCGCTGCCCCCTGTCACGCTGATCCTGGTGCTGGGAGGCATATTACCCTTTTACTATATAGGATAAAGGCCTGGGGGCCGGCTGGTTTGCCCTGAAGGGTGTCCTGAATCAGGGTGGGGGTCCCCACTGGGGTGCCTGGGCAGCCTGGATGAGGGGATGATGGCTGTTTGCAGCTGGTCACACACCCTTCAGGGTGGGGGTCCCCACTGGGGTGCCTGGGCCAGTCTGGGTGAGGGGCTGAGGGCTGCTTTCAGGCTGGCGGGTGTTGACTGAAGCTTCCAACCGGCTCCTTTTTTTCCTTTTTCTTTTTTTTTTTATTCTGGGGCAGCTTTAAGCTCTGGCTCTAGCTCTGAGGCTTCCGCTGCTGATTGCGTTCTATAATCGAAACAATGTATAACTCCAGCTGAGATCCCGGCTGGTTGAAAGCTGGTTTCTGGGGTTTTGTTTAGCTTCTATATTTGTTACAAAGTTTCTTAGAGTTGCAGCTGAGAGGCCAGCAAGGCAGGCGGGGAACGTTGGAGTCTGCAGTCACTGGAGCAAGCAAGCCTCATGTTCGCTTCCAGCTGCCTGGCTGCCGGCCGCCATCTTGGCTGACAGTTAATTTGCATAAGGATATGCTGATTAGCCAATGGGAAGGGTAGCGGTCGTACGCTAATTACCATGTTTCTCTTTTATTAGTGTAGATGTAACTACCAGACAGTCAATGTGCCCCCCTGAAGGGTCCCAGATTGCGAGAGGGCACAGGCCAGGACAAGGGACCCCACTGGTGCATGATCGAGGCTGGGGAGGGATGCGGGAGGTGGGTCAGCAGCAAGCTAACCTACCAGTTGGAGCATCTGCCCCCTGGTGGTCAGTGCACGTCATAGCGAGTGGTTGAGCAGCCTTAGCATATCATACACATATTATGCTTTGATTTGGTTGAATGGACGACCAGACACTTAGCATATTAGGTTTTTATTATATAGGATTCTGCTGTTAATTCCCTTTACTGTATTTTTAAAATTTTCAGTTGTATTCTTCAGTTCTGATTGCTTTTATTATATTTTCTAACATTTTGTTGAAGTTCTCACTGAGTTCCTCCAGTATATTCTCAAGTTTGGTGAGCATCCTTAGGACATTACATTTATTCTTTGTAAAACTAATTGTTTATCTCTGTTTCATTAGCATTTTTTCTGTTTTTATTGTTTTTCCTTAATTTGAAGCATATTCCTCTGTTCTCTCTCTCTCTTTCTTCCCCCCCTCCACTTTCTGTGTTTGTTCCTATGAATTAGACAAAGCAGCTATTTCACCCAATCTTGAAAAAGTGGCCTTTTGTAGAAACAACCTCTGTGTAGACTGGGCATGCTGGGTAGTTTTGTCAGACTGGCTGAAGCTGGAGTGGTCCCCTGGAGTGCCCTGGGGGTTAAGGTCACCAAAGTTGAACTGGCATGGGGGGGGAATCCTTATATTTTGTCTACATTTTACAGGGTGCTCCATAGGGCACCCTGATGCTCTGACTGTCCAGAGCTGGAGTGGGCACAGCGCAGGATGGCCTGGTGCAAGTTCTAGTAGCTTTGGAGTTTGGCCAGTGCACTTGGACAGAGCTCCTGCCCCTGCTACCTAGGTGGAAGGTGGAAGGGGGAATGTAAATAATGGCACTCACTGGCACCTCCCATCCTAGAGAGTTCCTGCAAGTCTTGAAGAGCTTCCACAGTTCCTCAACCTTCTCTGTGCAGCCTCTAACTTACTTGCTGTGCAGAAGCTGTTCAACCAGCATTCAGTTTTCTCTCAGGAGGCATTGTTCTATATGTAAGTGTACATTTAGTGTGTTCATGGGAGAGGATGAGTTTAGGGTCTTCCTACACTGCCATCTTGGCCTCCTTCAAAAAGTGGGTTTGAGCATGGAGTCCACAATGGAAAATACTGCTAGCACATCTATAATGATATTGATAAAAGGTAGAATGTGTTTATATAAGAGTTTGAAAGATGGAAAAATGGCTCAGATGTACTCCAGATTCCTCATCTGTAAAATGAGAATAATAATAGTATGCACCTCAAATGATTTGAGGACTAAGCAATGTAATGTTTTTAAACCCCCTAGAATAATTCCTGGCACATAGTAAGCAACACATAAATATTCCCTACAACTGTTATAAAATAATTAGAGCCCCCATGCAAGAAATTCGTGCATGGGTAAAGTCCCTAGGTCTGGTCAGCAATCAGGGCCAATTGGGGCCTTCTGGCTGCCGGCTGGGGCCTCCCTTCCCCAGCTGCTGGCTGCAGGCTGAAGCCTTCCTTCTTTCCGCATCACCCCCTGGTGGTCAGCACATGGCATAGCGAACGATCGAACTCCCAGTCTCCTAGTCCAGTGGTCAGCAAACTCATTAGTCAACAGAGCCAAATATCAACAGTACTTCTTCAAAATAGACTCACCCAGGCCGAAAACCAACTTCTGTGCATGGGCCACGAAGTTTCAATCGCACTGTATGTGCACGCCCGTACGTGGTATTTTGTGGAAGAGCCATACTCAAGGGGCCAAAGAGCCACATGTGGCTCATGAGCCACAGTTTGCCGACCACTGTCCTAGTCGAACTCCCAAGGGGACGCTTTGCATATTAGGCTTTTATATATATATAGATATTTAGTATTCTAAGGATTTTCGTTTCCTATAAAGTTTTCATATTTATCTGTGAGCCTTTAAAGTGTCTTTTGAATCATGCTGACTTATGTTTGTATATCTAAACACTTATATTTTGTCTACATTTTACATAAAAAGTAATTTTTTATTCTTCATAAACTATAAATTAGTGAGTAGTCTGTGAGAGATATTACTGCATTTTTTTTGGTTCTTCAATCATGCTAGAACCTAAAAATATCTATATAGGGGTGGGCAAAAGTAGGTTTACAGTTGTGAGTATGCAAAATACAGAGTTTATTCTTGTATTTTAAAAAACTATTTTATTATTGTCCATACAAACAACTATAAACCTACTTTTGCCCCATTCTGTAGTTATATGTCCTTCTTGTTCTTCAAGATGTCTAGGAACCAAGATCTCATGGTTTTTGCAGGATAATCAAAGACCTTATAGTATTAAAAAAAAGTCTACTATAGTTCTAAATGTGAATATTTACTTCTATATTCTTCCAAAGCCTCATTCCTTCTATCTGTTCTATTGTTTTAATAATCAGTTTGAAATACAATTGCTTTTTTATTATATGGATATATTTAGTGGCATGGATCTCCATAAGCATTAAATTAAATATTTGAAGGAAATAAAGTCCAAAACTACCATTACATTAAAATGTTTCACAAAAACAAAAAGATTTCCTAAATCCAGCCAATGAACCACTTAGGTTATGCAATATTTGAGTTGACCCAGTTCATTATAAAAATGTTTTTATTTTATTTTATGGAAATTAACTGTAATAACACATATGTATAATAGATAGATATTTTCCTTTATTTGTAAAAATTCATAAGTTAAGTTTTAAAATAAACACTCAAACTGTTATGCATATATATATCAGAGATACAGAGTAGAAAATGGTTACCCCTCTTCTTTTATCCATTTAGAATATAGCACTTTTACTTTCCACAGATACATTAAATAGACTCTGACCCTTTTTTATCTACATTTAAATGAATTAGCATGAGGCTTTAATCACACAAAAAGAGTATTTTGCACATTTATTCTCAATCACAAGTTTTATTATGAAAACAATATAATATAAACATATCTTGATCAAGATAATTCAGTTTATCACTGGAACATTTGGAAATTTTAAAGCAAGTTAACGAAATGATTAATATCATTTTTTAGCAGTAGCAGTAAAGAGAATTTAACAAAACACTTTTAAATTCTGAACAGAGGTGGCTTTTCTGACCATGAAAATGAGCACCACCATGAGCACATCAACCAACTCCATTAATGGGAGTGCATATTATATAATAACTAGGGGCCCAGTGCACAAATTCGTGCACCTTGAAAGAAACTGTGGGCCATGAGGCTGCAGTGGGAACAGGGGTGGGTCTTGGCCCATCCTCTGTGCTCCCACCTGGCTCCTCACACCACAGCTCCTGGTCACCTGTCTGCCAGCAGCCCCACTCCTGCCACTGCTGCTCCCATGTGCTGACGGCACCGGCCCTGCTTGCACCCGCTGACGGTGCGGAGCGATTGGGGCCAGCACCATCAGTGGGTGCAAGCAGCGGCTGCTGCCCCGATCACCCCTCAGGAGCAGGGGGAAGCCCCTCAGGAGCAGGGGGAGGTGGAGAAGCCCTGAGGGGTGATCAGGGCCAGCAACCGCTGCTTGCACCTGCTGATGGCACCAAGTGATTGGGGCCAGCGCCGGGTGCTAGTAGCGGGTGTGAGTGGCAGCTCTGGTGCTGACAGCAGGTGCGAGCGCTCGATGGGACTGCAGTGTGCGGGAGCAAAGAATTTTCAGTAACCACCAGAGGCTTGCCCCAATGACAGTGACTGGCGCCCCACCTTGGTCTGGTGCCCCCACTCACCTGCTCCACCATCCCTCCGTGGCCGATGCCTGTCATGTTCCATGCTCTGTCGCCTGCTGCTGACACCCGCCATGTTCCACGTGCGCCCCTGGTGGTCAGTGCACATCATAGTGACCAGTTGTTTGGTTGTCCCGCCGTTCGGTCTATTTGCATAATAGGCTTTTATATATATAGATACTTCCATCACATTACAGATGTGATCATATGATTGGCAGAAAAATTAAGGAGCCAAACACATTTATCATGTCCTAGTATATTATTCTAAACATATTCATGAATATATACAGGAGGCCCAGTGCACAAATTCATGCACCAGTGGGGTCCCTCGGCCTGGCCTGTGGGATCGGGCCGAAACCAGCTCTCCAACATCCCCTGAGGGGTCCTGGATTGCAAGAGGGCTCAAGCCAGGCCGAGGGACCCCATTGGTGCACGATCAGTACCTGGGAGGGATGTGGGAGGTTGACCAAGGGACGGCTCCAGGGTGTGTCAGGCCCATATCACTCAGTCCTGATCGGCCAGACCCCAGCAGCAAGCTAACCTACCAATCAGAGCATCTGCCCCCTGGTGGTCAGTGCATGTCATAGTGAGTGGATGAGCAGCCTTAGCATATCATTAGCATGTTACACTTTGATTGGTTGAATGGATGACCAGACAACTGGACACTTAGCATATTAGGCTTTTATTATATCAGATATATGGGTAAATGCATGGCTGTAGGAATGTATACTTACACAAAACATATGCACATGAATGCATCAAGAATTGACATAATCTATGGTAGGACTGCAAATTAGTGTAGCCACTCTGGAAACAGTATGGAAGTTCCTCAAAAAAATAAAAATGGAACTACCATACGACCCAGCAATTCCACTTCTTGGTGTACATTCAAAGAAATCCAAAACACTAATTCAAAAATATATATGCATCCTATGTTCATTGTAGCATTATTTATGATACACAACAAATGGAAACAACCCAAGTGTCCATCAATAGACGACTAGATAAAGAAGTGGTACATATATACAATGATACAATGGAATATTATCCAGCCATGAAAAAGAATGAAATGCTACTATTTGTGACAACTTGGATGGCCCTAGAGTACACTATGCTAAGTGAAGTAAGTCAGACAGAGAAAGACAAATAGCATATAATTTCATTTATATGTGGAATCTAAAGGACACTATAAACAAACAAACAAAATGGAAACAGACTCATAGATACTGAGAACAATTTAAGGGTTGCTAGATGGTAGGGCAGTGGTTCTCAACCTTGGCTGCACATTAGAATCACCTGGGAATCTTTTTAAAATCCTGATTTCTGGGCCTCATCCTCCGGAAATTCTGTTTCTTTGTTACTAATGTTGTGGCCCCACCCCATAACAAAGAAACATAATTTCCAGAGGATGAGGCCCAGAAATCAGGATTTTAAAAAGATTCCCAGGTGATTCTAATGTGCAGCCAAAGTTGAGAACCACTGTGGTAGGGAGATTGGGAGACTGGGTAAAAAAAAATGAATGGATTAAGAAATACAAATTGGTAGTTACAAAATTGTCAAGGGGATGTAAATTACAAAATAAGGAATATAGTCAATAATATTGTAATAACTATGTATGGTGCCAGGTGGGTACAGTACTTGAATTGTGGGGGAACCACTTCATAAATTATATAACTGTCTGACCACTTCCTATACCCCTGAAACTAATATAAAATAAGATTGAATGTCAAATGTAATTGAAAAAAATTAAATTAAAAAGAATTGACAGTCTACAGTTTTCTCGCCCCCTCCTATAATCTACACAGAGTCAAAGCACAATTACTTTAAGAAAAGTTAATCAATTGACTTGACATGAGAGAGGGATAATATGGGGTAGAAGAAACAAATTAATTTTCTTCTCTTCTTAGAAAACATTAGAAAGCTTCCCTCCCACTCCTAAGTTTATAGCAATTTTATGTCCAAATAATAAGTAGGAAATTGGGATAGCTTGAACCACATTCCCATTTCTCAGCTAAGAACACTGGGTGTCAGAATTGTATGATCACAGTGCTTAGAGATAATGTTGTTGCTTTCCCTGGAGTTTTCCTCTTAATATTAAAAATACCTACCTTCTGGCTTATAGGAATCAATTTGGATACCTCCATGGAAAGATCTTAAGGTATTTATGTACAATGAGAGAATTTTGATGCTCAGTAGCTGCAAACATCTGGGAAATACAATAAATGCTAGAGGTCTGATTTGCTAATTATTGCCACTTTAAAAAGTCTAATTTGCATAAAGTTTAAATGTTAGATATAAGAAAACATTAGATTAGTGGAATAAATATGTCTGTAAAGTCTAATTCAAACAACTCAAAACAAATAGGAACTAAAAATAAATAAAGGGTATCCCAAAATTCACGCAAGAAGTAATTTTGATAGAAAACACAGGTTTATAATTAAAAATTGTAAATTTATTATTGATTCATAAAGTATACAGTATAGGGTTATGTATGGAATAGCACATCGGGTAACTGGCCTCCACGGCTTTGCTGGCACATACGCACTCTTTTGTTGAAATTTTCCATGACCAAAATGTGGCTGCTCAGGCAATAACAGTTAATGGTGCTTGCTATCGCGACATGATAATCCAGTTTTTTGTGCCGTGGAGGCCATTTACCCGATATGCTATTCCATACATAACCTTATACTGTATACTTTATGAATCAATAAAAAATTTACAATTTTTAATTATAAACCTGTGTTTTCTATCAGAATTACTTCTTGCGTGAATTTTGGGACACCCTTTACATAGAAGCTCAGAACTGGATATTCTATGAGTAGCTCTTCTATACAACATATATGGCAGTATGAATTCACTGTTGGGCAGTTAAGACTGTTAGATGCAGCATAGGTAGCTGTAAAGACTTGTATATGACCCTTTGGAGACAGATATGCCTAGAGTCAAGTCCTAAATCCTAATGCCTATGAATTATATCATTTTCAGCAGGTTTTAAACGTCTCTGAACCTCAGTTTTAAAAACCATCTATAAACTGCAGAGAAAACAAACTGCTTTTAGTTATTAAAATAAAGTGCTACATGTTCAACACAACAGTGCCATCTCTGAAATTCCTCAGGTACAAATGAAATAACATTTAGTTAGTTAGTTAGGTCTTCTTTTTTTTTTTTAAATATATTTTATTGATTTTTTACAGAGAGGAAGAGAGAGAGATAGAGAGTTAGAAACATCTATGAGAGAGAAACATCGATCAGCTGCCTCCTGCACATCTCCCACTGGGGATATGCCCGCAACCCAGGTACATGCCCTTGACCGGAATCGAACCCGTGACCCTTCAGTCCGCAGGCTGACGCTCTATCCACTGAGCCAAACCGGTTTCGGCAGTTAGTTAGGTCTTTAATGAAGAAGTCCCATCCAGACAAGCTTACATTCTACTCTGTATCTTTCTAAGACCCAATTTTCTTGACTTGTTACCTTTTGTCCCCACCTTTTGTCACCCAATGCTGATATACAAGGGCAAAAGCTACTGGAATTGAGGATGGGATGGCTCTCCTCACCATGCTGAGGATAATGTCTTTAGTTAGCGATACATGGTCACTCAGATAAATATTCCAACAAAGTGTGACTCTCATGTGGAAACAGTACACATTAAGTTATTTAGGAGAATGTTCATTGTAGTTGAAAATACCCCTCGGATAAATGTGAGTTTCCCTAAAATAATTTATCCTAGAAAGGTAAGTTTAATTGAGTTTAGCTCCAATATCTCGGTATTTGCAAATCTGAAGCCAGAAAGGGCTTGTGATGAAATATCTCATCTTGCTATCTTATTGATGGAAAGGCCAAAGTTTGTTGGCTTCCTTTGGCTTGCTTTCATGATCATCTTATTCCTGGGTATGGCTTGCTGCATGCAATTCATGAGACTTCAGTTAAGCAACTTATTTAAAAAGCTATCCTGTTTTGGTACCAATGTTATCATTTTAAATCTATATGGCAATATTTTTGGCCCCTTACATCTTGAAGTTTGATGCCTCTAAGGATTAATTACATAGATTTATTGAAAATAGGATAATATTATTTCATCTATGGCCAAGAATTCTGATGGCTTTCATAGTTTATCTCTTCCCCAATTCCAAGTACACATACTCTTCCTTTACTTTTATGAGTCTCTTTGTTCTTTGTTAAATGGTTCAGTGAAAGGTAATATGAGCGAAATATTATAAAAGGATAATAAAAATAAAGTCAACAAATCAAGGCTTGCCAATTCTAAAGACAGCCATATATCATAAATAAGGAGTTGGAAATTCTGTAATATAGTATTTAACAGTCTTACATGTTAAATACCTTTACAATTTAAAAGCATTTTCACATGTGGTGTCTCATTTTATTATTATTTCTATATGTGACTTAATATTGCAATGCTGAAAGTTGGGTATGATTAGTTCCATTTTTAAAGATAAGAAGCTGAGGATTAAAGAGATTAGAAAACTATCCTAGCTCAGAAGTGGTAGCTCTGACTCCAAAGATTGAGCTTTTTATACCTTTTAATATGTACAGTGACACAAAGAGGTGGGTATGGAAAATAGTAACATTATTGGTATGTATCAGGTTATGATGGAGAATTGAGTGCAACATCTGCAACCCAGTGTTCCTTTCCCCCTTAATTCCAATGACAATCAGAGAGGGTGGTATGCTTCTGATAGTAAAACGTGTGATTGTTAACACTAAAACCAGGAATCATGTGTCACCCTTGACCCTGTTCTCTTTCCACTACACCATTCTTTCTGTTAAATTGTGACCCTCTTAACTACAATCCACCTGTAGTTGGCCTGAGGTAAGTTATGGTGAAAACCATTTAATATAAGCTTTTCTAATTATTACAAGTTCAGTTTCACTGATTAGGCAAGACTGTAATGTATATAATATAACATTCATGGGTACAAAAGTGCCCACATATTTTACTTTTTGCCCTTAAATTAATTAAAGACTAAATTAATTGTTGTGCTATCAGGAGTAAATAGGGCTAATGGCTTTTAAAAAGTACATTGTTCCATAAATGTTCTCACTTGGGAAGTTGATAACAAGTATTAATCAAGCTAAAGAAAGTTTGCCAAGGCAGACAGTGTGTGACTGAAATACCCATAGTCAGACTGGAATGAGGTCTGGTCTCATCAGTTAGGGAAAGTGGACAAGCACTGTCCTACTGGGACATAACAGTAAAATTAACTTTGTGCTTGTCACCTATACCGAAGGTTGCGGTATGCATGTGCTAAGATAGGGGTATTAGAAAGTCAGGTACTTGAAATGGTTAGCCAGAATTTAATAAAATTATTTGCTTCCTTCATGTGATTTTTAAACAGATCTAAGTGTTAATTTTGCAGTAGATTAATAATATTAACATAAGTATTGCCCTGTTATAATTTAAATGGTCCTGGAAGAACAGTTTGAGCATCTCTATATTCCTCAGATAATCAGATAACTACGAGGTTATACCCAGAGTCTGAGAACTAGAAGAGATCTTAAAGTTCAAATAGCTCAGTTCCCTCATTTTACAGACCTGGAAACTAAGGTTCAGTGAGGTTAACTGATTATTCTAATGGCACAAAGGTAAGTAGTGTGAGAACCAGCAGAGGAGTCTATATTTAGGTTCTGAACACTGAGGCAGTCCAGCCTTTTAACAACAAGAAAGCTCTGCACACTTAGGACTTCCCAAGCATACCTAGCATTGATTCTGCCAGGAACTGGTTAATCATTGGTTAACCAATCAACAGTGGTTGGTGTTTTCACATGAGAAAATGTGTGTATTTCAACATGGCCTTCTATGACCAAAGTATTCAATTGCATGTAATAATTTTTTAAATGGGTAATGTGAATAAGAGGATACATAACTTCCGGTAATTGACTGATGTCAGGCAGTACTATGTTGGCTACACAAAAGAAATTTCATATAGTACTTTTGAAAGTACTTATATTCTTTGGTTTACAATTTAGTGAAAACCCAGTATATTTTCCATACAAAGTTAAATACTATGTTATGGTATTAATTATCACATAAAAACACTACTTAACCATAATATGCTGCTGTTGGTCACATTAAAGACAATGCATTACCTTAGCACTGAAAATAAATGTTCTCACTCTGCACAAAGCTACCTTATATTTCTAAATCCTTGACTTCTAATATAAATTCATACAACTTAACAAAAGGAAGACAAACAATCCAATTAAAAAATGGGCAAAGGACCTAAATAGACACTTCTCCAAAGTGGAAGTACAGATGGCCAAGAGACATATGAAAAAATGCTCAAAGTCACTAATCATCAGAGAGATACAAATTAAAATGATAATGAGGTATCACCTCACACCTGTCAGAATGGCTACTATCAACAAATCAACAAATGACAAGTGCTGGCAAGGAAGTGGAGAAAAGGGAACCTTAGTACACTGCTGATGGGAATGCAGTCTGGTGTGGCCATTATGGAAAACAGTTGCTATTAGTGAATTTAAAGGAATAAGAAATTTTAGTTTCAATATGTTAATTTCTCCATCAAGATGATATTCTTTAGAAAAACAGTCTTTGCTACAGATCACTAATAATGAATGCCACTCAGAATGATAAAATAACAATAAGGTAAATCACAACATATGAAGTTTCTGGCATTTGTTAGCATCATTTATATCACCACTTAGTTACAAATGGTTTTTGGTTACAAAAGGTTAGCATAAGCCTTAAGTCTTATAGTCAAAATTTCTCCTCCCTGAAAAATAGAATTATTCCAATTACAAAGATTATTTCTTCTTTTTCTGAGAGATATTAGAAAATTTAATACATATTCTTTCTTACCACAAATGGGCAGAAAAATAAACTCATTTTAATATCTAAAAATAGATTAATAATTATTCATTGAATAAAAATAACAAGTATTATAGACTTGAATTTAACAGTATAAGCAAGCATGGTTCTAGAAGTAAGTTCAGGTTTTATGTATATTTACATCTACACTAATAAAAGACAAAGATGCTAATTTACCATACCTTTGCTACACCCATCAGCCAATCAGAAGAGTATGCAAATTAACCCAACAAAGATGGCCGTTAAATTTCCATTCTGCAGGTGGGGCGGGCAGCGAAAGACGCTGCCAAATTACACGAAAGGCTTTTAGTTCTCCTAAGCAAGAGATTGCAACACGGTAGGGGACAACAATAACAAGATGTCCCTATCGTTAGGAGGTCTGCGGTCTGCGTTGGGCGGAAGCAGACCTCAGCTGGGAGTGTGGGCGCGGCCCCCTGCCGGATCTCCTTCTCTCTTACGGTGTCCAGTGGATTTCTGGCGCAGCTCCCTCTGCACCCCTACCCGGCTGGTAGACTCTAAATTTCTCGTGCGATTTTCTCTTTCCTTTACTTTCATTCGTCTCCAGGATTTGAGTTGGCGGGTATACGCGACTCTATTCTATCGGCCAACCACCTAATTTGTGT
>NW_005871050.1:21437846-21439132 GCF_000147115.1 Myotis lucifugus | reverse complement strand
ATACAGAATGTTTCTCTGCCTTAAAATTCCTTTGTGCTTTAAATATTTATCTTTGTCTCCCCCTACCAACCACTGATCTTTCTATTGTCTCCATAGAACCTTTTGCAGAATGTCATATAGTTGGAACAATACAGTATGTAGCCTTTTCAAATTGGCCTCTTTCACTTAACAATATGCATTTAAGCTTCCTCCATGTTTTTTTTTCATGGCTTGATAGCTCATTTCTCTTTTTTCTCATGGGGTAAATTTTTATTAAATTTATTGGTATAGCATCTCTATATATAAAAGCCCAGCGACCATTATGGTGGAATGACCAGAACGACCAGGATGACTGGTGGCTATGACACGCACTGGGGCAGCCAACTAGGCTGATTCAGGCCCCAATCGCCCCCACCTACCTCCTTCCACCCCCCACCCCTCCACCCATCCTCCCACCCCCTAGCCCCCATCCCCCAGCTGGCCTGGCCCAATTGGCCCCCAACAGGAGGGGGAGTTGAAGTGGGAAGAAGAGCTGGCAGCAGCTTGTCCGAAGTTGCAGCGGTGGCAGCACTTACACTGCAGCCTCCCAAGCCCCGAGTCTGGTGGGGGGGGGGCAGCAGCAGGGAGCACCAACTGGTCCAGCCACCACCCCTCCATCCCCCCAGCCGCCATCTCGTTGCCTGGGGACCACCAGCCACGGCTGCGCCTCCTGATCCCCAAAAAGAGCTGCTGCCGCTGGCTGGCCCCAGATCCCAGTGGTTTGGGGGCTGGGAGGAAGGGGAGGACAAAGCAGTGACTCCGAAAGGGGTGAGGCATCTCAGGCGGGAGAGTCCAGCTGGGCGCAGTGCCCCAGGAACTAGGCTTGAACCCTGCCCAGCCACTGCCCATTGTCATGGGAAACTGCATCCCCAGGTAAGGTGGGCGGGCAGGTGGCATGCCGCAGTCTCCACACATGGCATTGGGGACCTGGATCCCCAGAACTGGCCCCTTTGCCGCAGCACGCCTCTGCCACCTTCCTCACGCTCCCCCTCCTTGAGCACCAATCTCCCCCCCTAGGCCCCACACATTCCGCATCGCCACAGGTGACTATAAATGTTAGCGGATCGGTCAAAAACCTGAATTTCATTTTCCCACAGACTTGGAAGAAAACAAAATACTATTAATTCTTTTATTTAATGATCATCATTATTCTAGCTTTTAAAATGGTCCTCAGAGGCAAACCACAGCACCTGGCCCTGGAGTGCCTGTGTACAAGTTTCTTCCTTCTGCCAAGGGGTTGGGGCTGTTAGGGGACTGTTAGGGCCTCT
>NW_005871050.1:21434200-21436343 GCF_000147115.1 Myotis lucifugus | reverse complement strand
ATATGCAAAGTGTCCCCTCAGGAGGTTGACCGACTGGGAGTTCAATCACTCGCTATAATGTGTGCTGACCACCAGGGGGTGGCACAGAAGGAAGGAAGGCCTTGGCTGGCAGCTGGAAGGCGCTGATCAGCCCTGATCACCAGCCAAGCCTAGGGACCTTACCAGTGAACAAATTTCATGCACTAGGCCTCTAGTTAGTTAATAAAATTATATGTTTCAAGTGCACAACTTTATAATACAGCATCTCTATATTCTATTATGTGCATGTGATCTTAATTTTAAAAGACCACTGCAGTTTCCTTAAATTTGAGTACATTTTCTAAGCCACAGAGTGTCTGTGGTGAAAGCAGTAGTGCAATGAGTTATAGGGACAACAAAGAATCTCCCCTATTCCAAAAAGCCCCATTTATGAAAATTCTTGTACCATATTCCTGAGAGTAATACCTAATAAATTATTTTAAATTACAGCATTGTAATTTTGGAATTAGCAAGAAGGATTTTGCAGTAGCATTATGGGAGCTATCAGGTGAATATTTAGCACTGACTATGATGTATTCATATGTCATTTTAGCGGCATGAAGTTCCAAATACAAGATAATAAGCTTTCTTATTTTTCTCTTTGACTTGAGCAAACAGGAGTCTCTGTGAAAGCTAACTTCAAAGTCTGATCTAATGATACTATTAGAAACAGTGATGGGAAATCAGAGAGCGAGGTCAGGAGTTTTGCACGAATTTTCTGGGCTATTTCCTGACACTTCCATTAGGTATATGAGCTAATTAAATGCCAAAAAAAGGGCAGACATCTTAAAATGTGTCATAGAGTTTCACAATTCTACTTTTTCTCAGAAATATGCTTCAATATTTCCAGAGAACCAAATTAATTGCAAGAAACTCCTTTGTCTACCTAACTAAACCCAAGCCATTATGTAGCCCATGATGACATTTCAACATGAGAGCTCTTACTTCCTTCAAATTTTGCTCAGAATGATGCTTTAGCTTTACATTTTCTGGTCTTATTTTATTAACACATTCTACTAAGGTTTTTTGTTTGTTTGTATGTTTGTTTTTATCCGCATTGCTGTGGAGAGGGGGGATTATCATCCCTCTCTTTTATTCTCCCTTTAAGAGAAAGATAAATCAAGCCACTTAAATGTTGTTTGTTCACCTGTCTTTTCAAGCATTCAAAGGAGCACCTAAAATGTACTGGGCCATGTGTTGAGGAAGCATACCCCTTTGCCTGTAGAAGCAGTAATGGGGGAAATTGACAGAGTAGCTGATAATTTTAATACAATGTAGAATAATTACAGAGTAAGAACTATGTCAGATTTTCTTGTGAACACAATGGAAAGTAGATAACGAGGAAGGGGAAGGGCTTCAGGAATGGCTTTGTGGAGGTGGTGACAACTAAGCTGGTGATATTGTATCTCAAACTCAGGTTTGTATGGTTTCAAAGTCTATGTTCATTCTGTGGTTGCACAGTGGTTAGCCAGCAATTAAATGTTGCTGAACAATAAGGTTATCAAACTAAGAATAACATGCTTCTATTTATTATAAGGTTGTTGGGATAAAAAGAATGAAAATCATTAAGAAATAGTTCCTATCAAAATAATGTTATGTTAAATTGCAGATAATTACTTCCTGTTTTTGCAAAATTTTGCAACAGCCAAGAGACAATAAGTGATCAAAAGAGATAAACTAAAATTTCAGAATCCTTCAGCTTTCATATATGGACTATGGAGTAAGTGTCTGTAATCTATTGTTTAGGATGAGAAAAGAAAAAAAATAACTTTTTGAATAATTGTTACCCTAGCCAGTTGGGCTCAGTGGGGCACATAGCTCTGTTGATCGATCCCTGGCCCTGGTTGGGGCATGTGTGGGAGGCAACCAATCAATGTGAGGACACATTGATGTTTCTCTCTCCTTCTCTCCCCTCCCTTCCACTCTCTCTACTATAAAAATCAATTGAAAAATATCCTCAGATGAGGATTAACAAAAATTTTTTAAAAATAAATAATTGTTCACACCAAAAAACTGTAGAATGCTGATTAATTTTATGTGCTCTTAAATGACAAGTAATCTAATCTATTGAACTATAGCATCCTTATGCTAGCTGTCCCTGGAAAGCTTTCAACTGGCATTTTCC
>NW_005871050.1:21374469-21434100 GCF_000147115.1 Myotis lucifugus | reverse complement strand
GCCCCCCTTGCTGGCCTGGTCACCCCCAAATTCCACCCCCCGCCAGCTTGGTGCCCTCACAGACCCCCATGCCTGCCTGGTTGTTCCTCACTGCACCCCCTGCTGGCCTGGTGACACCTCACTGCCCCCCTCTGCTGGCCTGATCACCCCTCACTGCCCCCCCTGCTGACCTGGTCGCCCCACACAGCCTGCTGTTTGGTCATTTGGTCGCCCCTCACTAACCCCACTTCCAGCCTTGTTGCCCCATGCAGCCTGTTCTTCTGTCGTTTGGTCGCCCCTCACTAACCCCCCTGCTGGCCTTGTCCCCCGACTCAGCCTTTTCAGTCATACGTTCAGTTGTTTTGGATGTGACGGCCCTTGGCTCTTTATATAGAGAGATTTTAAGGTACATTATACAGAATATTAATTAATAAAATAGAGAAAATGTGGCATAGTAAGACTAATAGACTGCTTATGTCACAGACAGGATGGCTAAATGTGTTCATAGAAACAGAATTCTGGGAAGTTCAGATTAAGCCTCTGATCAGGTGTGACTATAGGAACTGCCAAAGTTGCTTTGCCTTCTCCACACCAGGCAAAATAGTTCCCTATTGCCTGTCATTCCTTACAATTGCAATGATAAAAAATTAATTTTAATTCTACATGCCTAATTAAAACATAGATGCTGTTAATGGGAGAAAAAGGTTTGAAAGTAAAGGAAGTGTCCAAAGACCAGTTTGGTCTTTTCATAATTTCCTCCAGACCCCTCTGTGTGTGTCTTTTAGAAGATTAAGATGCTAATGTTTATAGAATGTTTTTAAGCCTTTGGATAACAAAAGGGATCTAAGTAGTACAATGACAATAGTGATATAGTAAAATGCTCAAAGAACATATAGCTGTCACATATACATATGAAACACTCATATTGGGGAAACCCTTACATATTTTCTCCTTATTTTGCATGGCATTTTTCCTCTGTTTAGTTTGTGGCAACATCTGCCTTATGGAAAAAACAGGGTTATGGTAATATGTTCCCATTGCAGGCATTCATTACAAAGATTTAATTCACTGAGAAATATGTTGGCATATTACATATGCAGTTTGCCTATCAAGGCTAAATATTTTTTGTCAGTATATTTCTAAATGCACCTTCTCAATAGAAGATATGTTATTGCAGGAAGCTTCTTCCTAGGAAAGTTTTTCTGTCAAGCTATTACTTGTTCCCAGCCTATGCCTTCATTAATCATCCATTAACAGCCACCAGTTTATGCTCCAAACATTCAATGTTTTCCCTCTGTAAAACAACTATTTCTTCCTGGTGTCATTTTTGCTTAATGCTCTATGAAGCCACAATTTTTTAGTTATTTTTAGTCCCACTACCTTCTCTTTGGTCTCTTACTATTCTGTGAATGGTTATTTACTCACCTGAAGTGGTTTTACATAGAAATAAAGCATTATCTGGGGGTGGTAGCCACCCCAAAATCCTGTGGCTGCTTCCTTGGTTATTCCAATCCCTTATGTGGTTTATATATTTAACAAACCTACATTATGAAAAACAGGCCATATTCTTTGAAGACATTCTCCAGTAGTTTAGACAGCCAGAATATATTTAAAGACAATGGTGAAAAGGCCATCATGGTTAGTCCCAAGTAACCTGTTAGTGAATTGTAGTAACTAATAATCATTTCCAATCTTCCCAAGTAATACCAGCTCATGAATTGAATTATGATGGTAAACAGTGGATATTTTGTTACATACGAGTAAAAATATCAAATAATATAGCCCATATTTGAATATTTTACCAGACAAAGGTCTTTTAATATTTAAATACATGATTAATTTTTTAAAAATACACTGTAGACAAGTCAAAAAGGACTTTACAGTCTCATGTAATTATATTCTTTGCATTCATAAAAACAGCCATGCCACTCCGCAAATGAAAATTACCCCCAAAATCATGTACATCCAAATATATTTCATGATCTCTTTTATTAATACATGCAAACATTTAAAACTACACCCTTGATGATTAAATAATGTCAGAAACAGACTCACGAGAAAAGGATTGGGAAACTGTTGACCACAATTTGGTGGAGGATTCCCATGAATAAATTATAGATTCCTTCCAGGGCAGGATACAATAGTTGAGTGAAAAATGCTATCTCCATCTTAAAGACTGGTTCAGCAGACTCAATTGGAATCCACAAGCCTTGGGTACCAAACTACAATTCAAACATGGAGTATCTGCAAGTATCTGGACATTCCAAGGAAGTCTTTTGTGATTCACATTAGGTGTTTTCAATAGTCTTCTTTTTTTTGCATTTCAATAATTTTATTGAAATGTATATCCCTTAGTTCCAAAACATTATGGTAGTTGGTTAGGTTACCTCTGCCAACTCAAAGTTAACTTTGATGTAATCAAAATATTGAAATATACCAGCCTTTTGGAAAAACTGAAGCATTACCTATAAAACATGGTCTAAAAAAGTATAAGATATACTGTGGTTCTTTGGTTTATTTCCCAGTGCATGTTTATCCATAGCATGATGTCAAAATTGGATACATCAATCCCAGATGGACTCAGGTTACACGTTGCACTGAGTAACTGTTTATAGCACTTTTAACACTGTAGATCTCCTTATACTCACTGACTTAATAGACAATCCTGAACACTACCTCAGCAACCTCATGATTATGAAAATACATATTTACTTAAGACTTTCTGCTGGCACAGTAGGGGCAATTAGTGAAAGTATATTCTCTTCATTTTAAACTAAATTCTAAATTAGAAGCAGTGGCAGTTTTGTAAAGACAGCCCTTAATAAAAACTTCTGGAGTGTTAAATCAGCAAGTTTTCAGAATGATGTAAATTTATTTTGAGTCACTAATACAATAATACTAATTTTCTCAGTGGGCCTAGATGGAAGCAGTGGATTTTGTATAAAAACTTCTCTTCCTGGACAAAGCCAACACCTGTTTTTTTAGACAAAAATGTTAAAGGTAAATTAATATGACAAATTTACTAGGTATGTAGTTTTGCTTTAAATAAAATGCCTTCAAATTTAAATGTAATTCCCATGTGGCAATGAAGTGCACATCTCGGTAATTTATTACTTGAATTACATGTGCTAAGAAACCATTTTCACTGCTTAAAATAGTGACTATTATTATGCTTTAAAAATGCATTTGTGAAATGTTGGTTTTGATGTAAATCTCATCACTTAAAATATAAATTTAAATTGAGTAGGCTACACTTTTTTTAAAATCATCACTGGAGGATATGTTTTTAATGATTTTTAGAGAGAGAGAAAGGGAGGGAGAGAAAGAGAGAGAAACATCGATGTTGATCGGTTGTTCAGATGCCAACCTTTTGGTATATGGGACAATGCTCCAACCAACTGAGCCAGCCAACCAGAGTCTACATTAACCTTTTTTTTTAAAAAAAAAACTTACCTTTATTGTTGAGAGTATTACAGATGCCCTCCCCCATTTAAAAAGGTTACCCTTTTTAATACCACATAAATATATTGATCCAATATGGAAATTGGATCAATGTTAGAAATAAAGATTCCCAGACTTGTCATTAACATTTCACATTATGTTCTTGGCTTTGTTTGTATGCCTCAGATGAATTCAAATTTAAGCAGTATTCCACTACAGGGTAATGGTAATTAGGCAGTTTTCCCAGATCTGAGAACATCAATGTTAATCTAGTTGTGATGTTTTAAGGTTTCACAGCTTACATCTACTGTAATTTTGTGGAATCCATAGCTCAGGATTGTGGAAAATGGCTTCAGAGAAGAGTTTTTGTTGCTGTGATAATTAAATTAAGGAACCGTTTTGGGAATTGTTGGGAGGTGCGTTATTCTGCCATAACTATGCTTCAATTGTTGTGCAGTTCACCCAGAAACAATACATTTTGATTTTGGAACATTTGGTTCAGAACACTTGTTTGATGAATATTCAGTTAAACACTTGGCTATGAACTCTTGCCAGAAGGTCAAATCTCTGCCATCCATCTTGGAATGTTTCTAAAGCTATTCTACTTTTGTTAGCTCTACACACTTAGTGCTTGGATCTCCAATGCAATGATGGACAATGCCAACACAAAAGGTTGTGATTTAGAAAAGTGATCCTGCACTGGAATGCCTTGAGCTTCTAGTCTTTCAAAACTAAGGCTATTCCTCCTTTCAAATGGCAAGTTTTCTTGAACGAGTGAATAGAGTTGCAGAATTTGAAAGGCAGAAGTAGCTCTGACTTTCCAACACTCCTCCAATACAGTCTTTTCTATTCTCATTGAGTCTGAAACTGTGAACCTATACTGGCTTATTTGGATCAAGTCACTTGCCAATAGGCATTCCTTTCCTCTTTTACTGATTTTCTAGCCATGTAGAAGCAGCTCAGTCCAACACATCAGGGTGCTTGGGCTGTATCTTCATTTTGGCTGTCTACTACATTCACAGCTAGAGAATGTCAAAGCCAAAGAACTGACTTAGACTAAGAAGATGTTTTACTTCAGAGTCCCTGAGTCTCGCGGTCACTCTGCGGCCATCATCATATGCAGATTCAATCAGTCTCAAGCCACAAACCTTTGGCTGAAAATTCAACTCCTGTTCCAAGGAGGCCTTCAGCTGGTATAGCAGTTTCTGCATCAGTTCTGAGCGCCTCTACCATCTTGATGGCGAATGTGGCTCCTTAGCTATAATCACTCTCCCCAGGCCTGCTCTCACCTTAGCCCAGAATGTAAGACCCTAGAAACCTGCAGGGAGGGGACTCGAGGGCCCCCGGGGAGGTGGAGCTGTCCTGGGTGGAGGTCTCCAAAGCACTGCCCAGACGACACTGTCCTCCTTAGGGTCAGCTCAGAGCCAAAAGGCTCAATAGTTTAGGTATTGTTTTGAGAGAAGATACAATACAGGAGAAGATTTTAATGCGAAGGAATCTAGGCCTGAGATGAGATATGGAAGACGAAAAGTAGGTATTCTGCTTCCAGACAGAACAACACGTTATGTCTGTAGTCAATTATAGATCTTTTTTTGTAGCAAGGATTGTGGGAAATCTAGGTACCAGGAATCTATGCAGTGAGACCAGCTAGCTGTGAAGCAGCCTGGCCACAGAAGACCAGAGATGGTTGATAGGAGTTGTTAGGTCTGTCTCTCCTTGGTCCAGAGTCTGGGTGGGGCTGATTATGTCATAATCAGGAAAATTGTGACACCATAGAACATATAGACACTGACATCTACATTATTAACTGAGCTATGTGAAACCTAACAGAGTACTAAGGAAGGTTATAACCTCAAGATGTTTACAGCGTGCCAGGAGAAATAAAGAAATTTAAAGGAAAATATGTACACTATGATACATACATACTCAGAATATATCTGAAAAAGTATGAGCAAATATAGGTCAGAGTAATTAACTCTGTATGTGCTGTTTTAGAAAGGACTTCCCAGATGAATAACTGTCTCAGCTGGGTCTTTAATTATGGGAAGGAGTGTGCCTGGTAGAGTAGGAAATGATATTTTACAGATATCATTCTAGACAAAAGGGTCAACATGTGCAAAGGCATGGGAAAGTGAAAGGGGAAATTGGCCAAGAATGAGATTGGAATAGAAAGTCCAGAGTAGCCTAATTCTTCATGACATACTTATGACCTCTTTGCTCAAGTTTTATACTTGATGGTATGAGGAAATATCTGTGCAAGAATACTTCTAATTCATAATTAATGGTGTCTTTCTCTGAAAGCTAAATAACATTAGCTGTCTAATGAAAGCATATAGATTTATTTATTTTTTATATATTTTACTTTATTTTTTACAGAGAGGAAGGGAGAGGGATAGAGTCAGAAACATCAATGAGAGAGAAACATTGGTCAGCTGCCTCCTGCACACCCCCCACTGGGGATGTGCCTGCAACCAAGATACATGCCCTTGACTGGAATTGAACCTGGGACCCTTCAGTCCGCAGGCTGATGCTCTAGCCACTGAGCCAAACCAGTTAGAGCTAGATTTATTTTTAAGGTTTTTAATCATCTTATGGACTTTCCTGTGAAATTGTGGAATCTAAATCTATACCTACTGTATACCTAACCAGTGTTAAGAATTTGTAGGACAACGAACCATTTTATATAATTAACTAGAGGCCTAGTGCACGAAAATTCATGCCCTGGGGGGGGGGTCCCTCATCCTGGCCTGTGCCCTCTCACAGTCTGGGAGTCCTCAAGGGATGTTCGACTGATGGCTTAGGCCCACTCCTGGACCAGCTATGGGAGGCGACCCGGCGGGCTGATCAGGGTATAGCACTGGCAAGTCCCGCCCCCCCCACATCGCCCCTCCTCCGCAGCTGGTCACCGCCACCCCCGCATCGCTATCCCCTCCCTCTGCCCGCTGACATGCGCTTTGGCTGGCCTGATTCCGCCTGCTTGCCAGCCTCACCCCCAGCCAACCAGTTGTTCCGCTGTTCGGTTGATTTGCATATTACACTTTTATTATATAGGATTAGTAGGAAGTTAAAATGTGACTTGAACACTACTAATAATATCGAATAATATTAGGTAATCAGCATCTATAATGTTATTTAGTTATTGTAAAAATGACAGAATAATAAAAAACATAAATTTTCCTGATCCAAAACTGGAGCCATACCTTGTACAAATTATTGTCTGAAAGAAACCTTGTGCTCATCTATCAACTTCTACAAAGAAAAATATGTAATAAATAATATTCTGTTTTGTAAGCATTTCTTTCCAACACTAAAATAAAGTTTTTCTTATCCTTGGCAGGTTTTCCAGAGAATATTAACTAGCAGAGTGCTTTTTCTGTCAGTTTTTTATTTCTATTTCCTTCTACTTGACAGCACTGTCTTATTTTGGTCTATTTGACCATACAATTTTCTTTCATCTCCTTTCAAAATCAATTTGCTATGTTTAGAAAGGCTAAAGAGATATTTGGATGATGATCTGAAAAAAGATAGTGCTGCTTTGAGCAATTAGGCATACCTTTCTCCTTAATAATTTCCCTTCATCCCATGCTAAAGGTAAAAGAATTTGGTTTAACTTAAAGTGACAGAATATGTAAAAGTGCTGGAAACTGCTCTTAACATTTTATATAAGACCTGTAAAATCAAACAAAAAGAAATCTAAAACCCTACCAGGAATTAATATGGAACATTGAGTACATGGTAGAATTTTAAATGTTTATAAAAATTATACCGATATGACTAGAATTAGAAATAATACTTAAGTTCAACATAAGTTTTCTCTCCTCAGATAGGATGGGGAAGTGGTAAAAGGAGTTCTTGGCTCACTCCCAGCTATGGTTTCTAAATTATTGACAGGACAAGGGAAGCTGGAGGATGAGAAAACCTGAATTAACCTAAAACACTGGCAGTAGAGTAAATATAAGATACTACATAGTTGGAGTACATGCCAGATAATGTAGCAAAAAGCATTATTTTAATGTACTACCTTCCTGGAAATTCATACAGCCATGTGATTTTAATGGCTACTCTTACAATATGTCAACAATTAAGAACTGCTCTACCTCTATAATCAACTTCTTACTTCTCAACATAAAGTTTTTCCTTCCAGCTCTTTAACTCCCTCATTCACAAATAGTGTGCTCTATGACATCATTTTGGATCTCCTTGACATTTTCTCCAAATTTTCTGCTTCACCTTCTTCCCTCTCCAACCATCTCTGAGAAGTCTTATTTCATAAACCTGGACAGAGTTAAGTATATCATACTCAGTATTTACAGAACATAAGGTGCACTACCTCTGCCATAACACTTAACTCATTGTAGTGACATTTATTTTGCATGTTTGTCTCTCCATTATGGTACAGTGAATTCCTAGTTACTAATATAGAAAAATTCTAAATGAAGTACAGTGCAAACTGAGTAAGCAGTGTGAAATCACAGCTTTCAATATGTATTCAGATCAAAATTATTAATTGCATCACTTTAAGCATCAACATTACCAAATCTTCAGCTTTAATTTGTTACTACTTCATAAGGTTATTGTCAGGCATAAATGATGTAATCACTTAAAGTTTCCTGTAAAAATACACTTAACTAATGCTAGGTTTGCTTGTTTTTTAAATCTAATGAATGTAAGGATTTTTTCAATATGTTATTAAATATATAAATATAGTATTGCAGTAGTTTAAACATAATAAACTATAGTTCATCCTGGTATATGCTCAAAATCATTTAATAAATTTCAATGTATATTCCTAATAAGCACTTTTTAGAGATGAGAATAGAAAAGCTATTTTTTTAATACAGTCTAATCCAACAGTCAATACAGTAGTTCTCCTTTATGTATGGTTTCGCTTTCCACAGTTTCAGTTGACCACAGTCAAACTGCAATTCAAAAATATTAAATGAAAATTTTCATGAATAAATAATTTATAATTTTTAAATTGCACACCTCTCTGAATAGGATGGTGAAATCTTGCATTGTCCTGTTCCTTCCTGCCTAGGATGTGAAACAACCCTTTGTCCAGTGTAGCCATGTATACACTACTCACCTATTAGTCAGTAGCTGTCTTGCTTATCAGATCGACTGTTGCTGTATTGCAGTTCTTGAGTTCAATAACTCTTATAGTACCCTAATGCTATGTCACAATGCCTATGTCATTCACCTCACATTATCCAATCACATAGGCTTTGTATCATCTCACATCACAACATGAAGAAGGATGAATAGAGTACAATAAGGAATTTGAGAGAGAAAGAGACCAAATTCACATAACTTCTATTACAGTATATTTTTATAATTGCCCTATTTTATTATTGCTGTTATTATAAACTAGTGGCCTGGTGCATGAATTCATGCACTTTTAAAGGGAATTAATTAGAAGAAATATTTTAATATCACTATTTGCCAAGTCCTGGGTGTGGGTATCCGGCTCCCTCCTCCCTCCTGTCAGAGTCTGTGACAGCACCCATAGGGATGCAGTGTCAAAGCTGGCACCCCACGGGGCTGCAGGACTCCCCGAGTCCCAGAGTCCCACAGCCACATGGAGCCGGCGCCCCAGGGGACATGGGGCTGGTGAGGGGGATGAGAGTGGTGGCCTGGCTCTAAGAAAACCGCCCTGGGTCTCCCTGGGTTACCTCTGGGTTCCTCCGTGAAAAGAGCCAGAGGTGTTGGGGTTGAGTGCAGAGCCAGCAGCGGCAGCGGTGGAAGAAGCTGCCATGGCTGGCACTTTGCCTATCAGGGCGGCGGGACTGCGGCAAACAGCAGAACATGCCTTGGTGGGAATGTCTCTATCAGATGAGCTGGGTAGGGGCTGTTTTAGAACGTGGCTGCCTGGCTACCAGGGTTCCACGTTCTGTTGGGCTCCATCGTCAGGAAGTGAGGTCACTGCTTTTGTCAGGGAATGAAATCATTGCTTTTGTGTGGGGAGAAGCTCAGGATAGGGGACCAGACAGTGACCATGGAGGTTTTCTGTCATGTTCATACCCAGGTCAAGGCTGGGGGGTGGACGTGGAGTGTGGACAGCTCCCGCTACCCCAGGTTTATCCCAACACTGGAGTTAAATCTCATTTCCCCCAGGTGGAGGTGGAGTGGGGGTGGTGATCTTTGTCCTGACCTTTAGCCCATAGGGCCGACACCCTGCGGGGCTGCGGGACTCCCTCAAGTCCCAGAGTCCCACAGCCCCGTGGGGCCACTTCCCCGAGTCCCAGAGTCCTGCCCCATGGCCGGCACCCCACGGGACTCCCCCAATGCACCTCCTGGTCAACTTCCCTCCAGCACCCTCGCACAGGCGCGTCAAACCCAGCCCCGCTCACCTGCGGGCACCCACTGTGCGCAGCCATCTTGTGAGGGCATGAGGACATCATGTCATGACAGCGCGAGGACCACCTAGGCTTTTATTAGTAAGATACTAGAGGCCCAGTGCACATGAAATCATGCAGGAGTATCTTGTGTCGCTTGCCTCAGCTGGCCGCCCTGCCCATCACCGCTAGTAGCTTTCTGCTCTGCCCTCTGCTGCTCATAGCCCTCTGCTGCTTGTAGCTCTCTGCCACTAGTAGCTTGCGCCCTGACCTGCCCGCCATGAGAGCTGCTGCTCGTTTGGTCGTGATGGCGTGACAGGCAAGGGCCTTTGATATAAGAGATATTACTGTGCTTAATTTATAAATTAAACTTTATTATAAGTGTATATATCTAGAAAAAACATAGTTTATGTATGGTTCCATACTATCCACCATTTCAGGCATCCACTGAGGGGTCTTGGAACATATCTCCAGCAGGTAAAGGGAGATTAGTGTATAATAATAATATATGGGTATAGGATTAAATGGATAAAAACATAAAAGAATAAAGTACAGCAATAGGTCATACTGTTTATGATAATAAGACATCAAAATCAATGATTAAAGAAAATGTGTTAGATAAATGTAGATTCTCACCTTACTTCACATACAAAAATAAGTTCTAGTAAGATTAAATAGTTGACTATTTAAAGCCTACACAAAGAAAAACAAGAGGAAGTCAGTGGGGTATTTATCCAATTGTTGGATATTTAACTAATATCAAAGATGAAGAAAGTTTAAATCATTACACACATGAGAAGAATGACAGATATGGCTACGTATAAATATAAAACTTCTGACTATGGCAAAATTTCTTTAAAAATGTAAAGTAAACTGAGTAAAATAATTGCAACAAAAATAAACAAAATTACAAGATAATGACATGACTGGCATAAAATTATTAATGCAAACAAGTATTAATATTAAAATAATTTAAAAAATAGTTACTAATGTTAAATATTTTTTAATTTCAATATACTTTATTTCATTTTTTTCTTTTTAATTGAATTTATTGGGGCAGCATTGGTTAACAAATTATACAAGCTTCCGGTGTACAATTCTGCCGGAAGCCGGTCCATCCTTGCTGCTTGACACAGTCGCTGCAGGAAAGAAACATCTGCACAGCATATGTTTCAATGGACCTGGCATATATAGCATATTCTTAATATGTTTGCTCTCCTTAGTGCCATGTGTTTTAACCAAGGTCACCTCTCTGAGAAAGGTTGTTTCCCCAGGTGGGGATTTTTCCCTGAGGTTAGGGAGGGGATACAACCCCTTAATTAAGTGCCAGGCGGGTAGTTAAGCTACATAATCTTTACTCCCTGGAATGGAGATAAGAAACGCCCTAACCTTTGTAATAGAAATTGACAGGATTAAAATCGGCTGGTATAAATATAGATGTAACAAGACAATAAACATCAGATCCTGATCAGTTCCTAACCAGAACTCCGACCAGAACTTTGGCTGGAGATCCTGGCTAGAGGTCCTGACTAGGCTGCTGATCAACTGAAGGCTGTCTTCGTGTCATTCCTTCTTCGCCGACTCCGTCCACACCTTCGGGGACCCCTGGACCCGCTGGGATTGGACCCCAGCACAATTCTATAATACATCATCTGTATATTGTATTATGTGTTCACCACCCCAAGTTAAGTCTCCTTCCATCACCATTTATCCCTCTCATTACCCCCTTCTACCTCCCCCCACTCCCTGTAGGTTTACTTAGAAAAACAGTGTATAATGCACTCCTTAGACACTTGGAAATTAATATGAACATAATATTTCCATATTCTCATTCATACTTCTATTCAAAATCATTTTCATTCTCTATGTTAATAATATGATTTCAGTGTGCAAAATTTTGTACAATTTCTAAACTTTAAGAGTTAAAAATTTTAAGAAGTTTATAATACAAAATATTGCATTTTGGACATCAGCAAAAATGGTGGACTAAGGACTTCCAAAATTTTCTCTTCCTTAAAAGCAACAAGAAAATTGACAAAAAATGTCAGAATCAAGTAATTCAGGAGTCTGTAATTTAAATAAATATATAAAGAATGCAGATTGGTGCAGCCACTGTGGAAAACAATATGGAGATTCCTCAAAAATTTTAAAATAAAATTGCTATATGACCCAGTGATTCCACTTCTGGGAATATATATGAATAATCCCCAAACCCTGGTTCAAAAGAATATATGTACCCCTATGTGCATTGCAGCACTACTAGTATTTACAACAGCCCCAAGATTTGGAAGCAGCCCAAATGCTCATCAGTAAATAAATGGATTAAAAAACCAGTGGTACATTTACACAATGGAATACAATCTGGCCTTAAAAAAGAATACAATCTTATCATTTGCAACAGTATGGATGGACCTGGAAAGTATTATCTAAATGAAGTAAGCCAGTCAAAGAAAGACAAATACCACATGATTTCACTTGTATGTGGAATTTAATAAACAAAATAAACAAGCAAAACAGAAAAGGACTCATAGATACAGAGAACACACTGTCAGCTGCTATAGGAGAGAGGGATTGGGGACTGAATGAAAAAGGTAAAGGGATTAAGAAAAAAAACACAAACACTCATAGACAACAGCATGGTGATTACCAGAGGGAAAGGGGATGGGGGGAGGTAAAAGAAGGTAAAAGGGGGAATAAATGGTGACAGAAGGAGACTTGACTTTGGTTGGTGAACACACAATACAATATACAGATGACGTATTATAGAATTGTACACCTGAAACTTATAATTTTATTAACCAAAGTTGCCCCAATAAATTCAATAAAAAATAAATGGCAGTGTCCAAAAAGAGCTTAAAAACAAACAAGAAACAGATTATGCAACTATATAAATGATGGAATTAACAGCAAGGACTTAAAAATAGTTATAAATACAGTTATACTCAAAAACTTCCCTCTTGCAATTTATATAGGAGAGAGAAATCTTGAATCAACCACTAAACTGACTTCTTCCTCAGTACCACTTCTGGAGCAATTCTGATCCACTCCTCTTGCATCCTGTCTTTAGAGACTAAGTGGTAGACAGTTCCTTCCCAGACCTTCCTAGACAATTGCCAGGTGTTTTTCAGGGGGTAAAAACAGGTTCAGGGAAGAGAAGATAAAAAGTGGAAACTTAATCAATGCATTGTGGGGATACTGTCGTGAGTAGAACTTATTGAGTATAAAGACAGCTTTGAGAATAAAAAGGAGAGTACAAAACATCCACAGAAATTAAAAAAGAAGAAAAAAATGGGAAACAAATGAGCACAGTAATTATGAGAAAAAAAGTGTGTGTTTGGGAAAGGAGGTGGATTTAAGTCATACTACTTTAATAAATATATGATGTAATTGAAGTTCAAAAAAAGGTAAAGGTTTGAACACCAAGAAAATGGCTTTATCCTAGAAACACAAAGTTGGTTCAGCAAATAGAAATCAATTAATGTAATGTCCCTTATTAATGGAATAATGGAAAAAATACCTGTTATCACTACAGATACACAAAAATGCATTTGACAAAATCCAGCCCCCTTTTGTGATAAAATCAACCATCTAGGACTGGAAGGAAACTGCCTCAACCAGGTCAAGAGCTTTGTGCAAAGTGAAGGACGCAAATATATGAGTGTGTTGTGCTTATTTGAATTGAGACCTTTGATTCTTATTAAAAATAGAGTCTCTCAGAACCTAATGAAGTTAAGCTTAAAATATTCAAATTTACCATGACATTTTTAGTGGCTTGGGTGAGTGCTATTTAAATTTCTTTCGCTTTTTAGGGGCCGGGTGGAGGTGGGCAAAGGGAGGAAAATGGGAACATATGTATTAGTGTCAATAATAAAGAAGAAATGTCTTTCTTTTTTGAATAGTAATGTCCTTCAAGAAATCTAATAACTATCCCTACTAATATCGCTTATCTTCTGCAGTTACAGCAAAATATTTTTGCATGCCAGGATTATTTTTCTAATCCCAACCTCACCCTAATATATATATTCTTTTAAGAATTATCCAAGGCTGCTTTCACCCCACAACAGTAGAATTGAATAGTTGCAAAAACTAAAATGCATACCATTTGTTTCTTTACAGAAAATGTTTCCCATTTTCTGGTCTAAGCTGCAGTCCAAACATCCCAAGGGTTTCTTTTATTTTATTATTTGCTTATTTGTTTGCTCTTTTTGTTTATGCTTTTCTTTTCCTTGGCTTTCTTCTTTCTCTGTTAATTGCTACATGTGAAAGAAAAACATCCTTCTACTACATGTTTGCTTTTCTTTTGCCCAATTTATTTAATTAGTTTTCTAGCATTTAATACTCCTCACTATACTATAAACTTGTGAGAACAAGTATAGCATTTGCCTTCTGAATCATCTCCCTCTGTCTAGTGCATATTAGAAACTGAATATTTATTAAACACATAAATTTATTAAACACATAAATGTCATGTGGATAAATGCCTTAAACTTATTTTGGAACAAAGAAGAGAATACATCCATGAATTAATAAAATACTTCAGTTCTACTAAAACCCATTTCAATATTTTTCTAATCATACAAGTAATTTCAGTAATGCTTTAAGCTGAAAAAGACATTTCTGTTATACAATATACTACTTTAATACTTAGCTCCTAAAACACATTGTCACTGGTGTGTTTTTTAAGGTAAATTTGTGAAAGTTATAGGGAAATATATTTAAATGGTGATAATTCAATTGTAGGCCATAAGTTTACAAGTCACATATACATACACACATATAAATAATATATATGACATAATATAATTATCTTTTATCAATTAAATTGTATATCAGTATTATTTTCTGGTCCCCATTAAAAGCTTTAGAAGTACTTTCTGGGTTTTGTTAATTAACATTTCACACTCAGTTATAATCTATTCTCATAATTCTGCAGAGCAAACTGTTTCAATAAAGAATAAATAAAAGCATTAGTAAAATTTAGGATGTGGAGATGTTTGAAAATTAGACATATGAAAAGTAGTTTCAACCTATGATGTAAAAGAAGGGAGATCTTGGGAGAATTCAGGTCAAATACCTAAATTTACTTGAAGATGTATTTCCAAACCTTGGATGATTACTGCAAGTGAGCAAGAGGTTCACTAACTAAAGCAGATGGGAGTGTAGGTGACAAGTTCACAAATAGCAGTTACTAAGATGACCTAAGGCTGTAGGTGGTGTCTCTTTGACCTATTGCTACTTTGAGTGATTTAACATCACGATTGCTGCTTGATGCTTTAAGAAATCTGCCTGTTCCCTGACACCATGTTGTTGACATTAGTATCCGTATCTATGACTTTAGATTTGAATAGAGTGTTTGATAAGTATAGTATATAAATATAAGGCAAAAGTATATTTATTTCATGGTTTATGTCCTATATTTTTTACTTGAAATGTATTGTAGAAAATAATGCATTCCAACAAATTTCATGGCAAATTAATCAATAGTAACCAAAGCAGTTAGAAACACTGATCTAAAAACTTCTAATGATAAATTAATTAGTCAGAGTTAAGTTATTTATTATTTAGAATACTAATCTTTAGTGAAATACACATTTCAGTTTTATGAATATGCTATTAGGAGTTTAAAGAATTATTGTGAAAAAGCATTATTCAAAAGAATATTTTACAGTCTATTTGATCATTAATAAAAGTAGAATGATGGAGTGATCATGTTACTTATGATTCAAGTATCTAGGAGAGTTGGCTGATTTAATCCTAGTAGTATCATCAAGACTAGATAAATTATGAATACTAGATACACTTTTAAAAAGCATAGTTTTCCTATTGACTTACAACAATAACATACTCAAATAGGTTTGTTTTTTTTATAAAAAAGATAAAGTACCAGATTAAGGGTGTGCTTAATGTAATAAAGTAAAGCCAAAACCAAACAAATTTTTAAAAGATTTAAATAAATGGTATTGGAAATATTGGACAAAAACATGCAAAAAGAAAGAAAGAAAGAAAGAAAGAAAGAAAGAAATATTGGACAGATACATGCAAAAAGAAAGAAAGAAAGAAACTCAACCACCTTTTTACACCATACACAAGAATAAACTCAAAATGGATTAATGACTTAAATGTGAGACTTGAAACCATAAAAATCCTAGATGGAAACTTAGGCAGTAAAATCTCTGACATTTCTCTTAGCAATATTTTTTCTGATATATCTCCTCAGGGAAGAGAAACAAAAGAAAACATAGACAAATGTGACTACATCAAACTTAAATGGTTCTGCAGAGCAAAATGAGCCATCAAAAAACGAAGACAACCCACTGAATGGCAGAATATATCTGCCACTACATCTGATAAGGGGTTAATATCCAAAATTATAAAGAACTTGTAAAACTCAACACCAAAAATCAAACAATCCAATTAAAACATGGGCAAAGACCTAAATAAACACTTCTCCAAAGAGGACATAGAGATGCCAATGGGCATATGAAAAGATTCTCAACGACACTAATTACCAGAGAAATAGAAATGGGTAAGGGTTTAATGGTCTCATAGATCTGAAAAAAACAAAAATTGGAAAAAATACATGAAAAAACAAACCCAGAAAATCTAGAGGCATAAAGTTAAAGCTGCAATTATATTGATTCCGTTGCCTGCATCATTTCTTTTCCTCCCACCACCGAGAGAGAAGAGCCACATAGTACAAATAGCAGAATTTCCCATTCATGTGCACTTCATTAGGCAGAGCACCAGGGAAACATCTATGATTTCTTCTTTGTCCTTTGCCCTTTCCCACCACCCTAGATCCATAAAATGGTTGAGTCTTCCATTCAACTCTGAAACAAATATCAACAGAGAAATTGAAATATTTACCATATGCCCATAGGGAAAGACTTGCGATCAGCTTGAAAGGAACTAGCTCAATGACAAACCATATGGAATGCTCCAGGGTAGATGGGTTGATGAATTGTGGGACTATCACAGGGGAGCGAATCCAGGGTGTTTTTCAAAAGATATACTATATTGTATTGAACCTTTCAGGTGTCAGTTCCAGGAGGAACTGCAGGTTTGCAAAGTTTTACAGGTTGAAAAATGCCCGGCCAGAGTGGTTCAGTTGGTTGAGTGTCATCCTGTGCACCAAAATGTTGCAGGTTCGATTCCTGACCAGGGCACATATCTGGGTTGCGGTTCAATCCTCGGTTGGGAACGTACAGAAGGCAAATGATCTATCTATCTATCTATCTATCTATCTATCTATCTATCTATCTATCTATCTATCATCTATCTATCTATCATCTATCATCTATCTCTATTTCTCTTTCTCTCTCCCTCTGTCTCTAAGCATGCTGAGATGAACAAGTACATAATTCGAACTTTGCTCAGCTGAAATAGCGAGGCTGACAGAATCATTCCTGGCTAAGTTTCCTTATTTCAGAATGTGGTGGTCAGATTGCATAGCCACAGAGCATTGAGTCTCAGGATGATGCCTCTAGATCTGTGTTTTTGCCAAATAATTTGTGTTACATACGATATGGTTCATTTCAGCTGGGATAGCTTGGGCAACAAATGTATGCAGCCCAAGTCTCTGTGTCTTATTTAGAGAGGCTTTCATTATTTCGAGGTTTATGTTATTTAGCAAGGGTGACTAATTGGCAGTGGCACTGGAGAGTGTTTATAACCCATGTTATAACTTGGCACCTGTGTCAGGAGAATTTTCTCTATTTATTTAAGCTGATGGGAAATGATATTGTTAGACAGATAGGGTTTAAGTTTGAGCAAGAGGTGGGTTATTAGTTAACCGGTCTTAGATCATTTAGACTATTATTAATCACAGTCGTTCATCAGGAACAGGAGACCAGGCTGGAACAGGCCTTCATGAAATGGTTCTCACAGAGAAGCACCAATCAACAGCAAGCTCTTTGACAGAAACTGGAGCTTCGTGATGCAGCAGTCAACCTTGACATGGGCAGGGAGGTTGAACATCCTGCATAGTGCTGCCAGGAAATCCCTATTTATACTAAGAGTGGGCTGGCTGGTTGCATATGTAGGATGTCCCATCTCCCTGCCCACTTCGTCGGGATCAAAAACACCATTCCGCTTCACTGAAGAACCGTGAAGTCTGCGTGTCAAGAAAATACAGATGCTGAGCTACATCACTAGAAAGGCACTCTGGCAAATGTATTTAGTAGAGGAAAGAACACTGAGTGTAATGACCTTGGCTCATAAAAGGCAGTTGGATTAGTGAGAGAATCTGTAAGCTCAGGGCCAGTAGGAAATTATTGAACCATAGTAGCCAGCTAAAGGACCTGCAGAATTGCCAGCAACTCCATTAGCCATCCAGGTAAAGACTCCAGAATTGCACCTCTTACTCTCAGGACTACACTAAGGTAGGGGAAATTAGTGGTTGGGCATACTTATGTAGGGTGGCCAGAGACAGAGTAGTTAGAGGGAGAAAGAATCCAATTTCTACTTTGTAAGAAGAAGGAAAGGTTATAGCCTGTAAAGCAGTCAGAATTTCAAGTCTGAGGGTTGAGGTAAAATGGTAAATTTTGAAAAATATCTCAATATCAGAAGCAAGAGATTTGGGAGCAGTGGCCCAGAGAAGATCCAATAATTCTAAATCAGTTCAAGTTGGTGGAAACACAGGGAAGAATCAGGTCACAAAGGGGTGGGTGTGATTCCAAGGGAGAAAGTTAGCGGCATGTTTCTAAAATCATGTAGAAGATATAACTGATGTCAGATGCAGTATCCAATCATATCCGGGGAACTCTGTCCAAGGCAAGGCAAGAGGAAATAACAAGAGCAGGTCTGAGCTCTCGAAAACATGGCTTCAGAAATGAAGTAGTAAAGGAAAATCCAAATACTATGGGCAGGACTCTTCTACTTCTGGATTCCATAGGAAAGATATAATAAACTCAAAATACAATGTTATTTAAATGGGATAAATATAGCTTTATAAAAATTTACTGTTATACTTAATTTCCCAATTTTCATCACAGGCTGCTGAAAATTTTGCTATGGACCTGTGTATGAAAATTACTGATCTATACAAGATGCTGCTGGCAGACAATCAGTTCTGTCAGTACCACCAATTGGAGTGACAGCCTGGGATGCTATTGAGTCTCTCAGAGACTTTAAGTGAGAAGCCATGTTAACTAGGCCATCTCAAAAAAAAATTGGGATTCTAAAAAGGGGTTATTCATTATACATTCAAATCTGGGTTGAGTTTCCAATCAACTATCCTACCTTTAGCCCTCTTCAGTGAGTGACACGTGGGCCAATCTAAGGCTAAGGAAAAGGCTGACTCAGGGTTGAGGATTCAGAGCATATGCCCTTTTTTCCATCAGCAGCACAGACTGGAATTCTGTACTTAATGACTTGTTCATAAAATATGTGGTTTCATGTCTAGGGATTCAAAAATCCCATGGAAATGTATGGTCAAACTGTTGTTTATAACATTCCTTTATAAGTGTCTGTGGAATCTGTAAAGGTATACCAATTCATCACTGATATTGGTTATTTGTGTTTTCTACTTTTATTTCTACCTCCATCTGTCTATAAGTTTATCAATTTTATTGATTTAATAAAACATTTCATTTCATTGCATTTTCTTTATTGTCGTCCCTCAGTCTTATTGATATCTGCTTTTATATTTATTACTTTCTTCTGATACCTTGGATATAGTTTGCCATTCTTTGTCTAGAACTTTAATGTGAAAGCTTATATCATGGATTTGAGATTTTCTTCTGTTTTAAAATAAACCTTTAATGCTAGAAATTTTCCCCAAGTGCTGCTTTAGCGTCATCATACAAATTTTGATGTTTTATTTTCATTTTTATTTAGGTCAAATAACTTTCTAATTTAATTTGTCTTCCTCTTTGAAACACTGATTATGTAGGACTGTGTTACTTAATTTCCAAATACTTGCACTTTTTCAAGATATCATTTTGTTACTGCTTTTTAGGTTAGTTCTGTTATGGTCAAAGAAAATACATTGTATGATACCAACATACTAATTTCCTAAATTTTTATGGCCCAGGATATGGTCTATCTTGATCAATTTTTCATGAGCTCTTAAAAAGAATGTCTATTCTACTATTGTTGGGTAGAGTGTTTTGTAAATGCCGATTTAGTCAAGTCCATTATTAGTGCTTTCAGTTCTTTCATATCATTAGTAATTTTCTGTCTACTTGTTCTATCAATTACTGAGGAAAAGATTGAAATCTCAAAGTATAATTGTATCTTTACTTTTGATTTTTTCTTTTTTATATCATGTTTTGTTTTATGAAATGTGAAGTTCTGTTCATAGGTACATAAATCTTTAGATTGTTATATTCCCTTGATGAATTGATACCTTTATCATTATAAAATAGTGTGTTATCCATAGTAATGTTCTTTGATTTGAAATGTACTTTGACATTGATATAGTAACTTCAGCATTTCTTTGATTAGTGTTTGTATGTTTTCCATCTTTTTACTGCGTATCTGTCTAAATCATTATATTTAAACTTGTAGTGTTTCTTACAGAGAGCATATAAATTGATCTTGTTTACTTTTTTTTTAATACAACATTGCTATCTTTTAGAATTAATACAATTTGCAATTTATACAATTTACATTTAATGCCATTATTGATTTGTTTGGAATTATGTCTACTCTTTTACTGTTTTTTATTTATCCCTACTCTTTTTCATTCATTTTTTTCTTATTTATGAATTATTTTTTTGGGGGGGTGTTGAATTTTATTGTAGTATTCCTTTTTTATTAATCTATTGACTTTTAACTATATCTCTTTGTACAGGTTTTTAGTGATTGCTCTCTAGATTAAAATATACATACCTAATGTTTCACAATATCCTGAGAGTTAATATTTTGTCACTTCAAGTGAACATAGAAACCTTACAGCCACATAGGACCTTTTGCCCTTCCCCTTTTTGCTTTAATTGTTATATGGAGTACATCTATATACACTGAAAACCTTCTCAGACAATGTTATAATTTTTGTTTTTGACAGTCACATGCATTTTAAATACTTTAAAAAATCTATTATATTTTCCCAAATTATGTACCATTTCTGTTGTTCTTCATTCATTCTTGAAGTTTTCTTCTAGTATAATTGTTTTTGTTTGTTGGTTTTGTTTTGTTTTGTTTTTTTTTTCATTTCTTTCTGAAGAACATACTTCAGCATTTTTTAGAATAAATATCCAGGCAGTCAGTTTGTTTGTGTTCATGTGAAAATCTTTCTATTTTACATTCATTTTTTGAAGATACTTTCATGAAAATATAGGATTCTGGATTGTGATTTCACCACCTCTGGCCTCCATGATTTCTGATGGAAAATCTGAAGTTTTTTAGATCATTGCTCCCTTATACATAAAGAGTCATTTTCTCAGCTGCTTCAAGATTTTTTTCTTTCTCTTGTGTTTTCACTAGATTATGGTGTGTCTAGGCATAATTTTCTTTTAGTTTAACCATTTGGGTTTTTGAGAACTTAAATCGGTAATTTTACTTTTTATCAAATGTGGTACATTTTGGACCAATATTTCTTCAAATATTTTTTTCTGTACCAATTTTTTCCTCTTCTCAGATTCAAATGGCACAAATGTTAGATGTACACATATAGGTCCTTGCTATATTCATTCATTTAATTTTTTTCTCACTCTTGTTCAGTTTGGATGGTTTCTATTGATCTACATTCAGTTTTAATAACTATCTGTCATTGCCCTTCCTCTACTGAACCCATCCAGTGATTTTTTTTCAGATACTGCGTTTTGTTTTTGCCCTACACTCTTCATTTGGTTCTTTTTATAAGTTCTATATTTTTTATTTGAGAAGTTCTCTTTCTGTTATTTCATGAGCATCCACCCTTACTTCACTGAGCATTGTTTTGGCAGCTGCTTTGAATTTGAAGTCTTTGTATATTTCTGTCTTGTCTAGTTTCTGTATTTAATGTAATTGAAATGTATTTACTGTATTACTGTTTATAATATTTGATGTTGGATTTTGGATTTTAAATTATAAAATTTAAGGGAATTTATTTTATCCCTCTTTCGATATATTTAAATTTTAATTGGGAATGGCTTTTGTATTTTATCAAATTATTAATTATAATCTATTAAAAGATTATAAAATTTCTTTACAAATGTTAATATAAGATATTATATTGGAAGAGTTATGATATTGAATTATACTTGCATTCTTAGAATAATTTTTTCTATGATATATTACTCCTTTGATACTTTGCTGGATTCTATTACTATTTTATTTGTAACTTTAGTCTATATCAATGAGTGATATTTGTCTTGTCTCATTTTTCAATGTTTTTTAGGTTTTAGTATTGAAATGATGTTGTTTCATACAATGGATTGGGGGAACATTATAAAATTTTCAGTTTTTGAAAGAGTTCAATTATAACTTCTTATTTCCATTCTAGCTTATTATTTCCACTCACAGGTATCTACAGATACCCACATCTCTTAATTATGTTATCAGAATAATGAACAATAATTATTTTCTGTATGATGGAATTATGATCTGCAGGGTAGGGATATCCATTTATACATTTAACAAATAAGAGAATGCTTATTTTGTGCCAGGCAAAGGTTGTGTTCATTATTTCATAGGAATAAAGCCCTTTTATATTTCATTTGTACAAATTAACTCAAAATTTACAGTGCCTTTTATTTACTCTTTGCCATTATTTTCAATATTGGTGGAGATGCCTGTGAATTTTGAAGTTACTAAGTATTATGCAACCTTTGAATTAATAAACAAGTGAATGAATATATAAAAATGTTTTATGAAATATTATACACCATTTTTTGCTGGTGAAAATAAAATTTAATTTATTCAACTAGGAATTGATCTCCATAAAAATTATGCTATCCAACATCTTTGCTATGTGACTTCCACCAAACTTTTCACATATTCCTTGTCTAAAATGTGCCTGGATCACATAAATATATCTAAATAAAATACACTTTATATTTTAATTTAAATTACAGTTCACATTCAATATTATTTTGTGTTAGTTTTAGGTGTACAGCATAGTGGTTAGATAATCATATACTTTGTAAAGTGGTCCCCCTGATATCCTGATATTTCAAGTACCCACCAGGCACCATATAGTTTTTACAATACTATTGCCTATATTCCCTACCCTATACTTTACATCCCCATAACCATTTTGTGACTACTAATTTGTACTTCTTAATCCATTCATCTTTTCACCCAGCCCTCCAACCTCCCATCTCCTCTGGCAACCATCAGTCTATTCTCTGTATCTATGAGTCTGTTTCTATTGAGAAAATATACTTTCATAGAAGCCGGGAGGAGGTCAGTGGGGGAAAAAAAGGAGACATATGTACTACTATTTTTAATACTTTAAACAATAAAATTAAATAAAAAAACAAAGAAGTAGGACCAGGAGAGGACTCAGGTGGAGAGGAAGCTGAGGTTCCAGGCAGGGCTAGGAGGAGAGGAGAGGGTTCCATCTTCTTTGGGAAGCCTTTCCTGCTAACCCCAGCTCTTGGTGATCTATCCCTTCCATGAACAACTTCTACATATATTGTTGCTACACATTGTACTTTGAATCAATTCAGCACACATTGTGGAATCTCTACCATGTGCACGACACTGCACACAAAAAAATAAAGAATACAATACAAAAAAAAGAAAATACACTTTAATTGCATTGAAATAACTTGAAAAATCTATTTACGTTTTAATAAAAGACAAATGTAAAAACATTAAATTTTCATTAAATACTAAATATTTTAAATTAATAGGTCTGTAGTGAGGCCCAGGAGAGAATATTTTTAATAAGAATCTCAGTTGATACTTATGATCAGTCGCATTTGAGAAAATTTGACTTACGGAAATTCAGAGAAAGTATTTTTTATAATTATTCTTGATTATGAATTTAATCTAGAAATTAATGATTTAATTTATTTTAATATAGATATTTTGGGGTTAGTTTTGCTTCAAGTGCTTGTTCATTGACTTTGTCTTTGGATTTTTCTATCATGTATGTTTAGAAGTAGACTTCTTAGATAAATCTCTTTACAAGGAATGTAGTTCTCTATTGCTAAAGAAATTATGTTCATTATCTAATAAGAAATAATTTATGATGATAGGAAGTATCTTCATGTTGAGGGGGGGAAACTTTAGGTTTGTACCAAGATTCTTTACTCACACTGTAGACTCGAACAAATCTAAGACTTTCTGAGATACATTTTCATCACACTGTAAGACAATAGAACCTACATTGCAGAATTTTTGGTTGTGTAAAATAGAATAAAAAATAAAGTACCTGACACTGTATTTGGCACAAAACAAGTACTGCAGAATAGCTATTGCCATTTTTTGCCATTATTAAACATGTAACTACTAAGAACTGACCAGATAGCATATAGATTTTCAGAATGAATATGTACCCAAATATGAATATACATTGGTGTATGGTGAATTTGGGTTTAGGGTGATGTTCTGATCTTTTGGATGGGGATATTCTTTTATACATTTAACAATTATTTATTGAAGTATTTATTGAGTACCTACTTTTGGCCATGTATTGAACTAAACATTTTGGATGAAATGGTAAATAATTTTACATATATATATATATATATATATATATATATATATATATATTTTAGAGGTCTGGTGCATGAAATTTGTGCATGGTGGCAGGGGGTCCCTCAGCCCGACCTGCCCGACCTGCATCCTCTCCAATCCAGGATCCCCCAGGGGATGTCCTACTGATGGCTTAGGCCTGCTCCCCATGGTTCTCTGCTGTGAGGCCTGTTGACCACTCCAGGGTCACCTCCAGTAATGGCCAAGCAGGCCCTGCTCTCAGTGGCTGGCCCCTGGTATTGGAGGACTCCAGCAGGGCTGAGAGGACTGGGTGCCTCCATCTTGTGGCTATGGGCACCGCCATCTTTGTGTTGGAGTGATGGTTAATTTGCATATTACTCTTTTATTAGATAGGATAAAACAGCAATATTCACTACCAATCATATATATATGTATATTCCTCAGGAGTTCAACTGACCAGGAGTTCCATTGCTCGCTATGATGTGCACTGACCACCAGCAGCCAGGGAAAGGAGGACCCAGCTGGCAGCTGGCAGCCGGCAGCTGCTAGGGACCCTACCCATGCACAAATTTCTTGCACTGGGCCTCTAATATATATATCAGGCAACAATAACTGACCTAATGGATTTTATATTATAGTGGTTATGGCAAAAAAATTTTTCACATAATGTCAATTAGGTGGCACATACAGATTGAAAGCACAATGGGGAAAGTAATTTATGTAAGTGCAACAAGTCAAAAATACCAAAACTTTCAACACAATCAGTTCCCATGGTGGATACAATCTGAGGAGATTATAAGAAAATGATGGACATAAATGAGCATTCATAATCATTTTAGTTTAGAAGAATATCTAATAATATATATTCTTTCTTTAATTCACTGTTTGCATTCTAATGGTTGGTAGTTCTACTTCTGATATGGCCAAATAAACTTCTATTGAACCAACCTTCTAGCAGATAAAAACTGTCAACTCTAAACAAAATACAAAAACAGCTATGTGAAGATAAAGGAGAAAAACAAACAATCACAAAACAACAACAGAGAGATTCTTAGAGGTTTCAAGACTTAGAAGAAGGGAAAGACACTGGCTGAGTTTCCAACTTTCAAGATATAGAGGCTGAGGAAGTTGCAGTCCATACCATGTCAGGTGGCTAAAACTCCAAAGGAAGAGAGAGAGAGTGAAGAAAGAGAGCAAGAAAGAAAGAAAGAAAGAAAGAAAGAAAGAAAGAAAGAAAGAAAGAAAGGAAGGAAGGAAGGAAGGAAGGAAGGAAGGAAGGAAGGAAGAAAGAAAGAAAGAAAAGAAAAGGAGGGAGGGAGGGAAGAAGAAAAGAAGGAAAGAAGGACAAATAAATATGCAGTTTTTGTAGCTCAAAGAAAGTGAGGACAGAGTTTGAAGTAATCTCAAAACTGGAAAGCAAGGGAACATCTAGGAAAGGATAGAGATAAATAGAGAAAACCACAAATTCTTCTCTGGGAAACCATAACCTCTGCCTAAATCTCTAGCTGACCTCAGAACTATGCATATCTTGGGAATACTTCAAGCAGCCTAAGAAAAGATAAATGTGCTGAACTGACTTTTGAGGTGCAGTCTAAGAGACAGATATTAAAGTTTGAGTCCAACCAAGCTAATGGCCAGAAGAACAAAAACTCCAACACTATTCAGAGAAATATAACAAAATACATTTTAACAATATAACCTTCACAATGTTTAGGTAACATCTAAAATTTCTTACTATAAAAAGAAAGAGGGAAATGTAATTCATTCACAAACATGCACACACACATACACTAACTTGTCAATAGAGACCTAGCCTGAGAACACTCAGATGTTGAAATTCACAAAACTTTTATTGCTACTATTGTATTTACGTTCAATGAAACAAAGGAAAATATACTCATAAAGATTGAAAATGAGAAACCTCAGAAGAAAATAAAAATAAAAATAATAAAATGGAGCCCTGGTCAGTGTAGTTCAGTGGTAGACTATCAACCTGCACACCAAAGGGTTGCAGGTTTGATCCCCAGTCACGGGCAGATACCTGGGTTGCATGTTCATTCCCTGGCCCCAGTTGGGGTGTGTGCGGGAGGCAACCAATTGATGTGTCTCTCTCACACTGATTGTTCTCTCTCTCCCTCCCCCTCCTTTGTACTCTTTCTTTTAAAAAAACCAATGGAAAAAACATCCTCAGGTGAGGATTAACAAAACAAAAATAAAATGGAAATTTTAAAACTGAAAAACAGTATCTGAAATTTTAAAAATTCCCTGGATAAGCTAAACAGTATAATGAAGATAAAGAAACTAGACAATGCAGTTGAAGATAGATAAATAAAATTTATACAAAATCAAGATTAGGGATAAAAATATACTAGGAAAGAAAAAATGCACTCTGAGGAATATGTGAAACAATACTCAACATTCTACCATACATCTAATTGGAGAGTTATATGGGGAAAAGAGGAAGAATGGGGACAAAAACTATTTGGGGGGGGGGGGGAAGGACTAAAAATTCCTCAAATTTGGTGAAAGCCATAAGTTTCTAGACCAGGGGTGGGCAAACTTTTTGACTCAAGGGCCACAATGGGTTCTTAAACTGGACCGGAGGCCGGGAACAAAAGCATGGATGGAGTGTTTGTGTGAACTAATATAAATTCAAAGTAAACATCATTACATAAAAGGGTACGGTCTTTTTTTTTTTTTAGTTTTATTCATTTCAAACGGGCCGTAGTTTGCCCACGGCTGTTCTAGATTCATGAAGCTCAATAAATAACAAGGAGTATATTCCAGCTGGTGTGGCTCAATGGTTGAGCATTGACCTATGAACCAGGAGGTCAGGGAACAATTCCCAGTCAGGGGTGTGCAGAAGGCAACCAATCAATGATTCTCTCTCATCATTAGTGTTTCTATGTCTCCCTCTTCCTTCCTCTCTGAAATCAATAAATGTGGGGGGGGGAGTACCTATATAATACTTTCAACAATAAAGATTTAAATAAATAGATAAATAAATAAATAAATAAATAAATAATAAATTCCACAGTAAGCTATGAAAACAAGCAAAAATATATTTTTAAAAAGTAACAAGCAGTATAAATATTAATTCTAATGATTTATCTAAGAACAGCCCATCATTCAAACATGCATGAATAACTCATATAGACTAAAGCAGCACCAGCTATAAAAATGAAAAATAAAATTTGTCTCTAGGGTAGACATCTATAAAAACATTATATCCCAGTAAAAGTTGGTATTCATCCAAACAAAACAGCAGTATTAATGAAGGGATGGGCCCCTAAAATGAAAAAAATAATCAGTCTTACAAGATCTCTTACTAATTCAAAATAATGATCAGCTTTAAAGTAGGGTGGTTTGATCAGTGCTGCCTCATTATCAAGAAAGTCCTTTAGATCATGATATACCAGTTAATCCGCCTATATCTTCACATATGTCTTTGCTGAAGAAACCAAAAATATCTGAAAGGAAGGATGCTGGTCACCCCAAATATTCCCACATCTAAATATCTACTTCTTTTCTCTTACATTTCAAAGAAGATAATATTCTGCATTGGTTATTCGGTAAAGTAATAATGCCTACCAAGATTGTCATAGGAGCAGAGCCCAGTATCTAAGATAGTTCTCACTAACAACTCCAACAGACTAGAATAAAACACATTATGAAACAATTCAGTAAAGAATGGATAGAAAAAAAAATGACTTTTTGCCTGATTTGGTTGCTAAATCCTGGATGCCAATGTCATTACAGAAACTTTAGACCTGGAAGGATTCTCCAGTGTGAAAACTTTAGCACTATGAAACACCACTTGTATCTGAACATTTTCATTAAGAACACCAATACTTAAAACAACTTATTTATAGTATTCTGTTGATCTTGACACTAACTCAGATTCAGAAATTCCGCGCCAAAGATTACCATCAAAATACAAGTAGGAATTCAGCTAGTAGCTGGAAAAGTAGGAACAAGACTTTTTGCCACTTATGAATCTTTATTTCTAGCAACTAAAATAATGTCTAGCACATAATGAACAAATGAATAATGTAAGGTAAATTAAGGAATGTGCGCAGTCTTGTTGTAGTTAAGCCTTGATTGTTGTCGGCAATACTGGGGGTGAATTGACCTCCAGGCTAACTGGCTATGAGAGTCAGCTGTGTCTGCAGTGGGAGAGTTTCTGTGCTGGATCTCTAGGGCGGTGCTAGTCCAGCGTTTGCCTAAGGCTCTCCGGCAAATGTCTCTGTTCAGGGCTTGGGCAGGGCAGGTCCCCGGGGATCTACAGGGCGGGCGGAGCAAGCAGTTATGGCTGCTCTCAGATCCGTCCCCAGGGGCTCTGCCTCTCAGAGTCGTGGGAGAGAAAACTGCATTCGAGTTCCAACCAAAGCCAGACAGTCCCGCTTCTCCCGTTTGAGTCTGGGTTCCTAGAGACTTGCCTGGATCTGGAGCTCAGAGTCTGAAACTCCCTCCAGATTGAAAACAACAACCGCGCCCTCCGCCGCCGGCCCGCTCCACATGCACTCCGCACCTTAGTATTTCACTTCCGCACTGCGCCTCCTCTGAGTCTCAGTATGGATTTCTCTTTCCTTCTAGTTGTAGGATTTCCACTCAGCCAGCTTTCCTGTGGTTCTGGGTGATGTCCGTTCCGTCTTTTAGTTGTATTTTTGAAGTGGTTGTTCGAGGCAGCAAACTCCGGTGTTAACCTATGCCGCCATCTTGGTTTCTCCAGGAATGATTACTTTATATGAGAGGAAACATCTGTATTCTAGATGACCTGGCAAAATGGTCATAAATGTTACAAAACTATGAAATCTAGACAAAAATTAATACAAACAAGAGAAGGCTTGGTGAAGAAATAAGCAGTTTATTTGTAGTAAGAGAACACTGGAATTTCCAGTTGCCTCGCTACCATACACACCCCAACCTCCAGATCAGCAGCTGATTGTAGGATGACAGTCTACACTCCTAGTCAGGTTATTAGTGCCAGATGGAATAATTATTATTAAAGACTTGTGCTTGTGTTTTTAGACTTCTCTGGTCAGTCCCTAATGTACAGGCATAAGAACTTACTTTGGTTTTGCCTGATTTAGAATATTCCTAGATCTGAAGTGATGTTTTGGGTGGAGTCTGCCAGAAAAATTTAAAGGTATAAGAATTATCTGTATCAGACTAAGGCAAGAAATAATGGATTAGACAAGCAAGGGACAGGCTTAATGATCTGGGAAAGAAAAGGTTGGAAAATGAGATATTTTGAGAAATAAGACTTTATTTTTAAGGCATTCATGTATACCAAGGAATGGAGAAGGCCACATACATGCTTGATGCATATCTATAGAAAGCCTGAAAAGGCATTATTCTTTCACATGTGTTTGAGCTGACCTTCGGCTTTTGAGCCTCCGTGCAAGCCTAAATTCAAGGATAACACAAACTTATAAACAACCTCATTATCATTGAAAGAGGGCTCCCTTACAGAATCAATCTGCTAAAACTTAGAGTGTATTTTTCTTGCTTTGCCTGTAGGTGTTTCCGAAAACTCTGTCAATATAACCAATAAGCTGATAGAACACTGATTTCAGTGACCACACAAGACTTCACAAAAGTAGTTTAGAAAAGTCACTAAATAGACAAACAAAATTAACTCACAAAGAGGGATAAATCTGATTTCCAGAGTTGCCACATGGACAAAGAACTAAGAAAACCAGAGAACAATGTCTCAACAAATGAAGAATACCAATAAAGGATTAGAAATTATAAAAAGTAATTAAATAGAAATTTGAGGGCTGAAAAGTACAATAATTAAACTGCAAAGTTCACTAAATTGCTTCAGCAACAGAATTGAGCAGACAGAAGAAAGATTAAGAGAACTTAAAGATAAGTCAATTGAGATTATCCCATCTGAGGAACAGAAAGAGAAAAAGAATGAAGAAAAATCAACAGCACTTGATAGACACATGAGACACTATCAAGTTTACTGACATACACACGATGGGAGTGTCCAAAGGAGAGGAGAAAAAGAAAAGGGAAGGAAGAATATTTAAAGAAATAATGGCCATATGAATCTACACATCTAAGAAACTCAGAGAACTCTAAGCACAAATTACTCCAAGAGATACACACCAAGACACATTATAATCAAAATTACAAGGGCTCTTTAACAAGATTAATAATGAATTTTCTATTTAGAAACCACTCAGGCCAGAAGGCAGTAGGATGATATATTTAAAGTGCTTACAAAACAAAGCAAAAAAAGGAGAAATTGAGATTTAATGGACAGTATACTTAATATAGACAGTAATATCTACACTAATAAAAGAGAAGCATGCAAATTAACCATCACTCCACTACACCCACAAGCCACACCCACAAGCCAATCAGGAGCAAGTATGCAAATTAACCCAACTAAGATGGCTGGCCAGGCACCCCAATGGTTACCCTCACCCTGAAGGGGGTGTGACCAGCTGAAAACAGCGATCAGCCCCTCACCCAGGCTGGCCAGGCACCCAAGCAGGACCCCCACCCTGATCCGGGACACCCTTCAGGGCAAACCAGCCGGTTCCCACCCATGCACCAGGCCTCTATCCTATATAATAAAAGGGTAATATGCAAATTGACCCTAACAGCAGAATGACTGGGAATGACTCGTCACCATGACACACACTGACCACTAGGGTGCAGACGCTCAGTGCAGGAACTGCTCCCTGGAGGTCAGTGCGCTCCCATAGGGGGAGCTCTGCTCAGCTACAAGTCAGGTTGATGGCTGCCAGCACAGCGGTGGTGGCAGGAACCTCTCCTGCCTCCTGAGCAACACTAAGGATGTCTGACTACAGCTTAGGCCTGCTCCCCTCTAACAAGTGGACATCCCCCGAGGGCTCCCGGGCTGCCAGAGGGATGTCTGACTGCCAGCTTAGGCCCTATAACCCGGGGAGTGGGCCTAAGTCAGCAGGTGGACATCGCCCGAGGGGTCCCAGACTGCGAGAGGGCCCAGTCTGGGCTGAGGGATCCCCCTGAGTGCACAAATTTTTGTGCACTGGACCTCTAGTTGTATTATAATCATCAAACTTATTAATAAATTAAAACTTAATTATTCTAAGTACAAAAAATAAAGTATAATTAGGTAATGTGATAGAGGTGTTCATTATCACTACAATGGCAATCATAAGCATATATAAATATATCAAATTAACAAATTATACACCTTAAATTTACATAATATTGTATATCAAATATATTTTAATTTTAAAAAAGAATTCCTTGGTAAAACAATAACTGAGGAATTTCATCACTAGTATACCTGTCCTAAAAGAAATGCTAAAGGGAGTCCATCAGAAAGAAATGAAAGGATATTAGACAGTACCTCAAAGGCATATGAAGAAATAAACAAAAATATAGCTACTTGGATAAATATAAAATCCAGTATAGTTATACTATTGGTTTGTTACTCTTCTTCTGCTTTAATATCTATATATATAAAAGCCTAAGCGACAATTACGACCTAACGACTGGGATGACCAGAACGACCAGATGACCGGCCGGTAGCTATGACGTGAACTGACTAGACCTTGCTGCTTGGGCCCTGACAGCCCTGAATCTGGTTCACCCATACCCTGGACCCAGGCAGGAGGGAGGAGGAAGCCCAATTCCTCATGGAATTGGCCATTGGCTAGCTTGCTGCTGGGGCCAACCTCCTGAGGTCCCTGCCCTGAGCCGGCCGGCCCCACCCATGATGGGCCCTGATCACAGGCCAGGTGGAGGGACCCCACCCATGCATGAATTCATGCACTGGGCCTCTAGTGTTATATAAAAAGCAAGTACATAAAATAATATATATGTCTATGTTAATGAGCACACAATGTTTAAAGATGTAATTTGTGACAATAATAGAGAGAAAGGTATACTATTAAAACTAGCTTGGTATTGTTGTGGCAGAATGCACAGGAGAATGATCAGCCAGCACTCTGAGGGAGGAAAGTTTATCCTTTATTTAGCAGATCTGCTAGTCTAGGGGAATTCTGGATTCAAAGCCTGAAATGAACTCATGGAGAGGCTCTGACCTATATATCTCTTCCTGTGGCGGGCCCCTGAAGTTCCCCACAGCTCTGCCCAAGTCAGTCTTTGTGGGGCCTTGGGGGCATGCTTCACAGCTCTGCCCAAGTCAGCTGTGGCAGGGCCCTGGGGTTAGGCTCTGCAGCTCTGCCCAAGTCAGTCAGAGTGGGGAAGTAAGATTACAGTTTTAACCAGATGCTGAGCTAGGTTGCAAGCACCCTCTATTTTTCTTTTCATCTCCCCCTCTTGTTCCACAAGCTACTCATAGCCTTGGGGATTACAAAAGACTCAGGAATTGGGGATAATGTCAATGACCACTCTAGCTACTTCCTGCTGAAGCGGGGAGATGAAAAAGGCAGTTCAGTATCCCGAGTATTCCCCATCTTCCCCAAGGGAGTGTTTGGAGTAGCAAGGGTAGAGAAGTTTTCCTCCAGTACCAGTCTGGGGTTCTGGTGACACTTGTATGAAGACAGAATAAAACTGTTAGAAAAAAACAAAAACAATAATTATCCAGATAGGAGGAGATAAGGAGATTCAGGTCGGTCAGCTGGATCCACCATCTTCTTGAAGATGATCCGCAGGGAGTGGTTCAGGTCAGAGGTCACCTTCCACTCTGGATGCTGATTGTCTAGCTGGTGGGCTGCTTTTACCCAGGAGTGGTGGATCTGAGTGTTCAGTCCTGCAACTTTGAGAGCTGAGGGGGTGGTTAGTATGACTGGATAAGGTCCTTTCCAGGTTGGCTTAAGGGGTTCCATTTTCCAATCTTTTACCCAAACCTGGTCCTCAGGCTTGTGAGGGTGCACAGCTGTTCCTGGAGAGATGGACAATCGATCAGTAACCCATCTATGGACTTAAAGGATAGTTTTCCTAAGTTCTTGTAGCTGTTTCTGAATTTCTAAGTGCCCTATTTCCCACAAATCTCCCTTTGGCTAAATTAAGGGAGAGGGTTTTCCATATAGAATTTTAAATGGAGAGAACCCTACCCTGGCTTTCAGGGCACAGTGCACCCGCAGGAGCATAAGTGGTAAGATACCTGTCCAGGGTAAGTTCGTCTCCTGGCATAGTTTAGACATAGCCTGCTTGAGAGCCCAGTTCATGCGTTCTACTTTCCCTGAACTCTGGGGCCTGTCGGCTGTATGTAAGTTCCACTTAATTCCTAAGGCCTTAGCTACCTGCTGTACTACCTCAGCTATAAAGGCTGGGCCATTATCTGACCCTATGGTTAATGGCATTCGATACCACGGAATTATGTCCTTCAGTAATGCCTTAGTGACTTCTCTCGCCTTCTCTGTGCCAGTAGGATATGCCTCAACCCAGCCTGAAAAGGTGCAGACAAAAAGTAAAGGTATTTATTTCCTCTACTAGGCCCTATTTCTGTAAAGTCTATCTCTAGATATTCAAAAGGAGCCTGCCCACAACTCTGAATTGCTATCGGTCCTACAGGACCATGCCTTGCATTGTTCTGTGTACTGAGGAGGCAGCGCTGAGAGATTGAAGCACATAAGGAGGGGAGATGGGCAATTAGATAGTATCTGCTTAACAAGGCTTCTAGAGCCGTCTTCCCTAAATGGGTAAGTTCATGCTGCTGGAGGACTGCTCTATGAGATAACTGTTCTGGAATGTAGACCCTATGATCTGGGAATATCCACCAACCTTCCTTCGTCCTTTTACCCCCTTCTTGTTGGCCCCGTTCTTCTTCTTGAGGGGTGTATTTCAGACGTTCAGGTAATTCAGGAACCAGCATGGTCCACGAAGCGACTGTCCGCTCCTTAGCAGCTAGTCTTGCTGCTGCATCTGCGTGACTGTTCCCTTCTGACACTGAGTCTTTTCCTTTTTAATGTCCTCTACAATGGATGACTGCTACTTCCTTGGGCTCCCAGACTGCTTCTAGTAACTTCAAGATCTCATTCTGATTTTTTATTCAAAAAGCAGTCTGGTAGTGCAAGCGGGAAAAAACAAAATAATGTACAAAATAATAAACAAGAAAAAAATTAAAAGGCACACTATAAAAATAAATTTTTCATAAATGAAGATAGTAAGAAAGGAATTTATGAGGAAAGTATTATGTATCATATAGAAAACAAGAAATGGTAGAATAAGTCCTTTCTTAACTGTAATGATTTTAAATGTAAATGCATTACACTTTCCAGTTAAAAGGCTGAGATTGACAGAATGGGTAAAAATACATGATGTCAGAATAAATTTTTAAAATTCTTCCTCTATATACTGTCAATAGAGAGTCATTTTAGATCCAAAATTATAAATATGTTGAAAGTAAAAGAATGAAAAGATATTCCATGCAAATAGTAACCAGAATGAGCTGGGTGGTTATAGTTCAAACAAAATAGAACTTAAGACAAAAATTGCTATGAGAAACAAAGAAAGACATTATCCTATATAATAAAAGGGTAATATGCAAACTGACCCTAACAGCAAAATGACTGGGAATGACTGATCACTATGACACACACTGACCACCAGGGGGCAGACGCTCAATGCAGGAGCTGCCCCCTGGTGGTCTGTACACTCCCACAGGGGGAGCTCTGCTCAGCCACAAGCCAGGCTGACGGTTGCCACCTGCCAGTACAGCGGTGGTGGTGGGAGCCTCTCCTGCCTCCTCAGCAGCGCTAAGGATGTCTGACTGCAGCTTAGGCTTACTCCCCGCTGGCAAGTGAATATCCCCCGAGGGCTCCCGGGCTGCCAGAGGGATGTCTGATTGCCAACTTAGGCCTAATCCCTCAGGGAGCGGGCCTAAGCCAGCAGGTGGTCATCCCCCGAGGGTTCCCAGACTGCAAGAGGGCACAGGCCAGGCTGAGGGACGCCCCCCTCCCCCAAGTACACAAATTTTGTGCATGGGGCCTCTAGTATATTGATAAAAGGCTGAAACCATCAAGAAGATATAACAATTATAAATATATATATACACCTAAAAACAGAGACCAAAAACTATAGGAAGCAAAACTTAAGGGATAAAAGAAAGATCTATAATAATACTTGGAGACAATATCCTATTTTCGATAATGGATAGAACAACTAGACAGAGGATCAATAATGAAATAGAGGACTTAAACAATACTATAAAGCAACTAATTCTAACAGACAAATATAAAACACCCCATTCAACAACTGCAGACAAGTCATTTTTCTCAAATGCACATGCAACATTCTCTGGAATAGACCATATATCCGGCCTCAAAAAAAATTAAAAATTTAAAATATTATTATTCTTCAAAGTATCTTCTCCACAATGGAATTAAAGTAGAAATCAATAAAGAAGACTGACAAATTCATAAATATGTGAAAATTAAACACCACACTATTAAACAATCAATGGATCAACTAAGAAATTACAAACGAAATAAAAAAATATTTTGAGAAGAGCAAAATAAAAACTTAATACCAAAATTTACAGAATGTAGCAAAAACAGTGCTCAGAGGAAAGTAGCCTAAATTTAGATTTCAAGAAACTAGAAAAGAACAAACAACTCAAACTAGCAAAAGAAAGGAAATGCTAAATATTAAAATGGAGAGAGAGAAAATAGAGAATAGAAAAAATAAAAATATAATTAAGAAGACCAAAAGTTTATTTGAAAAGTCAACAAACTTCATAAATCTTTAACTAGAGTGACTAAGAAAAAAAAAAGAAGACACAAATCATTAAATTATAGATGAAATAGGGAGCATTATTACTAACCCTAGAGAAGTTTAAAAAATATATAAAAAGAATACAGTGAATAATTGTATTCCAATAAATCAGATAACATGAACAAAATCAACAAATCCTAGAAACACATAAACTATGAAAAGTGACTCAAGAAGAAATAGAGAATCTGATGAGACTGATAATAAAGATATTGAAACCTTCCAACAAAGAAAGCCCAGAAATGAGGGCTTCACTGGCAAATTCTACCAAACATTTTAAAGAATAATTAACACCATTTTTTCTCCAATTTCTACAAAATAGAAGATAAGACAACACTTTGTAATTCATTTTGTGAGACCAGGATTATCCAGAAACTAAAGCCAGATAATGACATCACAAAAAATGACAAGTATGAACAAATATCACTTATGAATATAGGTGCAAAAATCTTAAACAAAATACTAGCCAACTAAATCCAGTATCATAATATATACCATGACCAGGTGATTTATCTCAGGAATGTAAGAATGGTTTGACATACAAAAATAAATCAAGATAATGCATCACAGTAATAGAATAAAGATTTTTAAAAACACAATAATCTCAATTGATGCAGAAAAAGCATTTAACCAAATATATCACTCATTCATGCTAAAAGTACTCAACAACCTAATAATACAAAGGAAACTTTCTCACCATAATAAAGGGGATTGATGAAAAACCCACAACTAACATATTACTCAATCATAAAGGAATGAAAGATTTCCATTTGAGATCAAGAAAAGGAGAGGACTCTGGCCAGGTAGCTCAGTTGGTTGGAGCATCATCCTGATACACCACAGGTTCAATCCCTGGCCAGGACACATACAGAAAGCAACCAATGAATGCATAAATAGATGGAAAAATATGAATGCATAAATAGATGGAACAATAAGTCTCTCTCTCTCTCTCTCTCTCTCCCTTCCTCTCTGTTTCTCTAAAATCAATCAATAATTTATTTTAAGTGGAAGGGATCAATGGGGAAAAAAGGGAAATTTGTAACACTTTCAATGATAAAGATAAATTTAAAAGTAAATAAATAAATAAAATAATAGGTACCTTGCAAAAAAAACGACCTACAAGTAAAAATAATAATAATAATTATAAATTTAACAATGGAAAAGAGAGGATGCCTGCTTTTTTTTCCTACTCCCATTTAACATTGTACTGGAAATTCTATCTAGAGCAATTAATCAAGCAAGAAAGTAAAAGGCAGGGAAAATTGGAAAAAAAATTATCTCTATTCAAAGATGACATGATCTTATATAGGGAAAATCCTATAGAACTCTTGCACAAAAATGTAGATCTAATAAATGAATTCAGCAAAGTTGCAGAATACAAGATTAACATGTGAAAATCAGTTATAGCTTTATACACTAATACTATATAATAAAAGGCTAATATGCAAATCAACCGAACTGTGGACTGACCGGTCACTATGACATGCACTGACCACCAGGGGGCAGACGCTCAACACAGGAGCTGCCCCCTGGTGGTCAGTGCACTCCCACAGGGGTAGCACCACTCAGCTAGAAGCCTGACTCATGGCTGGCAAGCACAGCAGCCATGGCGGGAGCCTCTCCCACCTCCACGGCAACGCTAAGGATGTCCAACTGACGACTTAGTCGGACATCCCCCAAGGGCTCCTGGACTGTGAGAGGGCACAGGCTGGGCTTAGGGACCCTACCCCAAAGGGAACCCCCCCTGAGTGCATGAATTTTGTGCACTGGGACTCTAGTAAGTTATAGTTCTACTAGAGGCCCGGTGCACGGATTCAGGCAGCAGTGGGTCCCTTGGCCTGGCCTGCAGGGATCGGGCTGGAATTGGCAGTCCAATATCCCCCAAGGAGTCCCAGATTGCAAGAGGGCACAGGCCAGGCCGAGGGACCCCATCGATGCACCAATCCATGCATATAAGATCTTTCGTTACTTTCTTCCCGCCCTCTCCCCTCCCCCTTTCCCCCCTTTCCTCTGAGATTCATCAGTCTGTTCCATGTTTCCATGCCTGTGGTTTCTGCTCCTGTGTTGAGTGTTTGCCCCCAGGTGGTCAGTGCACATCATAGCTATAGGCTTTTATATATATAGATACACTAATAAGTTAATTAAGAAAACAATTGCATTTATAAGACCATCAAAAATTATCTCAAATAAGAACATTAGCTATAAAAAGGAATGAAGTACTGGTACATGCTACAAAATGAATAACCCTCAAAAGAGTATACTAAGTGAAATAAGCCAGACACAAAAGGTCACCTATTTTATTATTTAATTTATATGAAATGTTCAAATTAGCTAAATCCATAGAGACAAAATAGCAGATTAGAGATTGTCAGAGGATAGGGGAAGGTGGAATGGGGAGTGACTGCTTAATGGGTAGTGGTTTCCACCGGGAATAATGAAATGTTTTGGAACTAGAAAGAGGTGATACTTGCATATTATAAATGTACTAAATACTATTGAATTGTACAAATTTATTGATTTTATGTAAATTTTACCTCAATAAAAATAATATATGTAACACTTAAGGTATTATCATCATCATCTTCACTACCACCATTACTATGGAAAATGTTTCCCAAATTTCACTTTCTTTGAAATGCTTAGATTATGAGAGAAAATAAGTAGACTAAAATTTAATACTACAGTTAGTATAATTTGTATAATATGTTCTTGTCTTCTCTCTGTTCTCTTTCAGATTATGTCTGGCCACTCCCTAGACCTTTGTGCCCCGTCTGGATCTCCCTGGATGTTTTATTTTCGACAGCGTCCATCATGCACCTCTGCGCTATATCGCTGGATCGGTATGTAGCAATACGTAATCCTATTGAGCATAGCCGTTTCAATTCGCGGACTAAGGCCATCATGAAGATTGCTATCGTTTGGGCAATTTCTATAGGTAAATGACTTTCCTGGCCATTAGAATTGCAAGGGCTATGCTCAATACCTTCGGATTATGTACTGTGAACAACGACAGACGTCGACCGGTAACATTGCGTATAATCGGGATTGTTGTTTAATAATTATTCTTAACCTATTTATCTGATATTTAGGTTAACAATAATAGAATAAATGTAATGTGTATGAATATTAAATTAAATTTTTCCATTTATTCTGCTCAATTATTTTATGCATCAATATGCCAATGATTCTACAACACAGAGTCAAAATTTTTAGATGTTTAAAGCGATTTAAAGATGACAAAGATATGTGACAAATCTAAATTTTAAAAATATAGCATTTAAATGTTATAAAATATAAATTTATCCCAGAATATTAATCTTAATATTTTAATTCTATTTTCATATCTTCTTCAGTGGAAATATTAATAGTGCATAAGAATCTTCATGAAGTAAACATGAATTAATTTATGCTGTTGATCAACCTAAAATATATTTGTCCTCCATTTTCAAATATCTTCTTGGAATTTTATTACACAGAAAGAGAAAAAGTTCTTTATTTTTTTTTAAGATTTGGGGAAGGTTGAAGAAGAGAAATTATCATTTTATTGCTTGTAATTTGTGATATTCATGAATGCCTTAAGAATGCTAGTATTCAAGACACAGAATTTAATTAATTGGAATATAGGGGCTTTTACAATCCTCTTGTTTTCTTTTTCTTCTCTTTCTGTTGGAAATTACATTTAGTGTCTCATTAAATAATTTTTTAAAGTTATGTTTCTATAACAGATTCTGGTAATGTTTACAAGATCAAGACCACTATACAATCTTCTCTGATATCATCTAAAGATTTTGACTCTGGGTTTATCCATAAAATAAATTTATTTAACATTTAAGATTATTCCATTCTAGGTGAACACACATACACACACACACACACACACACACACACACACTTTTGGACAAAAAAAAAAGTAGAACTTACTTATACCACAAAAATATGAATCTATATATATAGTTTGATCTACATATTCAAGGTTTCACAGATTTTACCTCCTTTACCCTAAAGAACTCAGCTAAAAAGATGCCATTTCTTGCCTTAACCGGTTTGGCTCAATGGATAGAAAGTTGGCCTGCAGACTCAAGGGTCCCAGGTTCGATTCTGGTCAAGGGCATGTACCTTGGTTGTGGGCACATACCCAGTAGGGAGTGTGCAGGAGGCAGCTGATCAATGTTTCTCTCTCATCGATGTTTCTAACTCTCTATCCCTCTCCCTTCCTCTCTGTAAAAAATCAATAAAATATATTTAAAAATTAATAAAATAAAAAAATAAAATAAATAAAATAAAAAGATGCCATTTCTTATGATGCTTACAAATTAGAATATTAGGTAACTAACTGCTTTTCTCTTGCTCCTTTTAAGATTCTTTCTTTGTCCTTAACCTTTTACATTTTAATTATGATGTATCTTGGTGTGGGCTTCTTTGGGTTAATCTTGTTTTGGACTTTCTGTGCTTCCTGGACTTGTATGTCTATTTCCTTCACCATGTAAGGGAAATTCTCTGTCATTATTTTTTCAAATAGGTTTTCAATTTCTTGCTCTATCTTTTCCTTCTGTGGCACTCCCATGATGTGAATGTTGGTATGCTAGAAGTTGTTCCAGTGACTCCTTATTTAGTTACCTAGAAAGGCGTTCCTATAAGACTGCTAGCTGATTTTTCAGCAGAAATTTTGCAGGCCAGAAGGGATTGGCAAGAAATATTCAAAGTGATGAAAAGCAAGGCCCTACAACCAAATTACTCTACCTATCAAAGCTATCACTTGGAATCAAAGGACAGATAAAGAGCTTCCAAGACAAGAAAAAGCTAAAGGAGTTCATCACCACCAAACCAGTACCATATGAAATGCTAAAGGCTCTTTTTTAAAAAGAAAGAAAGAAAAAATATATGAAAAATATGAACAATAAAAATGCAATAAATATATAACTATCAATAATTTTATCTAGAAAAATAAGCAAGCAGAACAGAAAGATACATAGATACAGAGAACATTTTGACGATTGCCAGATTAGAGGTGTTTGGGGGGATAAGTGAAAAAGGTGAAGGGATTAAGAAGTATAAATTGGTAATTACAGAATAGTCATGGGGATGTAAAGAGCAGCATAGGGAATATAGTCAATGATATTTTAATAACTATGTATAGTGTCAGATGAGTGCAAGATTTATAGGATGATCACTCAGTAAGTTATGTAATGTCTACTCACTGAGGTGTACACCTGAAACTAATATAATAATGTATGCCAATTGCAATTGAAAAAATAAAAACTGATTTAAAATTTTTACAAAAGTAAAAATAAATTTTAAAAAACATGTTGTATCACCTACAAAACATTAGAATATTAGGGGCATTAGCTTCTAATAATGACTATGCTAAAAATATCTAAAATATGGGAAAAAATACTATACGCATGTGAAGCCAATAAGAGTGTGGGATCCATAAAAAGACAGAAAAATTATTATAACTTTTGGGTCATTTTTTCAGTGATGCATTTGTGAATCTGAAGTTGTGACTGACAGGTTAGGAAGCTTGTTTCACAATCTCATGAACAGAGGAAATTATAATAGGAATATAGAGCCTGGCAAGGGTCAACCAACTTGATCTTATTTTTTATATCCCAAATGTCTATACACTAGAAATAAGGATTCCAGGATTAAACCACCCTTGTCATAATATTTAGACCTGATTCAAGTCACCTATATAACCAAGAAAAATCTTAATCTGGAAATTGGATTACAGTGATTTCATGTTCTTCTTGTTTCCAAATTTTTGGTATAGGTGAAAAAAAATCATCTTAGGCTTCAAAGTATTTATTTCAATAATTTTTCAATTCCAAAAGCTGGAATAAATAATAAGTAGACAGATGAAGAAACAAGACAACATGAACCAAATATACCACACTTAAAGATAATAAAAATGAACCCAGAGACATTCAAGATACTTTAATTACCTGAAATAGACTTTAAACAATATTTATAGTATGCACACAAAAATTGAAAGCTGAAATTAGACATTTCAGCAAAAAAAATGCACTCTAAAAAGAGTGACATTTAAGATTTAAAAAACAACTAGAAAATCTGGAAATAAAGCATAACATGAAAACCAAAGAACTCAAAGGCAAATTAAATATATCTAAAGAGAGCATTACTGGAGGTTGGTTAGAAGAAACATTGATGAATGACGAAAAAATAGAAGAACATAAAAGAGAGAAGTGAGAATAAGAAGATAATAAACATCCTATATAACAAAAGCCTAATATGCTAAGTGTTCTGTTGTCCAGTCCTCCATTCAACCAATCAAAGCATAATATGCTAATAATATGCTAAGGCTGCTCAACCGCTTGCTATGATGTGCACTGACCACCAAGGGGCAGACAGTTGACTGGTTGACCAGTTGCTATCATGTCCACTGACCACCAAGGGGCAGATGCTACAACCAGTAGGTTAGCTTTCTGCTGGGGTCTGGCCAATCAGGACTGAGTGAGATGGGCCAGACATGCCCTGGAGCCCTCCCATGGCCCCTCCCTAGCTGGTCAACCTCTTGTGTCCCTCCCCAACCCTGATCGTGAACTGGTAGGGTCCCTTGGCCTAGCCTGCACCCTCTCACAATCCAGGCTGAGGGACCATCCCCCCAAGTGCACGAATATTGTGCCCCGGGCCTCTAGTATAATATAAAGTGAGAAGAGTTCCACAAGGTGAGAAAAGAATGGCAGAAAAACAATTTGAATAAATGCTTTTAGAATTGGTGAAAGACACTGATTCTCACACTTAAAGAGCTCAACAGATCTCAAGCAGAATAAATAAAAAGCAATCAACATTTAGACTCATCACAATGACATTGCAGGAGAAAAGAAAAAAATAGTATTAATCTTAAAGAAAAAAAATATAAAGAAAGATCAACTTCAATAGAGCAACAATAAGATGGGTGAATGGCTTCTCAACAATAATGAAAGCTAGAAGAGGTTGAAATTATAGTGTTAATGCGTTGGTTAAAAAAAAGTGAATGCTGTTAGAATCATATACTCAGCAAATTTATACCTCAATAATTGAAGTGAAATAAAGACATTATCAGACAAGCAAAAACTAAGGAAACATGACAAAAACAGACTCACTTAAGGAAACACTAACAGATCTTCATAAAACAAAGGAAATGCCACAGATGGAAAGGTTGGAGAAGCAATTAAAAGCAATTAAAATGGTAAGTGTGTGGTTAAATATAAATAAATATTGACTGTATCAAACAACAATAACAATGTCTTCTGCAGCTCAGAATGTTTATAGAACTAAAATGCACAAAACAATCTATAATAATAAAAGTGTAATATGCTAATTAGACCGAACAGCTGAATGACCTTCCAGACGTTATTCCGGACATCCTTCCTGACAGCAGGGGCAGAGGCAGAGGTGGTTAGGGGCTATCAGGCAGGCAGGCGAGCAGTTAGGGGCTATCAGGCAGTCAGGCAGAGGGGTTAGGGGTGTTTAGGCAGGCAGGCAGAGGGGTTAAGGGCGATCAGGCAGGCAGGCAGAGTGGTTAGGGGTGATGAGGCAGTTAGGAGCCAGCAGTCCCAGATTGCGAAAGGTATGTTCAACTGCTGTTTTAGGCCTGATCCTGCAGTTGGACATCCCCCAAGGGGTCCCAGATTGTGAGAGGGTGCACGCTGAGTTGAGGCCCCCCCCCCTGCATGAATTTTGTGCACCAGGCCTCTAGTACCATATAAGTAAAGAGGGTTGAAAGTAAACTTTTTCATTGTCCAGGAGAAAGATAAAAATAATATTTGATATTAAGCTTTGATGAATATACTACATAACTTTTTGTACATTCATTGTACAAATAGAAAAAAAATGTTTAACTTCCAAATTTATTGAGGAATATTCTATATAATAAAAGGGTAATATGCAAATTGACCCTAACGGCAGAATGACTGGTCACTATGATGCGCACTGACCACCATGGGGAAGATGCTGAACACAGGAGCTGCCCCCTAGTGATCAGTGCGCTCCCACAGGGGGAGCTCTGTTCAGCCACAAGCCAGGCTGAAGGCTTTGAGTGCAGTGGTGGTGATGGGAGCAGGCCTAAGCCATCAATTGTACATCCCCTGAGAGCTCCCAAGCTGCCAGAGGGATGTCTGACTGCCAGCTTAGGCCCAATCCCCCAGGGAGCAGGCCTAAGCCAGCAGGTGGACATCCCCTGAGGGGTCCCAGACTGCAAGAGGGTGCAGGCCTGGCTGAGTAACCCCCCTGAGTAAACGAATTTTCATGCACCGGGCCTCTAGTTATAGTATAATGAAGCAAATCCAAAAGGAGGCAATAAAAGATCAAGAGGGAAAACACATACTAAGATGGCAGAAATAAAACCAAATACAGTTGATGCTTGAACTACGTGGAGGTTAAGGGTACAACCCAACCCACAACTGAAAATCCCTATAATAAATTTTGACTCCCTCAAAGCTTATGTAAAACTTAACTTTCCCAATAACATAAACAGTTGATTAACACATATGGTGTATGTGATTCGTGTTTTGTACTGTATTCTTACAATAAAGCAAGCTAGAGGAAATAAATGTAAAACACAAAGTACAATAGATATTATAGAATTTTATTAACCAATGTCATCCCAATAAATTCAATAAAAATATAAATATTATTTTTAAAAAAGAAAATCATAAGTAAGAGAAAATACATTTGCAGCACTGGAGTGTATTTATTGATACCATAAATTTGCTTCATCTCTTTATAAGATGAATTGTCTGTTTCTCAGCACCTACATCAATATTTTCTTATATGATATAAAACACTATAGATGTTATGATATGTGTATTGCTAATATTAGACATCAAAAATGAAAAAATGTGAAAATTTTCATATTTATTTGTAATGATTCATGCATTGATTATAAAGAAGCAGCAATATGACTATTTTATAAGAACCTAGTACAACTGATACAATTGCTTCACAGTAAGGAATAAATCATTATAAAAATTTTATGGCACACAGTATATAGTAGTATTGATAATACAGTATTAGAAACATTGTTACATTTTTAAAAATTACTTACCTATGATGATAGGCTATTTCTTCAATTACAAGAGAGGTATACTGTATGGTAATGTAATTCTTTGAAAGCAAAGTTACAAAACAACAAGAAAGCTAACACATTATTACTTTACTAGGGACCCGGTGCATGAATTCATGCACCTTAAAAGAAACTGTGGGCTGTGAGGCTGTGGTAGGCACAGGGGCGGGTCATGGCCCATCCTCTGCAGCCCCACCCAGCCCCTCCCACCATGGCCCTCGGTCCCCTGTCTGCCAGCAACCCCATTTCCGCTGTCGCCACTTGCACCCACTGATGACACAGAGCGATTGGGACCGGTGCCAGCAACGGGTGCAAACAGGGCCGATGCTGTCAGTGGGTGCAAGTGGTGGCTGCTGGTGCTGATAGCCCCTGAGGCCTTCTCCACTTCCCCCTGCTCCTGAGGGGCGATCAGGGGCAGAAGCTGCTGCTCACACCCACTGACGTTGCCAAATGATTGGCCAGAACCGTCACCGGGCGCAGGCAGCAGGTGCAAGTGCCTGTCGGGACCACAGCGCGTGGGAGCAAAGAATTGTCAGTAACCACCAGAGGCTTGCCCCAATGACAGTGACCAGCACCCCACCTTGGTCTGGAATCCCTGCTCACCTGCTCCACTATCCCGCTGCGGCTGGCACCTGCCATGTTCCACGCACGCCCCCTGGTAGTCAGCGCACGTCATAGTGATGAGTTGTTTGGTTGTTCTACTATTCGGTCTATTTGCATATTAGGGTTTTATATATATAAGTATTAGCTATCACTCACTTCCCTACAAGTCTTGCACACAATGCTTTACACGATGAATACTTAAGCAATGATTATGATGACACGAAAATGTCTCATACAGTTCTTGCATCATGGTTATTAGATTTTCACATGAAAAACACACATAAAAACCAGATAAGTTTATTAACTGAACAGCATGTTGATTATTTGCTATTCATTAAGTGGAAGTGGATCATCATGAAGGTCTTCATTCTTGTTTTCTTCACATTGAACAGTCTGAGAAGGAGGAGGAAGAGAAAAGGTTGGTCTTGTTGTCTCAGTGGTGGAAGGGGAGGCAGGCAGAAGAGGCAGATGCACTCAGTGTAACTTCATGGAAATACATCATCATTTCTGTTGGAATATTTTGCTCTTTCATTTCTCTAAAAATTTTTCTGTACTGTATCAATCCTCCACCATTTGCTTTAGTTTCAGTGCCCATATCATAGAAGGGTCCATGTCATAAAAGAAGTCAAAGTAGCCTTGAGTTATCAAAACCCTTCTGTCATATCTATATATATAAAAGGCTAAGTGACCAGCTGATTGGCCGGTAGCTATGATGCACACTGACCACCAGGGAGCAGACACTCAAATCAGGAACTGCCAAGTGACAACAACTTTGCAGAGTGCTTTCTCACACTCTGGGACCCCTTGGGGAATGTCGGAGAGCTGGTTTAGGCCCAAACCCCATAGGCCAGGCCGGGGGACTCTACCTGCCAGAGGGACCCCTCTCACTCTGCAGATGCCCTTTGAACCCTGGCACTGCCCCAGGTGCGGCAGGCCGGGGAGGGACCACAGGAGGTTGGCTCCAGGGCATGTCCAGCCTGTCCCACCCAGACCTGCCCCACAGAACACCTTCTAATTAATTTCCTTTCAATGTGCACAAATCCGTGTTCCGGGCCTCTAGTTGTCTAATAATTTGCTTTCTGAGTCTTTTTTTTCTACACCTTCTTCCTCATCGTCTGGCACTGGTTTGGAAGCACTCATCTCCATCAAGTCATCTCCTATTAATTCCTTTGACATGGTGTCTATTAGCTCTTAAATTTCTTCAAGATCCATATCTTGAAATCCTACACACACACACACACACACACACACACACACACACACACATACAGACACACACGCACACACACCTTTTTTGCCATATGCACAATCTCTTTCATGATTTCCTTGTTTGGCTGTATCATAAATCCTGTGAAGTAATGCACAGCATTTGGACAGTTTTCTCCAGCAGGAATTTATTATTTCAGGCTTGCTGGCTTTCATGCCCTTTTTCTGTATGTAACAATGATAGTGTCTTCAATGGTGTAATCCTTCCAGACTTTCATGATGTTCTATCGAGATTCTCTCCCATAGTTGACAATCTTTTCCATAGAGAACTATGTATGATGAGCCTTCCATAGAGAACTATGTATGATGAGCCTTAACAATCCTTATAACAACCGATCTAGCTGCTGGATTAGAAACGTGTTTGGAGGCAAGTAGACCACTTTGTTGCCTTTAGTGCTCAACTCATGGGATTCTGGGTAGCCAGACACATTGTCCAATATCAGAAGAACTTTAAAAGGCAGTCACCTTATGGTAAGGCACTTTCTGATTTCAGGGACTAAACATCAATTCAACCAGTCAGGAAAGATGATTCTCGTTGTTCAGTCCTTTTCGTTGTTTAACCAAAAGACTGGCAGCTGCTGTTTATCTTTTACTTTCAAGTCTTAGGGTTATAAGCTTTATAGATAAGGGCACTCCTTATCATAAACTTGACTGCATTTGCACAAAACAGTAGAATTAGCCTATCCCTTTGTGCTTTAAATCCTGGTACTCACTTCTCTTCCTTAGTAATAAATGTTCTTTGTGAAATTTTTTTTCAGAATAGGACAATTTTATCTGCAATAAAAACCTGTTCATCGGCAGATATCCTTTCTTTTCAGTGATTTTCTTAATGACATCTGGGAATTTTCTGCCTTGGTTTGCAGAAGCTGCTTCTCCTGTTATCTTGATATTTTTTAAGCTAAACACCTTTCTAAAATTATCAAACCATCTTTTGCTGGCATTAAATTTTCCAGCGAAAGATCTTTCACCTTCCTTTTTCTTTAATTTGTCACATAATAACTTTGCTTTTCTCTAATCATATTCGAATCTATAGGTTTGCCTTCTTATAGAAATTCTGCGCCCACATAAAAGCTGCATTTTTAATATGAGATAAAAAGGTATTTTGCAAAGATTGTAATGTTTTTGTACCTGCTGGTGTAGGTGTAGCTTCAGCTATGTCTTCATAAATTTCCTTTTCTCTTTTTACAATTGTCCTCATGGTGGATTTATTTCTTTTGAAATGGCAGGCAAGCTTCAGCCCTCAATCTATGGTGCATATCAAGCAATTCAACTATTTGTTGTATGGTCATGACTTTTCTCTCTTTCTTGGGAGCACTTCCAGCATCACTAGTGGCACTTCCTATGGGTTTCATGGTACTATTCAGTTTATGGTATTGCATGAAACACGATGAAAAATATGTGAGAACTGCGAGAGATCACTTTTTACTGTGATACGCTGTTTATTAGGGAGGCAAACTGCTCACGCAGAGAGGATTACAGTCACATGGCATTTGAAGCAGATATTTTCAAAACTTGAGCTCACTGTAATAGCAACAAGAGGTGGTTACAAAAGTATGTACTACAGCTAATTTCATGCAGTTATGATTTAATACTGCATCTTTGTTTACATTTCTCTCAACTGTGAGTGGTGCCATGTACAGTCTGTGTGTGCATAAATTTGGATAAATTTTAACTTTTCATAGTAGATTTGTGTATATTTTATGATAGCAAATGATAAAATAGACTATCTACATATATCTTATGCATTTAGGACATACTTAACTTTTTCTTATTTTTTTTATATTTCTAGGCTATGCAGTCCATTTGAGAGTTTTTTCAAATTTTTGCAAATCTCCAAAACATTTTTCCAATATATTTACTAAAAAAAATCCACATACAAGTGGACTCATGCAGTTCAGACTCATATTGTGCAAAGGTCAACTGTATATCTATAATTATATTCATCCTAAATGGGACTAAATATTCTAAGACTGTCAGGCAGGATTTGAAAAATAATCCAGCTATGTGTTTATATGAAGCATATATAAATCAATAAGGAAAGTAGAAGATAAGATGGTACTGCACACAAACACTAACCAACAGAAAAATTATCTAACTATATTAATAACCTGTCAGAATAGACTTTTCAGCCAAAAAATAATTATTTTAAATGACTTTATAATGATGAAATGTTTAATTGATCTGGAAGACATAGCTTAATGAGTGGTATATATAATACAGTTTCTGTACAAAAAAATGTACAGAACTATAAGGGCAAATAGAAAAAGGTCTCTTTATCATCTGGATTAACAGAAGACAGCTAGATTCTCATCACTGCTTTTGCATCTAACCTATTGCAGTGCGTTGCTTTGATTGAATTATGTGAAGAAGATACATATCCTCACACACAAAAGTATTTTAATAATGTTTTTAGATAATAGTGAGCACTCTTCTTTGAGACTACATGAAAACTCATCCAGTGGTAGTTTCTTAAGTTTAGTTGGAATGTGAAATCAGAAATCATATCACTGAATTTTCCATATGCTGTTACATTAAAATCCACTGGTCTGTCTTGCACTCTGAGTGGATGTCGTACCCATGGTTTATTATGTGACATTAAGCATATAGGTCATTTGGAAAATTGTGGTTCTCTGAGTTGCGCAGGTTTTCCAAATGTTAATACAGGATAAAAAAATCACATGCATTAATAATCCCTACCAATCTTATCAGAAAAGTCTCTTAGTATTGGGAAGATGTCAAACTCTAAGGGAAAGATACAAGTTTTCCAAAGTTCCAATATTCACTTGAAAGCTCAAATTTTATCATTAGCAGCAAATGTCATCTGTTTTTTTCTTGACATGACAGGTTCAACTCATCCATTTTTTGAGAAAATATCTGCCAAATATCCAAATCTGAGTAACACACGAGTGTCTGGCAGTCATTCTTTCAAGTAAAAATGTTACTCCATGAAAAAGGAGCTGGTTCACCTTCCAACTCCAACAATTGCATAAGTGCTTTTCCTCAAAGCAAACATCTTATATCAGAATGCAGCAGAAGTGCTCTATGTGTACTTCCATTTCATCACATGGGTTATTTAAAAGGTCAAAATTAACCCTAGCTGGTTTTGCTCAGTGGATAGAGCGTTGGCCTGTGGACTGAAGGGTCCCAGGTTCAATTCTGGTCAAGGGCACTTGCCCAGGTTGTAGGCTCGATCCCCAGTAGGGGGCGTGCAGGAGGCAGCCAATGAATGATTCTCTCTCATCATTCATGTTTCTATCTCTCCCTCTCCCTTCCTCTCTCTGAAATCAATAAAAATATATTTTAAAAATAATTTAAAAATAAAAGGTCAAAATTATTGTTTACTGCCTGATCAGAAGCATTCATATATAAAACTGGCCGTTTTGTTTCCTGAAAGTGTGGTGGTGAACAATCCAATGACTACTTGTACAATTTGCTATCACTATCCTGATTTATGCTGAGGTGCCAGCAGTTTTACCAACTATTATTTTGCACCATTAGTAAAAATGTAAACACAGTAACGACAACAAATAACACATTAATATTATTATGAAAATAGTTTTGACTTCATGAAACCATTGAAAGAGTTGTAGCCTAGTCGATGTGGCTAAGTGGTTGAACATCAACCTATGAACCAGAATGTCATGGTTTGATTCCGGTCAGGGCACATTCCCCAGGTTGCAGGCTCGATCACCAGTGTGGGGAGTGCAGGAGGCATCTGGTCAATGATTCTCTCTCATCATTGATGTTTCTATATCTCTCTCCCTCTCCCTTCCTCTCTGAAATCAATAAAAATATATTTTTTAAAAAGAAAGAGTAGAGACACTCAGGTATCCATGGATCACACTTAAAGAATTATGTTTTCAATTTCTGCTGCCTCTGCAGCATTCAAAACAGTTGAGAATGCTTTTCTCATAATTCTCTCTTCCTCTGCATGTTATTGACATCATTTTTCTTGGTTTTCTCTCTTTTTCTTTCTGCTGCTCTTCATTTTTTTTCATTTTATGCTTTAACCTCACTCTCTCCTAAGACTCTGTTCTTTCCAGTTGCTTATACAGTTTTCCTGGCCTCCTTCATCCACAGAAATAACTAAAATCAATATACTGATAACTTTCAAATAAATATTTCTATTTATTTTATCCACATTATATTCAGATCTCTAGCTTAAGTTGTCTATGGAATAGAGATGTTGGATATATATCTCAAATGCCATCTCATCTAGATTGCTCTCATCACCCTTCTCCATCTCGTTTTTCCTCCTCCAATATTTTTGTTTCCCAAGTGAATAGCAACAGCATCTCCCATTTACCCAAAAGAAACCTGAAGTCATTTTAGACCTCTTCTCTTTCTTCCTCATAGCTAATCAACACAACCTGTCCTCAATATATCTCACATTCTCGTCTCTCCATTCCTCCAGTTGCTCTCTTCTTGGTTTAAGTTTTTTACCGTTAATCATTTATGCAAACACACCTCCTTCTCATCTCTCTCTATAAAAGAGATGGTTCTCATCATATCCAAAGAACATATTTACTTCCTTTAGTGAGCTAGGGACATCCATGACAACAAGAACTAAAGGTCTCCATCTCTCTATGTAAATTAGCAATGTAGCTATAGCAAGTATTGAAATTATATAGTGTGAATTCTCTTATTTTGCTCTTCTTTTCAAAACTGTTTTGTATATTCTAGATCCTTTGCATTTCCATATAAACCACAGGATTTAATGGAAAGTTTTTACCAAAAAATTCAAGTGGAATTTCGGTTAAGATTGCATTAAATCTATGAATCAATTTGAGAATTGACATTTTAACAAAGTTCAATAATCTGATCCCTAAACATAGTATAGATAATGTCTCTTAGCATTATTTTGTGGTTCACATTCTTGCACATATTTTTTAATTGTCTCTAATTTTTATCCTTCTTTTTAAAATTTCAATATCTAATTGTCCATTTTTATTACAAGAAATATAATTATTTTATTCTGCAAACTTGCTAAACTCATTTAATATTTCTAGTAGCTTTCCACATATTCTTATTGTTTTGACACAGATGATCATAAAATCTATAAATATACTTTGCTTCTTTATTTCTGATCTAAACAATTTATATCAATTTGTTGGGATTTTTTTGCCTGAACTGGCACCTCCAGTACAATGTCAAATAGAATAAATGGTAAAGGCAGATAAACTTGCCTCATTCTTTGATTGGGGAAAAGGCATTTAATCATTCACAATTAAGTATGATGGCAGTTTTAGTTTTTTTGTTTGCTTGCTTTATCTGGTTGAGGGAGTTTTTGTTCAACACTAGTTTGTTGAGAGTTATTATCATGAATTTTCACAAAAGCTTATTTGTATCTATGAGATGATCATGGTTTTCTTCTTTCAATCTTGTGATATGGAAAATTATATCAATTGATATTTGAATCTTAATGAATCCTTTATCCCTGGAATAAACACCATTTGGCCATGATGCCTTCATTTTTTGTTTAGTGGATTCAAGATGTTAAAATTCTGTTTAAAAATTATGCATCTATGATCATGAAGAGCATTGGTCTATAGTTTTCATGTTATGTGTTTTTCCAATTTTGGAATTAAGGTAATATTGGCCTCATGGAATGTGTTAGGAAGTATTTTTTTCCTTTTGTTTTTAGGAAGAATTTAGAATTGGTATGATTGCTTCTTTAAATATATCGTTGAGCCCTGGCTGGTGTAGCTCAGTTGATTGGAGTGTCATCCTGTACACCAAAGGGTGGCAGGTTCAATTCCTGGTCAGAGCATATACCCAAGTTGTGGGTTCAATCCCCAGTAGGGGAGCATGTGGGAGGCAGCCAATCAATGTCTCACTCTCACACATTGATGTTTCTCTCTCTTTCCATGTCTATTTCTCTCTCTCTCTCTCTCTCTCTCTCTCTCTCTCTCTACTAAAACTATTTAGGTCTGGAGTTTTTATTGAAAGATTTTGAACTGTGATATCAATTTCTTTAATAGATAATATAGTTATATGAGTTTTTATAACTTCTATTGTGAATTTTGATAAATTTGTGTCTTTTAAAGAATCTGTTCATATCATCTAAGTTGTCAAATATATTGGCTTAAAGTTTTTCACTTATTATTATCTGTTAATATTTATAGGATCAGTCATGGATTCCCCTACTTCATTCCTGATATTGGTAGTTTGTATCTTCTCTGTTTTTCTTAATCAATTTGACTGGAGTTTCATCAATTCTAGCTATCTCTTTATTTCACTGATTTTTCTTTATTTTTATATATTTTAATGATTTATAATTTTACTAGAGGCCCGGTGCATAAAAATTTGTACACTCAGGAGGAGGGGGGTCTCTCAGCCAGGCCTGTGCCCTCTCGCAGTCTGGGAACCCTTGGGGGATGACCACCTGCTGGCTTAGGCCTGCTTCCCGAGGGATTGGGCCTAAGCTGGCAATCAGACATCCCTCTGGCAGCCCAGGAGCCCTCAGGGGATGTCCACTTGCCAGCGGGGAGCAGGCCTAAGCTGCAGTAGGACATCCTTAGCGCTGCTGAGGAGGTGGAAGAGGTTCCCACCACCCCCGTTGTACTGGCAGCCATCAGCCTAGCTTGTGGCTGAGCAGAGCTCCCCCTGTGGGAGCACACTGACCACCATGGGGTAGCTCCTGCATTGAGTGTCTGCCCCCTGGTGGTCAGTGTGTGTCATAGTGACCAGTCATTCCCAGTCGTTCTGCTGTTAGGGTCAGTTTGCATATTACCCTTTTATTATATAGGATAGATGTCGTAAGTGTTTCCCTCCACGTCCTGCGTGGTTCAGGGTTCGAGTCTGGAAGTGGAACCGCACACAAATGAAATAGAAAAGACACAAGATAATTTGGGAATATGGGGGACCAGGCGAGCAAGTCCAACTCAAGAGGAAGGACTTCCACTGTGCTCAGGCCTCACCAAGCTTTTTATAGTGAGGGGTAAACAAGGTAGTGGTTACCATAGTTACACAGTTCTTGTGAGTTTCACTTGTTTACACTGTTCTTGCACTTCATCAGCCCATTAGCTTCCCAGATAAGATCTAGGGAGTGTTATAAGGTCAAGCCTAATTATGCTAAGAGGACTGTGCCCTCTAAGCTAGGACTTGTTTGTGACTTTGCCAGCAGGTCAGTCCGGGGCTTAACCCTATATCAGTTTCCCACAGATAGAGGCCTGGTGAATGGGTGGGGGCCGGCTGGTTTGCCCTGAATGGTGTCCCGGATCAGGGTGGGGGTCTCGCTGGGGTGCCTGGCCAGCCTGGGTGAGGGGCTGATGGCTGTTGGCAGGCTGGTCAAGCCCTCCGCAGTGGGGACCCTCACCCCATGGAGGTTTGGCCAGCCTGGGTGAGGGGCTGATGGCTGTTTTCAGGCTGGCCACACCCCCTTCAGGGTGGGGGTCCCCACTGGGGTGCCTGGCCAGTCTGGGTGAGGGGCTGAGGGCCGTTTTCAGGCTGGCCAAGCCCCCCAGGGACAGAAGCTCCCAGCTTCTCCTTTTTTTCTTTCTTTTTTTATTCTGAAATTTATTTACCTTCTATAATTGAAACTTTGTAGCCTTAAGTGGAGCTCAGAGCTGGCCAGGGCGGGAGAGAAGCTTGGCTTCCTCCATCACCAGGGGCAAACCAAGCCTCCTGCTCGCTCCAGCTCTGTGGCCACGGCCAGCTGAAAGCAGGTATCTGGGGTTTATTTATCTTCTATAATTGAAACTTTGTTGCCTTGAGTGGAGCTCAGAGCCGGCTGCGGCAGGCGGGAAGCTTGGCTTCTTCCATCACTGGGGCCACCAAGCCTCCTGCTAGCTCCAGCTCCATGGCTGCCGGCCGCCCTCTTGGTTGGGTTAATTTGCATATGGTCGCTCTGATTGGATGGTGGGCGTGGCTTAAGGTGTAGCGAAGGTACGGTCAATTTGCATGTTTGTCTTTTATTAGATTAGATCTTTAATATTTGCATTCTTCTGCTTTGCTTTGGGTTCAAATTGCTATTCTTTGTGTAGTTCCTTATTGTGAAAGCATAGGTCATTTATTTAAGACTTTCCTTCTTTACTAATATTAGCATTTAATGAACTGAATTTCCCTATAGGCACCACTTTAGCTGCATTCTTTACATTTTGAGATGACATGTTCTTCTTTCTCAAAATTGCTTTGGCTATTCAGTATCCTTTCTGGTTCCATATAAATTTTAGGATTATTTTTCTAGTGATGAGAAAAATGCCATCAGTATTTTGATAGGGATTGCATTGAATCTGTAGATTGTTTGGGGGAGTATGAACATTTTAATTATATCAATCCTTCCATATATGAGCACGCTTATTCTTCTATTTGTTGTGGCCTCCTCAATTTCTTTCATTTATTATAACACTAGTGGCCCAGTGCACGAAATTCGTGCACATTGAAAAGGAATTAATTAGAGGATGTAAGCATGAGGCAGTCCATGTTTCTGAAATTCAATTACATGAATTTTACCTATTACTTTGCCAAATAAATGGAATTTACAGATATCATTTAAAAGAGCATTCAGCTTAATATTAAAAATTCTGGCTACCAACTCAGGTCTGTTTTCAACTTTTTGCCAGCATTGTAAGTTGTTTGCAATACCTGCCCATTTGGGGTTGCATGTCATGGTTATGAATAAATCGGGCTTGCCATACATTGTTACAGTTGCCATAGCATCCTGATATCACTGCTGCATATTTCTGGGACTACCCTCAAAAGATGATGGAAGTATTATCATTTTACCAATTGGCACATTGTCATTTTCAGATCTAGTGTTGAGATAATCCATCAAACCACTATATTTTTCAACTCTCAACTTAGATTGGTTTGCTTTGATGAAATTTATCTGATTGGCCTCCATTTTTTAATATGAATCCACGATAAACTGTTGAGTTAATTTTCCTGCATTTAAAATAGGATTGAATGTGTCCCACACAGAGAGATGAAATCCATAATACTGCATTTGTGTGACTTGTGTCCTTACATTTTGTCTAGTATTATTGTTGATTACACTGTTGTCTCTGACTTTTAATGCAATATCTTTTCCCCTGCCTTTTTCACCATGTGGAAAAAGAATAGGATATGTCATTGCATCTAATGTAGGAAACAGGATATTAATTTGTTTCATTTTAGTGGCATTTGGATTATTGGATCTGGTTTACAATGAATGAGCAAGTCCCTTTCAAAAGGAAGTTCTCCACCTTCGTTTCTGAATACGACAGCAACCTTGGTTACACGGGGAGAATTATATCTACCTGGGTCACTGTTACAATTGTATTTAATTGCCATTGTTACTTCTGTGGGAGCAATGCCTTTTGCTGCTGCTTCAGATTGGGCTTCCTTTTCTACCTCATGTAGCATCTTTTATGATTTTGTTAATTCATTTATTTCATGCATGAAGTTGTTGATGTTGATCATGAGTCTTTCTGAGCATCCCTGGTTTTCTGGCATTGCTAATCTTTTACTTGTAGCTTCGGTTGTATCCGAAATATAGAGTTGAGCAAACTTCTAAGAAACACCATCCGAAGGATGTAAAGTTCCAGTATGGTGATAAACTTGTCCGTGTATTCTAAAACAGTATGGCCCATATCCTGATGGCGATGCAATATTTGCACCCATGGAAGCAAAAGCAAAAGAACTATTTATGGAACGAATATTTTTCATGAAATTTTTAGTCAGAATCTTCGTTTGTCATTAATCTTTTTAAATATGCCGGGTAATCTGGAAAATGTGTATCATTTGGACAGACTTTCCCATTGCTACAACATCGAGTAAATTTCCCATTGGATGATTTCTCATCAGAGAAATTTAGTGATAGGCAAAATTCACATCTAACAGTCATTCCACCACAACTATGTTCGAGAATTGCATCCTCATGTACTCCATTTTTGCTGAGAAGGCAGTTCCTACCAGAATTGATAGTACTTGTTGATGACTGTTCTCTAGACATATTCTGTTGTCAGCACCGCCTTCTTTCAACTTCAAAGGCACATTGGTCTTTAGACATTTTCTGTCAATGGCACCGGTGTTTTTCAGCATCAGAGTGATGTTTTTCTAATAGCTGGTCTTCAGATACATTCTGTCGCAGGTGCCGCCTTTTTTCAAGATCAGACGCATGTTGCTCTTCAGACATTTTCTGTCGATAACGCCGGCATCTTTCGGCTGCAGAGCTACGTTGTATCAACAGTTGTTCTTTAGACATAGTCCCACCTCTCTACTGTCATGGTCTGAGATGCAGGTGAATGAGAGTCCTGACTGTCAGGCCACTGACAGCTGTCTGACCAATGGTTGATTCTGGCTGATTCTGTGGGGGTGGGACTTCCTCCTCTCTGCTGTCAGTTTCCACAGCTGTGATGAGGAAGCTGGAGTGACCAAGGGAGCCATGCCCTCCAAGCCACCCTCTGTCTCTCTATGCTGTATGTCCAGTGGCCTCCTGCTCTGCCAAGTCTTCCAAACCTCCTGCTTTCCACCTGCTCTCCTGTTCTGCTCTCTGCTGGCGATGGTCCCTGGAGCCCACGGGCGTGGCTAGGCGTGGCCGGCCTTGCCTCCCGGGGCCAGCGATGGTCCTGGGAGCCTGTGGCCACTGTTGCCTCCCAGGGCGCTTGACACCTATGTATGCAAATTAGCCCGCCATCTTTGTAAGGTTAATTTGCATACTCACTCGTGATTGGCTTTGTGGGTGTGGCTTGTGGGCATCACGGAAGGATGCTCAATTTGCATATTTCTCTTTTCTTAGTATAGATGACATTTTTTGAGTCTTGTTTTGTTCCCAGATATGTCTCACTGCTTCCTAGTTAATAGTCTATGGGCTCTTGAATAGAATTTGGATCCCAATGTTGTGTGAAATGGTATATAAATCTTAATTATGTTGAATTGGTTTCTAGGGCTATTCAGGTCTACTATATACTTATTACTTTTCTTTCCATTCATTTTATTAATATCTGAGAGTTTAATATTGAAATCTCCAACCATAAATCTTAATTTATTGATTTCTCCTCTAAAATCTGTTGGATTTTGCTTCATGTATTTTGGAGCTGTTTTATTAGGTGCACATATTTTGTAATTATTATATTATCCTACTATATTAATCTATGTATAGTTATGCAATCTTCTTCTTTGCCTCTAGTAATCATATTATTAAGTATATGTTATCTGAAATTAATATATCTACTATAATATTTTATGCATATTATTTCATTTAATATATACTTCAATTATTTATAAACCTATATGTGTTTGTAATTAAAATATATTTTATATGCCCTGGCCAGTGTGGCTCGGTTGATTGGAGTGTCATCCTGTGTATCGAAAGGTGGCAGGTTCAATTCCCGGTCAGGGCACATACCCAGGTTGCAGTTTGATCCCCACTCAGGGTGCATGCGGAGGCAACAGATCAATGTTCTTCTCTCACATCAATCTCTCTCTCTCTCTCTCTCTCTCTCTCGCTCTTTCTCTCTCTCTCATCAATGTTTCTCTCTCACTCTCTCTAAAGTCATTTTTTTAAATCTTAAAGAAATAAAAAATAAAATATGTCTTATATAAGCAGCAAAGTATTAATCTCTCTTTTTAAAACATGTTTTCAAATCTATCTCTATCTTTTAATTAGAGTGCCTAGTTGATTTACACTTAATGTGATTATTGATATTGTTGAATTTAGGTCTTCAGTTTTGACATTTTTTCTAGTTATCCTATGTCTTTATTGTTCCTCTGATATTTCCTTTTTTCTTTATCATGATATAATTTATATACCATAAAATTCACCAATTAAAATTGTATAATTCCATAGTTTTTGGTGTATTTACAAAGGTTGTAAACCATCACCACTGCTTAATTACAGAACATTTTCATGATACCAGAAAAAAAATACTTATCAGGAGTCATTTCTAATTTTCCCTTCCTCCCAGACTATAGAAACAACTAATCTTATTTTGGTTTCTATTGATTTACTTATTCTTGTGGACTCTCAATTATATTCTACTGATTTCTACATCTATTCTTATCTCAATACCACAAGGCCTTGATTACCATTGCTTTGTAGTATGTTTCAAAATCATGCGTTATGATTTCTCCTACCTTGTTCTTCTATTGAAAGATTATTTTGACTATTCTGGGTACTTAACATGAATTTTGGAATTGGCTTGTCCATTTCTACAAAAAAAAGTCAGCTGGGATGTTGAACGGAATCTTGTTACTCTTTAGATTATTTTGGGGAATACTGCCTGCCATGTTAATTTTCAATCTTCTGATCAATAAACATACATTTTTTTCATTCATTTAAATTCTTCACTATTTTCAAAAATGTTTTGTAGCTTTCAATTTTAAAGTTTTGGATTTTTTTCATTAAATTCATTCCAAAATAGTCTTTTCAATGATATTATAAATGAAATTTCTTAATTTTATTGTTAGATTGTTTTTTGAAATATTATTGAGTCATTTATCAGTTCTACTAATTTTTTAATGGATTCTTTATGATTTTCTATATCCAAGGTCATGTCATCTGCAAGCAAAGATAGTTTTAAGTTCTTCCATTTCAATATAGATGCCTTTTCTTTTCTTTTCTAATTTCCCTCTCTAGAAACTCTAGTACAATGATGAATAGAAGTGGCCAGAGTGGACAGCGTTGCTTTGTTTCTGATCTTAGGGGGAAATCAATGGGTCTTCCACCATTAAAAAGTTAGCTGT
>NW_005871050.1:21362048-21374369 GCF_000147115.1 Myotis lucifugus | reverse complement strand
AATTTTTTAATATGTGTTAGGATTTTTTGTGTGCTAGCATTTTGGTGAGTATTTTGTATTCATATTTATTTTTTTATTGAAATATAATTGACATACTAATTGATTACATTTTAGGTGTATAACATGTTAACTATGATATATTTATATATTGCAATATGATTATGACTATAGCATTAACTAACACCTCTATCACATCATTAGTTGTGGTGGAAACAATAAGATCTTGTCTTCTAGCAACTTTCAAGTTTATAATACAATATTGTTGACTGTAATCTGTATGCTGTGAATTAATTCTCTGGATTTACTAATCTGCTAGTTGCAAGTTTGTACCCTTAAACAACATATCCTCAATTTCCCTACCTCCAGCCTCTAGCAATCTTCATTCTACTCTCTATTTATATGTTTGACTTTTTTAGATTCCACCTATAAGTGATATCATACAATATTTGTATTTCCCTGTCTTACTTATCTCACTTAGTGTAAAGTTTGCAAGCTCCGTCCCTATTATTGCAAATTATGGGATTTTTCTTCTTTCTCATTGCTGGATTATATATATGTGTGTGTATCCTAACTTCTTCATTCATTCATTCACTGGCAGATACTCAAGTGGTTTCACTATCTTGGCTATTGTGAATAATACTGCAATAAACAAGGGAAAAATATGTCTCTTCAAAACCCTGTTTTCATTTCCTTTGAATATTTACCTAGAAGTGGAATTGTTGAATCCTATAATAGTTCTATTTTGAATTATTTGAATAACTTTCATACTGTTTTCCACAGTGATTATACCAATTTACATTTCCTCCAACAATGTACAAGGGTTCCCTTATCATCACATCCTCACCATATTTCTTGTCTTCTTAATGACAGTTATTCTAACAGGTGTGAGATGATATCTAATCATGGTTTTTATTTGCGCTTTCCTGATGATTAGTGATGCTGAGTATCTTTTCATATATATATATATATATATATATATATATATATATATATATATATATATATATATATATCTTCTTTGGAAAAAATGTTTATGTAATTTCTCTACCCATTTTTAAAAAGTGGATCCTTTGTATGAGTTCTTTATATATTTTGGATATCAATTTCTTATCCAATATATGGTTTGCAAATATTTTCTCCCATTCCACAAGTTTCCTTTTTATTTTTTATTGTCTTTTTTGCTGTGCAGAAGCTTTCTTTTTAGCTTGATATAGTCCCATTTGTTGATTTTTGCTTTTGTTGCTTACACTTTTGGCGTCATATCCAAAAAATGATTGCCCAATTCAGTGTCAAAAGTTTCCTCCTTTTGTTTTCTTTTGGAGTTTTATCATATCAGGTCTTATATTTAAATCTTTAATCCATTTCTAGTTCATTGTTGTGATTGGAACAAGATGGGGTGCAATATCATTTTTCTGCACCTGGCTATGCAGTTTTCCAACACCATTTTTGAAAATTTCTTTATTGATTAAAGTATTACATATGTGTCCTTATCCCCCCATTGCCCCCCGCCCCACCTCCACTCATGCCCTCATACCCCTGTTGTCTGTGTCCATTGGTTAGGCTTATATGCATGCATACAAGTCCTCTTCCCCTTACCCCCACCCTCCCCTACCTTCCCTCTGAGATTTGACGATTCAACACCATTTGTTGAAAAGACTATCATTTTCCTATTGAGTGTTCTTGGTTTCATGTCAAATATTAGCTGTATAGATTAGTTTTGGGGCTCTTTATAGTGTTCCACTGGTCTATATGCCTATTTTATGCTTGTATCATACTGTTTTAATTCTTATAGCTTAGTAGTATAGTTTGAAATGTGACGTCCCCAACTATGTTTTTTTCTCATTTCTTTGGCTATTATTTGGGTCTTTTGTTGTTCCATAAAAATGTTAGGACTGTTTTTTTCTATTTCTGCAAAAAGTAGCATTATAATTTTGATAGGGATTACATGGAATCTATAGATGGCTTTGGTAATATGGACATTTGAAAAATATTAATGCTTTTGATCCATGAATACAGAATATCTTTCCATTTGTTTTTGTTCTCTTAAATTTCTTTCATCAAGTTTTTATAGTTTTTATTGTATTGACCAGTTACTTACTTGGTTAAATTTATACCTAAGTATTTGCTGCTTTTGAAGCTATTGTGAATGAGATAGATATATCTTTTCTCTTTTTCAGATAATTTCTTCTTAGTGTATAGTAATACCACTAATTTTTGTATGTTGATTCTTAATCCTAAAACTTTGCTGAATTTATTGATTAGTTCCAACAATATTTGGTGAGTTTTTCAAATTTTCTTCATAAGATCACATCATCTTCACAGATGGAACCTAATAACAAGGTTTCTTCTTCCTTTCTGATTTCAATACCTTTTATTTATTAGTCTTGCCCAAGTGCTCTGACTAAGAAAGAATGGGCATCCTTGCCTTACTCGTGATCTTAGAGACAAATATTTCAATTTTTTATCATTTAGTGTGATGTTAACTGTGGGTTTGTCATATATGACCTTTATTATATTGAAGTATGTTCCTTCTAGACCAAATTTATTGCGGGCTTTGATCATAAAATGATGTTTTTTAGCTTTCCTTTTATTAATATGGTGTATTACATTTATTGACTTATGTATGTTGATTCATTGTTGCATTCTTGGGATAAATGCCACTTGATATCATGATATATGACTCTTTTGATGTGTTGATGCATTTGCTTTGATAATATTTTGTTTATGATGTTTGCATCAATATGCATCAGAATGATTGGTCTATAGATTTCTTTCCTTGTAGTATCATTATCTGGCTTTGGTATCAGGGTGATGCTTTTTTTGTAACATGAGTTTGGAAGTGTTCCCTTCTCTTCAATTTTCTGAAAAAGTGTAAGAAGAATTGGCATTAATTTTAAAAAAATGTTTGGTAGAATTCATCATAAAACCATGTGGTCCTAGGCTTTTTTGTTATTGACAGATTTTTTATTACTGATTTAATCTCAGTACTTGTTAATATCTGTTCAGATTTTTAATTTCTTCTGGCTTCCATCTTGGTAGGTTGTGTGTGTCTAAGAATTTATCCACTTCTAGGTTATCTCCCCCCCCCCCTTTTTTGCACATGATTGTCATAGTAGTCACTTATGATCCTATGAATTTTTGTGGTATCAGTTGTAATTTCTCCTCTTTCAAATTTTATTTGAGTCTTCTCTCTTTTTTTCTTAGTTCATATAGTAATGATTTGTCAATTTTTTAAAAAAGAACTCTTAGCTTGGTTGATCATATTTATTGTTTTATAGTCTCTATTTCATTTACTATGCTCTGATCTTTGTTATTTCTTTCAGCTAACTTGGACTTAGTTTCTTTTAGTTCTAATTTCTTGAGATTTAAAGTTAGGTTGCTTATTTGAAATATTTCTATTCTCTTAATATATGCCTTTGTCACTATAAACTTCTCTCTCAAAATTGCTCTTGCAGCATCCCATAGGTTTTGGTATGTTGTGTTTTAATTTTCATTTGTTTTACTTCCCTTTTTTTGATCCACTGGTTGTTCCAGACTGTATTTTCCAATTTCCACATGTTTACCCATTTCCCAACTTTTCTCTTTTCATTGATTTCTAATTTCATATCATTGTAATCAGAAAAATACTTGATATTATTTTCATCTTCTTAAATTTGCTAAAACTTTGTGACCTATCATATATCCTGGAGAATGTTCCATGTGTGTTTGAGAAGAATGTGTATTCTATTGCTGTTGAAAGGAATGTTCAATAAATGTATTTTAGGATTACTTAGTCTAATATATGATTCAAGTCCATCATCTTGATTTTCTGTCTGGATGAGCTATCCATTGCTAAAAGTGAAGTATTGAAGTCCCCTACTATTATTGTGGTATTGTGTACTTTTTCTTTCAGAACTGTTACTATTTGCTTAATAAATTTAGGTGCTTTGATATTGGGTGCATATCTATATATATAAAAGGCTAAGTGAACAACCGTCTGTCCATCCGACCTTCCGATCGACCAACCGGTACATATGACGCACACTGGCAACTTAAAAATAAACATTGAATCATGCATGCATGATATATATAAAGCTCTCAGAATGGATATTATTGAAATCCCCAGTGAAATGATTTGTAACAGATTTATTATTGAAGCTACTTTAGAAATAGTATATCTATAGATAATATTAAAAATATATCTAAACATGCAATTCTTTCTCCTAAAAATGAGCATGTTCATAAATTAAATGAAGAAATATTAGATATGCTCAATGGAGATTTTCACACCTATTTAAGTGATGATACCATCTATTCAACGGATGATGCCGAAAGGAAAATTTTCCCATCTAGTTTCTTTTTTTAAAAAAATATATTTTATTAACTTTTTACAGAGAGGAAGGGAGAGGGATAGAAAGTTAGAAACATCGATGAGAGAGAAATATTGATCAGCTGCCTCCTGCACACCCGCTACTGGGGATGTGCCCACAACCAAGGTACATGCCCTTGACTGGAATCAAACCAGGGACCCTTCAGTCCATAGGCCGATGCTCTATCCACTGAGCCAAACTGGTTAGGGCTCCCATCTATTTTCTTAATAGTATTACTCCTTCGGGAATGCCATGTCATAAATTAAAATTGAAACTAGATGCAATCATCATGCTACTGAGAAATCTTAATAGTAAATGGGGTCTTTGTAATGGTACTAGATTTCTTACCATTGGTACTAGATTGTGACCTGACATAATCAAAGCTGAAGTACTAACAAGATCTGTGGAAGGGGAGGTTGTTCTGATTCCAAGAAATGATTTGTCCCGTCTGACACTGGACTTCCATTTAAATTAATTCAAAGACTGTTTCCAGTGATGCCAGCATTTGTGATGATTATTAATAAATCACAAGGACAAACTCTAGACAGAGTAGGAATATCCCTACCTGAACCTGTTTTAGGACATGGTCAGTTATATGTTGCTTTCTGTCAAGTTCGAAGAGCGTGTGATGTTAAAGTTGTAAATACTTCAACACAAGGGAAATTAGTCAAGCACTCTGAAAATTTTTTACTCTTAATGTGGTATATAGGGAGATATTAGAATAAATTTAATCAATTTATCAGTCATTGTTTTTATCAATGTTGTTTTTATATCATGTTTTTGTTGTTTGTATATCATGTTTTTGTTGTTTTTATATCATGTTATTGTTTATTAATTTATATATTATTTTCATAAACATTTTACTAATTTTCTTTCATCTCTAACACTTCTATTATAGAGAAAGGGCGAATAGCGATATTAAAATATTTCTTCTAATTAATTTCCTTTCAATGTGCATTAATCCGTGCACTGGGCCACTAGTATATCTATAATTGTTATACATTCTTTATGAATTAACACCTTTATCATTATATAATGACCATCATTGTCTGTTGTTACCATTTTGGGCATTTTCTATTTCTTCTAATATCTAGCTATCCTTACTTTCTTTTGGTTTCCACTTACAAAGACTATCTTTTTGAGCCTATGTGTGTTCTTAAACCTGACGTCTCTTATAGATATCATATAAGTTGTTTTATTTTGTTTTCATCCAGCCACTCTGTACCTTTTGATAGGTAAATTCAATCTATTTATACTTAGAGTAATCATTGATATGTGAAGACTTTGTAATGCCATCTTACTCATTGTTTTCTGGTCCTTTTGTATTTCTCCTCCCCCCATCATTGTGTTTCTGCCTGTCCTTGTAAATTGGTGACTTTCCAAGGTTCTATGCTCTGTTTTCCCTTTATTTGTTGAGTTGTTTTTTTTTTTGCATCTACTCTAGGTTTTGTGGTTACCATGAAGCTTATATAAGATAGCTCATAGATAAAACAGTCTGTTTTAAGCTGATAGCAACTTAATTTTGATTATCTACAAATGCTTCACCCTTATAATCCCTCCTTTCACATTTTGGAAGTCATTAATTAACTTTGTTTATATTGTGTGTTCGTTAACATATTATAATAGCTATACTTACCACATGCTCTTGCCTCCTTTATCTTTTCCTTTGACCTTAATATGACAGTTAAGTGGTTACAGATTTAGTGTTTTCTAAGACTGCTTGTGTATTTGCCTTTACCAGTGCTGTATACTTTTATATGTTTTCATGTCTTAGTATCTTTTCATTTCTGCTTGAAGAACTCCTTTTAGCATTACTTGCAAGGTAGATCTAGTGGTGATAGCCTCCCTCAGCGTTTGTTTATCTAGAAAAGTTCTTTTTTATATTCTTTATTGTTTAAAGTATTACATATAGTATTACATATAGTATTACATATATCTCCTTTATCCCCCATTAACCTCTCCTGGCCACCCCCCAGCACATGCCCTCACCCCCACCCCCTAGTATCTGTGTCCAATGGGTTATGCTTATATGCCTGCATACAAGTCCTTTGGTTGATCTCTTACCAAGACCCCCCCAAACCTTCTCTGTCTTCCCTCTGAAGTTTTATGGTCTGTTCGATGCTTCTCTGTCTCTGGATCTATTTTTGTTCATCAGTTTATGTTGTTCATTATATTCCACAAATGAGTGAGATCATTGATAATTATCTTTCTCCAACTGGTTTTTTTCGCTTAACATAATGCTCTCCACATCCATCCATGCTGTTGCAAATGGTAAGAGTTCTTTCTTTTTTACAGCAGTGTAGTATTCCATTGTGTAGATGTACCACTGCTTTCTAACCCACTCATTTGTTGATGGGCACTTAGGCTATTTCCAAATTTTAGCTTATTGCAAATTGTGCTGCTATGAACATAGGGGTGCATATGTCCTTTCTGATTGGTGTTTCTTATTCTTGGGATACATTCCTAGAAGTGGGATTACTGGGTAAAATGGGAGTTCAATTTTTAATTTTTTGAGGAATCTCCATACTGTTTTCCACAGTGGCTGCACCAGTATGCATTCCCACCAGCAGTGCACAAGGGTTCCATTTTCTCCACATCCTCGCCAGCACTTGTCATTTAATGATTTGTTGATGATAGCCATTCTGACAGATGTGAGATAGTATCTCATTATCGTTTTGATTTGCATCTGTCAGATGATTAGTGACCTTGAGCATGTTTTCATATGTCTCTTGACCTTCCATATGTCCACTTTCAAAAAGTGTCTAAGTCATTTGTCCACTTTTTTATTGGATTGTTTATCTTCCTTTTAAGTTCTATGAGTTCCCAATAAATTTTGGAGAGTAGGTCCTTATAGGATATAGCATTGAAAAATATGTTCTCCCATGCAGTGGGCTTTCCTGTTGTTCTGTTGATGGTTTCTTTTGCGGTGCAGAAGCTTTTTATTTTGATGTGGTCCCATTTGTTTATTTTCCTTTTAGTTTCCATTGCCCTAGGAACTGTGTCAGTGAAATATTGCTTCGGCATATATCTGAGAACTTGCTGCCTGTGGATTCCTCTAATATTTTTATGGTTTCCCATCTTACGTTTAAGTCCTTTATCCATTTTCAGTTTATTTTTGTGTATGGTGTAAGTTGGTGGTCTAGTTTCATTTTTTTGCATGTGTCTGACCAAGTTTCCGAGCACTATTTATTGAAGATAATGTCTTGATTCCATTGTATGCTCTTGCCTCCTTAGTCAAATATTAATTGAGCATAGTGGTTTTGGGTTAATTTCAGGGTTCTCAATTCTATTCCATTCGTCTATATGTCTGTTCTTGTGCCAGTACCAGGAAGTTTTGAGAACAGTGTCTTTGTAATACATCTTGATATCTGGTATTGAGATCCCTCCTGCTTTGTTCTTCTTTCTCAGGATCACAGCAGCTATTCGGGTGTTTTGTTTTTTTTTTTATTCCAGATGAATTTTTGGAGAGTTCTTTCTAGATCTGTGAAATATGCCATTGGTATTTTAATGGAGAGTGCATTGAATTTATAGATTGCTTTGGGTAGTATGGACATTTTAATGATGTTGATTCTACCAATCCATGAACACAGTATGCTCTTTCATCTGTTTATGTCTTCTTCTGTCTCTTTTTTCAATGTCTTTTAGTTTTCTGAGTACAGGTCTTTTAGCTCCTTAGTTAAGTTTATTCCTAGGTATCTTAATTTTTTGTGTGCAATGGTAAATGGGATTGTTTTTGTAATTTCTCTTTCTGTAAGTTCACTATTGGTGTATAAAAAAGCCATAGATTTCTTGGCCTTAATTTTGTATCTTACTACATTGCCAAATTCATTTATTAAGTCTATTAATATTTTGATGGAGTAATTAGGATTTTCTATGTACAGTATCATGTCATTTGTGAATAATGAATATTTTACTTCTTCTTTTCCAATTTGGATGCCTTTTATTTTTTCTTCTTGTCTGATCGCTATGGCTAGTACTTCTAGTACTATGTTGAACAGGAGTGGTGAAAGTGGGAATCCCTGTCTTGTTCCTGTTCTTTAGGGAAATGGTTTTAGTTTTTGCCCATTGAGTATGATATAGGTTTGTCATATAAGGCTTTTATTATGTTGAGGTATGATCCTTCTATTCCCACTTTGCTGAGCGTTTTTATAAGAAAAGGGTGCTGGACTTTGTCAAATGCCTTTTCTGCATCAATTGATATAATTATGTGATTTTTGTCTCTCAGTTTGTTTATGTGATCCATCACGTTTATTGATTTGCAGATCTTGTACTAGCCTTGCATCCCTGGAATAAATCCTACCTGGTCATGGTGTATATTTTTTCTAATGTAATGCTGGATCCAGTTTGCTAGAATTTTGTTGAGGATTTTAGCACCTATGTTCATCAGGGATATTGGCCTGTAATTTTCTTTCTTTGTGGTGTCTTTATCTGGTTTTTGGATTAGGGTAATGCTGGCTTCATAGAAAGAGCTTGGAAGTGTGCCTACCTCTTGAATTTTTTGGAATAGTCTGAGAAGGATTGGTCTTAGTTCTTCTTTGAATGTTTGGTAAAACTCCCCTGTGAAGCTATCTGGTCCAGGACTTTTGTTTGCTGGAAGCTATTTGATTACTGTTCCAATTTCATCAGTAGTTATTGACCTATTCAGGTTTTTTTATTCATCCTGATTGAGTTTTGGAAGATTGTATTTTTCTAGGAATGTGTCCAATTCGTCAAGGTTGTCCAGTTTGTTAGAATAGAGTTGTTTGTAGTATTTTTTGACAATCCTTTGTATATTAGTAGGGTCAGTTGTTACTTCACCTCTTTCATTTCTGATTTTGTTTATTTGGGTCCTCTGTGGGCTCTTCTTGTTGCTCTCTTTCTAATTCTTTAAGTTGCAAGGTTAAATAATTTATTACCAATTTTTCTTGTTTTTTTGAGGTAGGCCTGTAGAGCTATGAACTTCCCTCTCAAGACTGCTTTCATTGTGTCCCCATAGATTTTGGATTGTTGTGTTTTCATTGTCATTTGTTTCCAGGATGCTTTTTTATTTCTTCTTTGATCTCTCTGGTAACCCAATCATTGTTGAATAGTATGCTATTTAGCCTCCAAATGTTTGATTTTTTTTCATTGTTTTTATTGTAGTGGATTTCTAGTTTTATGCCATTGTGATCTGAGAAGATGCTTGTTATGATTTCTATTCTCTTGAACTTGAAGAGACTTTGCCTGTGTCCTAATATATGGTCTATCTTTGAAAATGTCCCATGTGCACTGGAAAAGAATATATATTCTGTAGCTTTGGGGTGAAACATTCTGAAGATGTCAATTAAGTCCATCTGATCTAGTTAGTCATTTATGGTTGCTGTTTCTTTGCTGATTTTTTGTTTAGAAGATTTATCCAGTGGTGTCAGTGGGGTATTAAAGTCCCCTACTCTGACTGTATTGCTATCGATCTCTCCCTTGATACCTTCCTGAAGTTGTTTTATGTATTTGGGTGCTCCTGTATTGGGTGCATATATGTTTACCAGAGTTATATGTTCTTGTTGAATTGCTCCATTTAGTATTATGTAGTGGCCTTCCTTATCTCTTGTTATGGCCTTTACTTTGAGGTCGATTTTGTCAGATATAAGTATCACAACCGTAGCTTTATTTTTATTTCCATTTGCCTGAAAAAATTTTTCCATCCCTTCACTTTCAGACTGTGTGAATCCTTTGTTTTGAGGTGCATATTTTGCAGACAGAAAATATATGGGTCATGTTTTCTTATCTATTCAGCTACCCTATGTCTTTTGATTGGTGCATGTAATCTATTTATATTTAATGATATTATTGATAAGTACTTGTTTGTTGTCATTTTTATTCTTAATGTTTATGTTTCTTCTTGCCTTTCTGTTTCTTCTTTTTATAGCAGTTCCTTTAGCATTTCTTGCATTGCTGGCTTGGTAGTAATAAAATCTCTTAGCCCTTTTTTGTCTGTGAAGCTCCTGATTCCACCTTCAATTCTGAATGATAGCCTTGCTGGTTATAGTATTCTTGGATTCAGTCCCTTGCTTTGCATCAGTTTGTATATTTCATTCCATTCCCTTCTGGCCTGGTGTGTTTCTGTTGCAAAATCAGTTGATATTCTAATAGGAGCTCCCTTTTAAGTAACTTTCTATCTCTCTCTGGCAGCCTATAAGATTCTTACTTTGTTGTTGGTGTTTGCCAATTTAATTATGATGTGTCTTGGTGTAGGTCTTTTGGGGTTCATCTTGTTTGGGACTCTGTGCTTCTTGGACTTGCATAGATTTTTTTCTTGCAAATATCAAGGAAGTTTTCTGTCATTATTTCTTCAAACAGGTTTTCTATTCCTTGCTTCTTTTTCTCTCCTTCTGGTACCCCAATATTATGCGAATATTGTTTTGTTTTGTGTTGTGCCAAAGCTCCCTTAGGCTCTCCTCTTGCTTTTTAAATCTTCTTTCCAGTTGCTGCTGTGTTTGCATGTTTTTTCCTACCTTGTCTTCTAATTCCCTGATGCGGTCCTCAGCCTCTTGTAGTCTAGTGTTTAAACCTTCCATTGTGTTCTTTATTGCAACTATGTCATTCTTCATCTCCTCTTGGTTCCTTTTCATGTTGGTGACATTCTCATTCAGCTCGTTATAATTCTCATTGAGTTATTTGTATTTGTCATTGAGTTGTGTGTATTTGTCAGCCAGGTGTTTGAGCATCCTTATGACCATTACTCTGAATTCTTTCTCTGATATGTTGCTAGCCTTACTTTCATTTAACTCCCTTTCTGGTGATTCTTTTGCTTTCCTTTGGGGATTGCTTTTTTGTCTTCCCATGTTTTGCTGTAATGTTTTAATTGTAGATCCAATTGCTTTGCTACCCAGGTTCTTTTAGGGATGGCGGTACTGGTGTGATCTCTCAGGTCTTCTGGGCTTGGTAATTTAGCATAGCTCCCTACCTGAGCTATTTGGGTTCTCTTGATGTAGGCCTGTGAGCTGGAGAGGTGCAACTGTGGTGTCTAGAAGTCAGCAGCAGACGTGGAGAGGGGTGTCCCAATTTTTGCTGTCTTACGCCCTTGGTTGAAGTTGCGCGTGCCCAGCGGGAACTCACAATGGCACTGGAAAAGCGTGCAACTGTAGTGCCCAGAGTTCTGCAGCTGTGGGGTGGGCAGACTCAGTTTTTGCTGCTACACCTGTGGTGGATAGGGGCACGTTCCCAGGGGCGGCTCACAGGGGCACTAGAGATATGTTTGCCAGGGTAGTGTACTGAAGCACTATGAAGGGCCCTGGCACCGAAGCCACATAATTGAGGCGTCTGTGGACAGGTATCCAGGGTGAGTGAATTCAGAATTTCTATGGCGGGGGAGTGCGCCCCTGTTTGTCCACGATCGCACCTAGTGGGGGCTTGCAACGGCTCCCACGAGCGCCCTGTGGATAGATGGGCTCTGGGTGCCTGCTCATTGGAAATGCACGACTGTGGCAGTGAGTTTGCCGGCACAGAGCTCTGATGCACTCTGAGTGGCCCTGGTGCTAAAGATGCGTAGCTGGGTTGTCTGTGGGCAGTTATTCAGGAAGAGGGAATTCAGAATTTCTACTGTGGGGCAGTGCATCCTAGTCTGTTCAAAATCACACCCAGCAGGGGTTCACAGCGGCATCCAAGAGCTGCCTATGGAGTGGTGTGCCCTGGAAGTCTTCATGCTGAAAATGCGCGAATGTTGGAAAAGCACGAATGTTGGAAATGCGCGAATGTGGAGTCCAGAGTTCTGCTGCTAGGGAGGGAGGAAGTTGCACTTACTGCTGCAGAAGCTGTGCACCTTTGGAGGTGGAGATCCCAGGGTCTGTGGGTCTGCGGGTCTGCGGGTGGGGCAGCAGGATTTTGGCTGGAGTAGCTGCTGGGTCACGGGCAGTGTCCCAGGCCTGTCTGGGTGGTGGTGCTGATGAGTTCCTAGAAAAGGCCGCTCTCCCCTTCAAGATGGCGTGGGCTCCGTGCATGAGTCCCCGCATCCGGG
>NW_005871050.1:21354426-21361814 GCF_000147115.1 Myotis lucifugus | reverse complement strand
TAACATTCTGGGTTGACAAGTATAGGTTTGTTTTGTTCTTTTCGTTGTTCATTTTTTTTTTTTACTTTGTTCTTTTTAAAGACAGCTTTATTATCTTCTGTCTGCCATGGTCTCTGATGTGAAATCCTTGAATATTTGTATATTAATCCTCTCTATAAAATGTGTCATTTTTCTCTTGCCTTTTATATTTAGTATTCGTATTGTTTATTAGTAATTTTATTGTGATATCCTTATGACTTGTTTTCTTTGGATTTATTCTGCTGAACATTTGTAGAGCTGCATGAATTGTAGGTTAATACTTTTACCAAATTTGCAAATTTTTAATCATTATTTCTTTAAATATTTTCCTGCCCCACTATTTATTCTCTTCTTATTTTGAGACTTTAATTACTTGTGTGTTAGGGCGCTTTATATTGTTCCATTGGTCACTGAAACTTTATTACATCTTTTTCTTTTTGAATAATTTTTATGAATGCCTTCAGGTTTATGGTTCCTTTTTTCTGCCATCTCCAATCATTTGTTAAATTTGTCCAGTTTATTTTTCATTTATATGTTTTACCTTGTAATTCCAAAATACTTTTCCATTCTTTTTTTAATAATTTACATTTCTTTGCCAAAAGTCAGCTTCTCTTCACAAATTAAAACCACATTTTGCCTTTAAGTCTTTAAACATCTTTATAATAGTTTCTGCAAATTCTTTCTTTTTTTAATTTTATTATTTATTTATTTATTTATTATTTTTTAAATCTTTATTGTTCAGATTATTACATTGGTTCCTCTTTTTTCCCACCATAAGTCCCCTCCACCCAGTTCCCACCCAACCCTCCGCCCTCACTCCCCACCCACTGTCCTCATCCATAGGTGCATGATTATTGTCCAATCTCTTCCCACACCCCCCACATCCCTTTCCCCCCCAAGAATAGTCAGTCCATTCCCTTTCTATGTCCCTGATTCTATTACAATAACCAGTTCATACTGTTCATCAGATTATTTATTCACTTGATTTTTAGATTCACTTGTTGATAGATGTGTATTTGTTGTTCATAAATTGTATCTTTACCTTTTTCTTCTTCTTCCTCTTCTTAAAGGATACCTTTCAGCATTTCATATAATACTGGTTTGGTGGTGATGAACTCCTTTAGCTTTTTCTTATCTGTGAAGCTCTTTATCTGACCTTCAATTCTAAATGATAGCTTTGCTGGGTAAAGTAATCTTGGTTGTAGGTTCTTGGTATTCATCACTTTGAATATTTCTTGCCACTCCCTTCTGGCCTGCAAAGTTTCTGTTGAGAAATCAGCTAACAGTCGTATGGGTACTCCCTTGTAGGTACTGATTTTCTTTCTCTTGCTGCTTTTAGGATTCTCTCTTTGTCTTTTGCCCTTGGCATTTTAATTATGATGTGTCTTGGTGTGGTCCTCTTTGGATTCCTTTTGTTTGAGGTTCTATGCGCTTCCTGGACTTGTAAGTCTATTTCTTTCACCAGGTAGGGGAAGTTTTCTGTCATTATTTCTTCAAATAGGTTTTCAATATCTTGCTCTCTCTCTTCTTCTGGCACCCCTATAATTCGGATGTTGGTACGCTTGAAGCTGTCCCAGAGGCTCCTTACACTATCTTCGTATTTTTGGATTCTTTTTTCATTTTGCTTTTCCGGTTGGGTGTTTTTTGCTTCTTCGTATTTCAAATCTTTGACTTGATTCTTGCGCTCCTCTGGTCTGCTGTTGGGAGTCTGTATAATATTCTTTATTTCAGTCAGTGTATGCTTAATTTCTAGTTGGTTCTTTATCACAACATCGAGGGTCTCACTAGATTTCTTGAAGATCTCACTACATTTATTGGCGGTCTCACCAGTCTTTTCGAGGGCCTTACTAAATTTATCGGCGGCTTCTAGACAGTTCTTGAGAGACCTTAAAAGTGTGGTTTTGAACTCTATATCCAGCAGTTTGCTTTCCTCCATTTCTGTCATTTGTGTCCTGTTTCTTTGTCTCGGCATTTTTTATGCTTCGCTGTGTCAATAGAGGGCCTTTCTGTGCTAAGTGTCCCAATTACCTGAGGTAGACACTCTTGGTGCACCCCCTTGTGGGCTTTGTGCAGAGTCTTGTTGTAATTAAGCCTTGATTGTTGTAGTTATCACTGGGAGGAATTAACCTCCAGGCCAATTGGCTGTGAGAATCAGCTGTGTCTGCAGTGGGAGAACTTCTGTGCTGGAGACACCCCTCTGGGGCAAGACTTGCTTCAATGGGGCTTTGGTGCTCACTGAGTCTGCCCCCTGAGTGTGTCTTTTATGGTTCCATGGAGCTGCAAACTGGATGGTCCCACTCTGACCTCTCTGTGCAAATTCTTTATCCAGCCTTACCTGATATAGGAAGTCTGTTTTCATTAACATCTATTTTGTGATTTAAATAATTTCCTATTTCTTAACATATCTTTTTTTTAATTTTATGTAAAGCATTGTAAACTAGAGGCCCGATGCACAAAATCTGTTCAAGGGGCACGGTCCCTGCCACTGTGGCTTCGTCCAAAGACATTGCAAAGGGTCTGAAATGTGTTTTTTTCTTTGAATTTTGGGCTAGTATGTTCTTCTTTTTGATTCTGCTGAGGCTTTATTTTATTTATTTTTCATTTTCACCCAAGCATGTGTTTATTGATTTTTTTTACACTATGCCAATTTATTGTCCCCAAGAATGTATTGTTTATGCACAAAGATAAATGCAGTTCATTATTATGTTAATCACGACCAAAGGTCTTGGGGCAAGCAGGTAGAAAAAGGTGCCTAATGAAACACTTGCTTTTCTGTATTAAACATTACAAGAGAAGTCTTAATGCCTAAAAGAGTCCACAATAGCAACAGTGATCATCTGATGTTGTTTAGAACAAAAGTGTTTGATCAGGCAGAAATAATGTGGAATCATTTCTAAGGGCTGAGGTTTGACTCTAGAGTTTATTATGGTGCGTTTTAAAAAGCCATGATACTTATTGCTAAGCATGGTCTTCCTTTTGTTTCAATTGAATCTTCAAGCTATAGTGATGTGCTAATTGGGTCTCTTAATTTTGGCTGGGCCAGACTCAAACTTCTAGGACTGTGTTGCCACTAGCATCTTTATTTTCTTGTTTTCATAGCTGCCACTTTCCACTAGGCCTTATAGAGTCTCATCTGTATATGGGCAACATGGAGGGTATGCTCACAAATACTTCTTGGTCTCTCTGCATAGTTCCTTCTTATATTATACCTTGCCCAGAAAGTTCCTGGTGCTTTCTCAGCGACTAGCTCTAATCTCTGCCTCTTTAGGTAATCCCTGCTTGGGCTTCACAACCCTGTGCAATAGTCAAGAAATTATCTCTAACAGAAAGGGAGAGGGTGAATATAGGACTTATCTCATGTATTTCCCTTATTTTAAAAAGCACAGTTCTACATCAATTGTTGCCAAATGCTTGAAAAGAATACCTTCATATATTCTGTCCAGTTTTATGGTTGTTTATAGCATGATAACAAGTATTTTCTTTTATTTTTCAATTACAGTTGACATTTAATATTATTTTGGATTAGTTTAAGATATGAAGCATAGTAGTTAGACCATCATATACTTTACAAAGTGATTCCCCTGATATTTCAAGTTCCCACCTGGCACCATACATAGTTATTGACTATATTCCCTATGCTATACTTTATATCCCTATGACTATTTTGCAACCACCAATTTGTACTTCTTAATCCTTTCACTTTTTTCACCCAGTCCCACAATGCCACAACCCTCCTTTCTTCTGGAAACCATTAGTCTATTCTCTGTATCTATAAGTGTATATGTATTTTTTGTTCATTTATTTTGTTCTTTATATTCCACATATAAATGAAATTATATGGTATTTGTCTTTTTCTGACTGACTTATTTCCCTTAGCATAATACTCTCTAGGTCCATCCATGTTATCACAAATAAGATTTTATTCTTTTTTATGGCTGAATAATATTCCATTGTAAATGTGCCCCATGGCTTTTTTACCTACTCATCTATTGGTGTTCACTTGGGTTGCTTTCATATCTTGGTTATTGTAAATAATGCTGTAAAGAACATAGGGGTGCATATATTCTTTATCTCCTAAATATTTTCTCAATACCATGTAAGAGTGTTTAACTTGTTACAGAATTTACCAGGTGAAAAGTACACAGGAGTACCTGGAGATACAGGGAAAAAAACATCTATTTCCAGATGTACTAGTATCAGATGACTATTTCCAGATGACTCAGGGGAGCCTGTTTCCAAATTCTGAGCAAACCAATGTGGAGGAAGCTATCTCTTTTACCCTTTGGTTTCTTTGTCCCCCAAATAAGGATCAGACTTCCGGACCTTTCCCAGGCTTTGCAAAAAGCCCCGTGTGTTGGGATGGGGGGCGTGAGACCACACCTAAAGCCTGGCCTGGCACCAGCACTGATAACCCCCTCTGGGGGTTTGTATTTTTCATGGTTTATGGCCTCTGTAAAATGTGAGTATTTAGGTAAATAGGTCTTGCAAGACCAGATAATTAAGGAAGGGGCAGTGCCTAGACCAACGGTTCTCAACCTGTGGGTCGCGACCCCTTTGGGGGTTGAACGACCCTTTCACAGGGGTCGCCTAAGACCATCGGAAAACACATATATAATTACATATTGTTTTTGTGATTAATCACTATGCTTTAATTATGTTCAATTTGTAACAATGAAATTGGGGATCACCACAACATGAGGAACTGTATTAAAGGGTCACAGCATTAGAAAGGTTGAGAACCACTAGCCTAGACTATAGGCTAACAGGAATGTGCATTAGGGATACTTATTAACTAGGTACGGAGTCAGGATGCTAGCCTCCCCCCCCCAAAAAAAAATGTCCCATTTTTCTTATCATCCCCCCCCCCACCCACACTTGATCCTCAAGCTGATTTTCAGCCTTGGGGATTCAATGGAAGACTCAAAGCTAGGGAGGAGGGTGTTCAGCAGCTTGAGTCTTTTTCATTTTCATTACCCAAGGGATTGTAATGGCAGTCCAGGAATCTGGTCTAGAGTAACATCTGGGGCTTCAGGGCTTACTGATTCTATTAGCTGTTCTAAAACCTGTTGGCTTTCTTAAAGGAAGGGAGAGGGAGTCTATACAGGTTTCTTCATTTCTGGCTTCAGAGCAGTTGGAGTGTTGAGAAGCATGTCTTAGGGTCCCATCTATTTCTTCTCCAGTTGTCCCATCATCCTTGCTCTGCTCATGACTGTCTAACTGCCTAACACATCCCCTCAAGGATCCTGGCTCTGAATCCTTTCAGGGAAAATGGGCGTCAGTGGGCTCCTCTGGCTACTTCCATGCTGAGGAGGGACGAAGTTTTCTTTAAGAGCCAAGAGATCCTTGCTCTCTGTCAGAGGGACGATGAGGCCTGGGCTCAGAACGAGGTGGGCTTGTGACTTGGTGGAGGCAAACTGTATTATAAAATTTAGTATTATGGAGCAATTAGAACATCAAGAGTTATAACAAACTAGAGGCCCGGTGCACAAAAATTTGTGCACTCAGGGGGAAGGGGGGTCCCTCAGCCCGGCCTGTGCCCTCTCCCAGTCTGGGACTCCTCGGGAGATAATGACCTGCTGGTTTAGGCCTGCTCTCGGGTGGCAGAGGGCAGGCCCAATCCCTAGGTGCAGCCCCTGGTCGGGCTCAGAGCAGGGCTGATTGGGGAGTTGGGGCGCCACCCCCTGTCATGCACAGAGCAGGGCGGATCGGGAGATTGCGATGCCACCCTCAGTCACGCTCAGGGTAGGGCTGATTGGGGGGTTGGGGCACCGCCCCCTATCACACTCAAGGCAGGGTCGATGGGGAGGTTGCGGCGCCACCCCCTGTGACGTACAGAGCAGGGCCCATCAGGGAGGTTGGGGCTCCGTACCCTGTCACGCACAGAGCAGGGCCAATCAGGGGGTTGGGGAGCTCCCCCCTGTCATGCACAGAGCAGGGCCCATCAGGGGGTTGAGGACCTCCCCCCTGTCACTCACAGAGCAGGGCTGATAGGGGAGTTGAGGACCTCCCCCCTGTCACTCACAGAGCAGGGCTGATAGGGGAGTTAGGACACCACCCCCTGTCACACACAGAGCAGGGCGGATCAGGGGGTTGGGGCGCCGCCACTCTCACACTCAGGGCAGGGCTGATGGGGAGGTTATGGCTCTACCCTGTCACACACAGAGCAGGGCTGATGGGGAGGTTATGGCTCTACCCTGTCACACACAGAGCAGGGCCTGTGGGGGGGGGGGGGTGGGGCGCCGCACCCCGTCACACACAGAGCCCAAGGGGGATCAGGGGGGTTGGGCGCTGCCCCCTGTGCACGCTGATCCGGTGCCAGGAAGCCTTGCGGCTCTGCTGATCCCCGGGCTGGGAGGCATATTAACCTTTTCCTATATAGGATAGAGGCCTGGTGTACGAGTGGGGGCCGGCTGGTTTGCCCTGAAGGGTGTCCTGGATCAGGGTGGGGGTCCCCACTGTGGTGCCTGGCCAGCCTGGATGAGGGGATGATGGCTGTTTGCAGCTGGTCACACACCCTTCAGGGTGGGGGCCCCCACTGGGGTGCCTGGCCAGCCTGGATGAGGGGATGATGGCTGTTTGCAGCTGGTCACACACCCTTCAGGGTGGGGGTCCCCACTGGGGTGCCTGGCCAGTCTGGGTGAGGGGGCTGAGGGCTGCTTTCAGGCTAGCAGTTGACTGACGCTCCCAACAGCTCCTTTTTTTTTCTTTTTCTGTTTTTATTCTGGGCCAACTTTAGCGCTGAGGCCTCGGCTGCTGAAAGCCGGTTTCTGGCCTTTGTTTTTCTTTCTGTATTTGATACAATGTTGCGGTCTGGCTGGCTGAACCTGGCTGACTGAAAGCCAGTTTCTGGGGTTTTGTTTAGCTTCTTATTTGCAACATAGTACATAGTTGCTTAGAGTTGCAGCTCAGAGGCCGGCAGGTCAGGCAGGGAACATTGGAGTCAGCCATCACTGAAGCAAGCAAGCCTCATGTTCGCTTCCAGCTGCCTGGCTGCCGGCCGCCATCTTGGCTGACAGTTAATTTGCATAAGGATATGCTGATTAGCCAATGGGAAGGGTAGTGGTCGTACACTAATTACCATGTTTCTCTTTTATTAGTGTAGATGGTCTGGTGGAAGGGAAAGAAAACATTTCAGTTCTAGTAAACTTCTCGCATAGGGAGAGGAAGGCAGGACAAGGGTCTCATTGCCCTTGTTCTCTTTTAGGCTTCTCTGCCTTTACAGGGATTAGGAGGACTGGCCCCTTCCTCCAATAGAGAGCACAGTCAGTGTCCTCTTGAGTGACTGGACTTTCATTAACATATTTATAATTATTACTGAAAAGCTTATCATAAATTCTTCATTTCAGTTACATCTATTTATTTTATCTTAG
>NW_005871050.1:21351993-21354083 GCF_000147115.1 Myotis lucifugus | reverse complement strand
ATGCCATCGGCTTCAAGGCCTATCTCAACAGCCCTCCTACTCGTCATGGCCTAGAGTGCCTGGGGGTTCCGCAGGGACACAGAGGCACCCTTGTTGCTCCCTTTCCACTCTGACCAACCGCCAGCGATGGCAGGGTATGGGCCCAATGCTCCAGCACCATCCATTCTCAGGGCTACCAAGCAAGATACCAGGCTTTCTCCAAGGCACTCTAATTGGCTTCAAGTCTTCAGAGTCCAGAGAGGACTCTTTAAAACATGACACTCCAGTCAGAGTTTTCGGTCAATAAAAACCACCATTTGAAACTGGTCTTATTGAATTTATGCAAAGAAATGCATTGCCATGATTCATTCATTAAGAATTGCCAAATTTTGGAGGGATCATATAGGGAGAAAAATACACTAACTTTCTTTAAGATCTTTTGATTTTCCTTGCCAATCCTTTTCATGGACTCTTCAGAAGATGCACTATTTTTCCAAATGCATTATAACAAAACAGTAGCTGTCTCCAAATGACAAGAAGAAATTTAAAATGACATGGTTATGGATTTCATTATAATGCAGATGACATGGAATGTTATCCTTTCTGTAAAACCCAACATTCTATAATATTATAACCAATGGCCATTAGTTATAACTGTATTTGACAAAGGTTCCGATGTAGCTTCAGTATAAAACTTTCCTTCATGAGAGAAAAAACAAATATTTGAGGCATTTCAGAGCCTATTGGGATGATCTAAAGCCAATTCTAGATCAAGAGAAAGTTGTGTGTGTGTTTTTTTTTAATTCAAACCCTTGAAGGATTGTCAAACTTGATTTTACCAAAAGATTAAATATTAAAGTGTATTAGATAGGAACATAGGCTAGCAAACTTCAGTTCCTATGATTAAAAGATGGGTTTTTTATTTATTAAATGCTTGATTAATATAATTATTTTACAAGAAAAGAACTAACCAAAATAAGGCTTATTTTCTAACCTCATTTGTCCTTGGGTGTGGACAACAAATGACACTAATTGGATTTCTCCCATCAGTTTCCCTGAGTACTTTGGCATAAGCTATTTACCCTCTGTTCAGGGAGGCAAAATACAAATCATTGACTCTTATGTGTCCTTTGTTTAGGGAAGACAGAGTTTTCTAGATGGTTGCAAACTGCTCTTTTAATATCTCAGTTTCCCTGTTCTGCTTGTCCTAACTTAGTGGCTTGTATCATTTAACCAATTTCCTTTTAACATTTCTTTTTTCCACAGGCATTCTTACAACTTTCAGAAACATTCTTGTAACTTCCAGAAATAACCACCTTTAGAAACCACCTTTTTTTCCTTCAAAATGAATAACCATGACTCAGTCCTTCCATTCAGTATTTCTACTCTAATATTCTTTCTGTCATACCATACAGACTGTTTCTTTCTTTTTTTTCTTTAAAATGTATTAAAATTCTTCATTCCTAGAAACCTTAATTTTTCAATGATTACCAAAAAGTAAACAGCTAGCATTTCTTAGATTAACATTTATGAACACACTTTAAATCCACTCTTACTTTCAAGAAAATATACCTTCAACAAAGTACAAGAGACCCTCTGTAATAAAAGCTAAGAGCAGGTGAATTAAAACTTGTCTAGCAGTTAATGTTTCAGTTTTTTATGTCATTTTAAAATATTTAGATGTTTATAGGCATATAAGGCTGGAGAAAAGGCAGGGGGAGAAGAAAACAGGACCTGCAGCCTGTTCCCAGGCTGCTGCATTCTTCCTTAGAGATAACATCTAAGGTTACTGCTGTGGCTTCTGTTTCTGGCCCTCCAGGCCAGCCCTTCCCTAGGCCACTTGTTTTAAAATTGTAAACATTATGTTAGTTTTCTGTGGGTGTTTTTTTTTTTGTTTTATTTTTTTGCCTTTCTAATTTTATGTACATAGATCTTCTGAGCCTCTTTTAACAGCTCTTCTGCACTTCTAGCCTTCTAGTTCTCTAGCTTTGAAGTTTTCTTGGGATGTCAGGCCAACTATTGGTGACAAAATGTAATTTATAATATTTCTTGGCCCAACAGGTCGTCAGGGTCTGGCCCAGAGTACTTTTCATTTGATCTTTCAGTCTTGG
>NW_005871050.1:21327314-21351815 GCF_000147115.1 Myotis lucifugus | reverse complement strand
ACTGGCCCCTTCCTCCAATAGAGAGCACAGTCAGTGTCCTCTTGAGTGACTGGACTTTCATTAACATATTTATAATTATTACTGAAAAGCTTTATCATAAATTCTTCATTTCAGTTACATCTATTTATTTTATCTTAACAACCTGGAGATTTTAAAACTGAAAGGGCGAGGGCTAGGCCCTCCACCTTGCCCCAGGGTAAGGGCTAGGCCCTCCACCTTGCCCCAGGGTAAGGGCTACGCCCTCCACCTTGCCCCAGGGTAGTGCTCATCTACCTTGCCACGTGCTTGGCAAGGAGCTTCTTGCCGAAGTTCTAAGCCTCTGCTAGCCACACCCAGGACAAGACACAAGACTTGTGCCTGGCCAATCGGCAGAGCACAGTCCTTTCTCCTCCCCTTCCTCCAACTCCCCCTATATAACCCGTCTCCACACAGAGTTATCTCTCTCTGCTTCCTGTCGCTGCGTCGGCAAGGTGGGGGAGCCGAGCTAGCTCGAATACAGATTCTTATGCTTTTGCATCGGATTGGCTGGCTCCCTGATGTGGTTTCTTGGGAATCTTGAAATCTGGGCATAACAAAAACCAATTATTACCTAAAACATTAATCTTGTTACCCAACCCAGCCTGCATAGCTTACTTCCTTGTGTAATTTCAAGTATATTGTATTGGTCTAATTTAGTTCAAAAATATTTCTTTTTAGGGAGAGAGAATAAATCTTTGTGTTACCTCAGGGCCCTTGAGATGTCACAAAGCTGTCTCTCAGTTAAATTCTTGAAATATTACATTCAGAAAAGCTGTCAAATATACCCAATTTAAAGATTATCAAAACGTAAACCGGTTTTAACATTAAAGATTTGGTCTTGACCACAGAATTAATTATTCTCAACTTGGCCATTAAATTTCTACATCCCAGTAATGTCACAGATATGATACACTTTGAATATCACAGAAAAAAATTCTGGGAGGACACACCTACCGCCCACCCATTCTCAGCTGCCCTGCCCCCAAGGTCAGACTTAGTTCCACCTCAGCTGGCTTGCATGGGTTTGTGACGTCACAGGAAGGTGCGGACCACCTGGTCCCCTTCCTGGTCTCTATCCCGGTCCCTGTTCCCATTAATACCGACACTGCCAACCAGATGTTTAATGGACGTGATACTGGGCAGGGCTTTACAAATTTCTCCACCCTGCCAAATTGGGCAAGTATCCCCTCTCATTCTGCTGCTTTTGAAACCAAAAGCGCTTGTCTGAGTAAAACTGCTCCTTTTTTTTTCTTTCCCCTCCTGTTTTGCCTCAGGTGGGGAAGATAATGGTTTGTTAATCACAAGCAGTCTTGGAGTTAGCTGGCCTTTGTTTTAAACTTCCATGGGTTGCAACCTTCACAAATTTTACACTTTTAAATTAACCTTAGAATCTTAAAAATTTAACCAGCACAGCAAAATCAGGGAAGAGGAAATAAAAGTTCCTAAAAGTTAGCCAAAATTGCATCACAGACATACAGAAAGTAATCTCACTAGTTAAGAGTTTCTGGTGGGCTAATACCCTGACAGAAAGAGCAAGATGAATCCCCAAGAATAAGGATTCTTGGCAGCTGCTGGGATGTCCTGCAATCTCTGTCACGTGTTTTGCCTCACCACACACAACTGGGCTTCCCCCAAAGTGGGACTTGCCCCATCTTTAAACAAATTAAACAACCAAGATACATAAAACATCAACAAACACTCTCAGACAGGCAAGCACAACATACTAAAAGTTCATACCAAGAGCAATGTCTTCTGTTCCTGGTTCAGGGCACTGCCTCTCCCCAGAATCTCAGCATTCTCCCCAATGGATTATTTTGGGAGAATGTATTTCCCATCCTTGGCCATAAGCTGGGGGCCCCTGATTTTGCGGATAGACATCTGCATTGAAGGCAGTGGTCTGGGCCCTTCTTAAAATTCTTTAGAATACATTCTAAGGCAGCAGGTTTACAGGAACTACTTCCCATGTTTGCAGTTAAACCGTGTAATCTCTCCCAGTTAATAGAGACACGGGACAACAGAAGGAAGCTTTCATTTCTCACAGGCTCTCACATTCACACACCAGACAGTCCGAGTTTTGACTTCCAACCACGGAAAGTCCCTGAATCGAGGCAAATAATTTGCCTAAGTAGTGATCAGCTACTTCTTCTGCCCCTAAAGGTAGGATTGAACTTGAACTGGGCTTCTGGGGAAGAACTCACTGGTCAGATGTCTGATTCCAGAAAGGACTTTCCTGTCCTCCTTGGAGTCCACTGGAGCACTAGCAGGGGCCCTGGTCACCTGGGCCCGATGAGGACTGGGACCCAGTAAATCAGTGAAGGCCTGCCTTCCCGGCAGCAGGGGTGCCTCAAGGGGGCAACTTCGACTGCGTGTTTCTTGGTCAGGAAACCATTTTTATGTTACAAAATTTACCAGGTGACCAAAAAATACACAGAAGTACCCAGAGATACAGGAAAAAAGCATCTATTTTCAGATGTACTAGTACCGTGACTTAGGGGAGCCTGTTCCCAAATCCTTTGCAAACCAATATGGAGGAGCTTTCTCTTTATACCCTTTGGTTTCTTTGTCTCCCAAATAAAGATCAGACTTCCGGACCTTTTGCGGGCTTTGCAAAAGGCCCCGTGTGTTGGGATGGGGAACGTGAGAACATACCTAAAGGCCTGGCCTGGCCTGGCACCAGCACTGATAACCCCCTCTGGGGATTGTATATTGTTCATGGTTTATGGCCTCTGTAAAATGGGAGTATTTAGGTAAATAGGTCTTCAAGACCAGATAATTAAGGAAGGGGCAGTGACTAGACCAGCCGTTCTCAACCTGTGGGTCGCGACCCCTTTGGTGGTCGAATGACCCTTTCACAGGGGTCACCTAAGACCATCCTGCATATCAGATATTTACATTACGATTCATAACAGTAGCAACATTACAGTTATGAAGTAGCAACGAAAATAATTTTATGGTTGGGTCACAACATGAGGAACTGTATTTAAAGGGCCAGAAGGTTGAGAACCACTGGACTAGACTATAGGCTAACAGGAATGTGCATTAGGGATACTTATTAAGTAGGTACAGAGTCAGGCTGCTAGCCGCCCGCCCCCCCAAATGTGTTATTTTCCTCATCAAACTGACTGATTTTATTTTTAAGAAAAGCTCAGTATCTACATTCATCTATCTGCATTCACTCTCCTTGTTTCTCATTGCTTCTTGAAATAAACAAATATCCATTTAAATCATTTTGTTCATCCAGTTAATAATTCTGCTTTTTTTTTTTTTTTTACCACCTAGCACTTCTCAGTTCTGTTTGTCCCTCTTTCATCTTTTTGTATAGGCCCTGATAATTTCTGCCACCCATTCATACTATTATTTACACTAATAAAAAGTAATAGCCATTTTTTTAATAACACCCATTTTTTAGTCTTAGTGTAATTCTCCCAGTTATTTCTGACTTTGCCTCCTCAGGGATCTATATCCATGGGGAAGCTACAAAAAATATTTTTCTTCCCATCTTCTAAGTTTTTCTAGCTGGGCTAATAATCAAATTAACAGGGACAGATTTACAGGAAAAATCAAAGGAGAAGGGCAGTAATGGGATTTCAAAGGAAATAGGTAGTTGGCAGGAGAGGAAGAGCAGAATGTACATGGTAGAATGTAAATTAGTGCTTCAATGGGACACAAGGTATGATCTAATTACCTGGCCCCTGCTTGACACCGTCTTATCCACACTTAACTCAAATTAGGTTAAGGTGACTACGTTAAGATTTCTTGCCTGGAGCCTGCCTTTTCCTCTGACTCTTTTAGCAAGGAAAGGGAAGAGGGTCAAAGGTCCTGACCAGCTTAAAATCAATATTCCAAAAGGTAAAACTTCAGCCATCATCTATAACCTTTCTTTCCTGTATCTTTAAACTCTTTCACTCTACTGGCTTTCACCCTTCTGAGTTCTTGGTTTAGACCCTCTGTAATGAAAGACAGATTAACAAGAGAAATACAAACAGAATTTTAATAACATGTATGCTTTAGGTATACATGGGAGATATCCAGAAAAACAGTAAATCCACCAGATGGCGCAAGCTACCACCTTAAATACTACCTTCAGCTAAAGACAAAGAAAGATGTTGGGTATGGGGCCCTCAATTATGGAAGGTTACTAGAAAAAACACAGTAAACAAGGTTTGTTATGCAGATTTAAGTGGGTGCCTTCTCCATTGAGAACTTTATCTTGTGATTAAGAGTAATCCTTCTCTTCCTGGTACCAAGAGGGAGACATTTACCAATGGAGATTTCCTTTAGAAATGCAAATTTCCTTTACAAAATAGTAACTTCTGCTCTGTTTTCAAAGTTACTCCTGTGTCTGCCATTTCTCAAAATAATTAATTCAAAATAATCTTTACCCCAAAAAGGCATATTTGGGGTGACATATTCTGCTACTTTTCAGTACTAGTTGTGCTCATATTTCAGTGCTACCTCAGATTTCACTTCCTCACTCTCTTAGTTATATTGTAGTTGAATACTGGGACCTCTCCCACCCCCTTCTCCACAAATTCTTTCCCAAGTATATCTTACAAAACCTGGGCATTCCTCTTGTTAGCTCATGGACTGTCTTCTCAAGCTTTTCTGCTTACAAGCTTTCTCTTTTATTTCAAGTTCCCTCAAACTCATTTAACATCTTCTCTTACCACTCACTACTTTTTGCAATTGTCATCTTTTATTTATACACCAGAGGCCCAGTGAACAAATTTGTGCACCAGTGGGGTCCCTTGGCCTGGCCTGCAGGATCAGGCTGAAACCGGCTCTCCGACATCTCTCCAGAGGTCCTGGATTGCTAGAGGGCGCAGACCAGGCCAAGGGACCCCACTGGTGCACTATCAAGGCCCGGAAGGAACATCAGAGGTTGGCCAGCTGGGGAGGGACTGCAGGAGGGCTCCAGGATGTGTTCAGCCTGTCTTGCTCAGTCCCAACTTGCAGACCCCAGAAGCAAGTTAACCTACCAGTTAGAGCGTCTTCCCCCTGGTGGTCAGTGCACGTCATAGTGACTGGTTGAGCAGTTGACTGCCCCTCGTGGTCACTGCACATATAGCGAGCAGTTGAGCATCCTTAGCATATCATTAGCATATTACACTTTGGTTGAACAGCCGACTTGTAGACCACTTAGCATATTAGGCTTTTATTATATAGGGTGCCTATATTCTTACTACAGTTGCCAAACTAAAGGGATCCATTTGCCTGCATGCATCAAAGCCCGATAAGACACAAGTATGAGCTTGTAGCAAAGAAAATAAGGGTTTATTTTCAGGAAGAGGCCCGCATCCAGAGAGAGGTGAGCGAAGGCTCAAAGATCTGACTTCCTGATGGCTTCCAGCGGATGGGTTATATAGGAAGATATCTTTAATAATGATGACTAAGGGAGTTATGGATGCTAGTCAGGGTCACGGTCTCTACTGATTGGTCAGTGCTAGGGTAGCGGGTAGTTGATCAGTGCATCTAGTCCTGATGTCAGCCATGGCATTGCTTTGTCTGGTTTTGCTGCTTTTCTGGGCCTGGAACTGAAACACAGCTAAAGCCTAGATATTATCTTTAGCTTGACCAAAATTCTGTCCCTTCAGTTAACAGACCTGAGGCTTTGTTCCTAAGATTAACTGGTGCTGATCAGAACTTCATTGTCCTGAGGGCTTAATGATTAAGGGAGTAGTCCTGCATGGGAGAAGGAGGCAGGTGAGCCAGGGTGCTGGATGAGGCCAGTTTGAATCAAAGAAAAGAAAGGCGAAAAGACCATATTAAAGAAATGCAATTTCTATGAGGTTACACTATTCCCAAAACTAAAAAAACAAACAAACAAAAAACATCTTGAAATTCAAAGCTGAATCTGACTGAATTCCTTAAAAATTTCACTGTACTAATGCCATACTGATTTATTTGCCAAAGCAAAATCCTTTTTCCCCCTATCAATAATACTTTATTACCCAAAAACTGAGCAGTAATGCTGCTTCTGTTTTTCTTCTATGTTCTTCTCTGATAATAGTCCCTTCATCTTCTGCTGTTCATTCAATGTTTAAGGGATTCACTTATTTCTCCATGAGGCAAGAAGCCACTCATGTCAGCTTGACAGTGTGTAGGCCTCCTAGGTGTCCTTGAAAAAAGTCTTTATGAAAATAAATACCTCTGAGATAGCCTTGCCATTTAGTAATAATTTCCTTAATAGGTGTTTTCATCTTGATGTTGGTCAATCAGTTCCAGGAAATTGATTCTATCATCTCTCTCTCCTCTTTCATATTACCATTTATTATTCATCTCTTGGCAGTGTGTATCCTCTCTTCACTACTCCACTGTAATTGTTCTCTCTATAATCACCAGTAACCGCATCATTTTCAAAGACAGGAAACACTTCTGTGGCATTTGATGCTGTTGATTATGCTTCTTCAGAACATTCCCTCCCTTTGCCTCTTACAATTTTTTGTTCACACTGAGTTGTTTTACCTGTTGATTATGTGCTGCTGATACCCATTGTGCAAATGTTGCTGCTGGTAATTTGGGCATCTTGCCAGAAGATATCCCAAGAGATGTTTATTCAGACCAGGTTCATACACCCACTGACAATGTCAACTGTATAACCACTGCTGTCTGACCAATAGTGATTGTAAGACTATCAGTTGTAAGATGCATTGCACTTTTGAAGATGTTAAAATCTGAAAGAAATGAGTATCTAAGAATCATTGGCATATGGTATTATTATCTGAGAGTTTGAAGAGAACTGATCTGTGTTGCTTGAATTTAAAGATTTAAGAAATAACGTGAACATCTATGAATTTGACTTATCTGAAGTAAAATAACCTCACTGAGTTATTTTATGCCTTCAATGAGCATGTGATGAGATAATGCATGCAAAGTATTTAATACTGATAAAGTTCCAGAGTTAGTAAGCACTCAGTGAATGATAGCAGTAATAGTAGTAGTAGCAGTAGTCCTCATAGTAGACATAGTAACACATGATATTGATAATAAAAATTTGCCTATAGCTATGATACTGAATTTAATAAAATGCTAATACTCTAGATCAGTGGTTCTCAACCTTCCTAATGCTGCGACCCTTTAATACAGTTCCTCATGTTGTGGTGACCCCCGATTTCATTGTTACAAATTGAACATAATTAAAGCATAGTGATTAATCACAAAAACAATATGTAATTATATATGTGTTTTCCGATGGTCTTAGGCGACCCCTGTGAAAGGGTCGTTCGACCCCCAAAGGGGTCGCGACCCACAGGTTGAGAAACGCTGCTCTAGATGCTTATTGAAGGTATTTTTTTCTCTGAGTTTAAATAACCTTAATAAATAATTGCTTACCAATGTTTTTGATAAGATAATGCATGCAAAATATTTGATTGTTTGTTGGTTAAAAAACAGCAGAACATAATTATTTTTATTGTTTCTAAACTTCTAAAGATTATATAGATCTATTGAAGTTAAGTTCAGAAAGATTAAGCGATTCTAGTTAACAATTCTTTATAACTTTTTTGTCTGGATTGAATAAGATAATATATAATATTTCTAAAATAATTGAGTTAGTGTGTAACAAATAGGAAGTACTCAGTAAAATATGTTATTATTGTAGTTGTTATTTGTACCTGCTATTTTTTATGATAGTTTATTTTCACTATTCCTCCTTGGCCAAATCAAAGGTTTTAAAAGTATCAAAGATTGCTCCATTATACTTGCTAAACTTACTCTCTGAATTTAACTTCAAATAGCATGTGCCTTTCAGAATTTTTATGAGAATGAATGAGATGATGCACATAAAGTATTTTTGTTGCTACTATTGATGTTGTTTATATTTACTTGACATTATAACATTACTTGAATTTCTACTGGTTGACAAATTTAAAACTGAGAAAGACGTAATACACTTGTTGAACTTAACTCTCTAGGGCTTAAATAACTTCATCCATTAACATAGAATAGCAGTTCTCAAACTCTTTGGTTTCAGGACCGCTTTATACTTTTCAAAATAATTGAAGACCCCAAAAAGTTTTTGTTTATGTGGTTTATATCTACTGATATTTATTGTATTAGAAAGGAAAACCAAGAAATATTTATAAATCATTTCATTTTAAATAACAGTAATAAGCCCAGTTAATGTTAACATAAATGGTATATTTTATGAAACTAACTATATTTTCCAAAAATACATCAGAAAGAAAATAGGCACTGTTATACAGTTTTGAAAAACTCTTTAATGTTTAGCTTTAAGGAAAGACAATTGGATTCTCATACCTGTATCTGCATGCAACCTGTTGTGATATATTATTTGGGTTGAAGTTTATAAAGAAAATGAAGTTTTAAAAACAAATAGTGAAAAAGGAAAACCTAGCAAATTCTTGAAGAGTCTCAGAGACCCTCGGGGTCCTTGAACCACGCTTTGAGAACTGCTGACACATATCTTTAATTTTAAAAGTATTGAATAAGATAACTTATGCAATATATATTGTTATTAATGCTACTTTAGTGGTTACTATTATTTATAATTTCCAGATAGTCTCACAGAACTTGAGTTTCTTCTTGTTTTGTTGATTGCATTCATGGTTTCTTAAAACAAAAACTAAAGAAAGATGGCATAGATTTGGTAAAGAGGTTAAGTTACTTTACCAAATATTTATATTAACCCAATTGAGATAATGCATTTTACATCTATAATGTCAGTAATATGCATGGTTCAGTGCCTGGCACATAAGGTAGACTCAATAAAAGTTAATGTTAGATTTGCTCTTTACTCAATGTACATAAAATTATACAAATAAATGCCAGGGATAAAATTGGCCTCACATATCCAAAAACAACTTCTGCTCATCTGCAATCCCTTTGCTACTCTCTTTTGTGGTCCCTTGACAAGGTCTATTTTTAGGCCCAAGAGTTCCTTAGGAAAAATAAATCTTTTAACGGAAGCAAGTTAACATCACTTCAGAGCTGGGCTGACTTCCACTGATCTTAGAGTCAGTGTATGAGGCCTTCCCCAGAGTCCTCAAATGTCTCTAGGAATATCTAGAAGATTGTGCAGCATTTCCTGTGGGGATTGAATCTCTGCTCCAGCACTGTTTCCTGAGTGTAGGTGTGTCTGCCCCTGTCAGGATTCCTCCAGACTCTAGTTCCCACATTGCTTGGGGTGGGGGTTGGGGACGGAGGGGGGTGGGGAGGATTGGAAAGGGAGCAATTCCCCTATACTCTTCTGGTCTTGTTACAGGATCCTGAGAAAGTATAACCTTTTTGTCAGAAAATGAACTTCTTCCCTAGAATTATATCAAAGTGGTGAGTGTTTCCACTTAACAGTCCAAGAATCCTGTTCTGGAAGTAATTGAGGTTAGCAGTGACCACTAAGTCTTGGAGAACTTTATGATCTGAGGTCTAATAGGGATTTCATTGACAGTTTCTTGTTGTTTTCTTTCTAATTCTTGAAGTTGTAGGGTTAAATAGGTTATTATTAATCTTTCTTTCTTTTATTTTTTTTTTATTTTTCTTAATTTAGGTAGTCCTGTAATGCTATGAACTTCACTCTTCAGACTGATTTTGCTATGTCTCAGAGATTTTGGGTTATGTGTTCATTTTCATTTGTTTGCAGGACATTTTTTATTTCTTTCTTGATCTGATTGATAGCCCATTCATTTTTAAATACCATGCTATTTAGCCCCCATGTGTTTGAATGTTTGTGAATGTTTTTACTGTAGCTGATTTTTAATTTCATTTCATTGTGATCCAAGAAGATGCTTGACATGATTTCAATCTTCTTGAACTTATAGAGACTTGGTTTGTATCCCAACATGTGGTCTATCTTTGTGAATGATCCATGTGCACTTGAGAAGAATGTATATTCTGCAGCTTTGGGATGTAATGTTCTATAAATATCAATTAAATTCATCTGATCCAGTGTGACATTTAGAGTCACTCTTTCCTCATTAATTTTTTGTCTGGAATATCTATCCAACAAAGTCAACGGGGAATTAAAGTATCCTACTATAATTGTATTTCTGTCTATCTTTCCCTTAAAGTCCTCTAGAAGTTTTTTGTTTGTTTGTTTGTTTAGATGCACCCATATTGGGTACATATGTATTTACTAGGGTTATTTCCTCTTTCTTTTTTTAATATATTTTATTGATTTTTTACAGAGAGGAAGGGAGAGGGATAGAAAGTTAGAAACATTGATGAGACAGAAACATCAATCAGCTGCCTCCTGCACACCCCATACTGGGGATGTGCCCGCAACCAAGGTACATGCCCTTGACTGGAATCGAACCTGGGACCCTTGAGTCTGCATGCCGATGCTCTATCCACTGAGCCAAACTGGTCAGGGCGAGGGTTATATCCTCTTGTTGGATTGATCCCTTTAATATTATGAAGTGACCTTTGTTGTCTCTTGTGATGGCCTTCATTTTGAAATCTATTTTGTCAGATATGAGTATTGCTACCCCAGCTCTTTTTCCGTTTCCATTTGCTTGGAAAATTTTTGCCATCACTTGACTCTCATCCTATGTGAGTCTTTTGTTCTGACGTGGGTATCTTATAGACAACATACAATTGGGTCATGTTTTTGTATCCATTCATGTACCCTATGTCTTTTGATTAGAGCATTTTATCCATTTATATTTAACTAGATGAGTGGCCCTCGGTGTGGCCTGCCAGGATTGGGCTGAAACTGGCAGTCCAACACTGCCTGCTGCTCCTGCTCATCCTGGCCCATATAGACTAGAGGAGTGGCCCTCGGTGTGGCCTGCCAGGATTGTGCTGAAACTGGCAGTCCAACACTGCCAGCTGCTCCCACTCATCCTGGCCCCACTGGGCCTGCTGTGGGTTCACGCCCAGTCAGTCTTGATCATGAGAGGCCCGTTGGTCAGCTGAGTAGCATTCTTGCTGTGGGAGCGCACTGACCACAAGGGGGCAGCTCATGTGTTGAACGTCTGCCCCCTGATGGTCAGTGAACGTCATAGTGATCAGTCAACCGGTCTTTTGGTTATTCGGCCACCTAAGCTTATATATATAGATAGATAGATAGATAGATAGATAGATAAATAGATGTTATTATTGATAGGTACTTATTTATTGCCATTTTACTTCTTTCTGCATATGTTTCTCTCTTTCACTATTTCTTCTACACATTACAACAGTCCCTTTAACATTTCTTGCAGTGCTGGTTTAGTGGTGATAAACCCCTTTAGTGTTTTTTTTTTGTTTTGTTTTGTTTTTTGTCTGAAAAGCTCTTTATTTCACCATCTGTTTTGAATGATAGTCTTGCTGGATATAATCGTCTTGGTTTCAGATCCTTGCTTTTCATTACCTTGAATATTTCATGCCATTCCCTCTGGCCTGCAGAGTTTCTGATGAGGAATCAGCTCAGCTTTATTGGAGTTTCTTTTTAGGTAACAAAGTGCTTTACTCTTGCTGCCTTTAAGATTCTTTGTCTTTAATTTTTGTCATTTTAATTACAATATGTCTGGGTGTGGACCTGTTTGTGTTCTTCTTGCTTGGGACTCTCTGAGCCTCCTGAACTTGTGTGACTTTTCCCTTTACCAGGTTAGGGCAGTTTTCCGCCATTATTTCTTCAAATACATTCTCTATCCCTTGCTCACTTTCTTCTCCTTCTGGCATCCCAATTATGCAAATATTGTTACATTTCATGTTGTTCCACTGCTCCCTTAAGGTGTCCTCCTGTATTTTAAATTTTTTTTCTTTTCTCTGATTGAGTGATTTTTTTCTACCCTGTCTTTTAATTCACTTATCTGATCCTTGGCTTCCCATAATCTGCTGTGTATTCCTTCCACTGTGTTCTTTATTAGCGCTATGTCATTCTTTATTTCTGACTGGTCTTTTTTCATAAGTACTATATCTTTTCTCACACTGTTGAGTATCCTTGCCATCATTATTCAGCACTCTATATCAGATAAATCTCTTATCTCCATTTCATTTTGCTCTTCTTCTGGAGCATTTTCTTGTTCTTTCATTTGGGGGTTGCTGTTTTTTTGTCTCCCCATTTTGGCTGCCTGTTTGGGTTTGTGTTGATGTATTAGGTAGATCTGCTATGACTCCCAATCTCTATGCAGGACAGTGTCAGATGCTGTTCTGACTGGCACTGAGTACCCTGTTTGGAGCTATCAGCAATTCACAGCTTGTGGCTCCCTCTGCTGGGGCTGAGCGCCCTTTCTACCAGCTTCTTTCTGATGGGCTTGTACTTTCTAGAGATTCCCTTATATTTATGACTTTTGGACCAAATGTTCTAATGATATAAGATGGCAGCATTCTTGCCTGTCTTTTTATAACTCAAGAAATATAACCAGTGTGGTTTGTTGTATTCTGTATTTCCAAAAACTGTTGAAATTTGTCCAAGTATTTCAGCAAACTTGGTGAAAATTACCTTCTGATACTTGCCACTCTTCCAATCCAGGCTTCAGAGGTCTCTGTACCAGGATCCTGCACTGTATTACCTCAAAATGCATTCTGTTTGGGTATGTCCTAGTTTTTATAGCCTTTCTTACTTTCTTGAATGGCATGTGTAGGTTCAGAGTTGTAGGGATGTATCAAATACCCCAAGGAGTCTTGTCACATCTATTGCTGCTTCTTACACCATCACTTGGTCTCTCTCTCTCTCTCTCTCTCTCTCTCTCTCCCTCTCTCTCTCTCTTTTTCTAGAAAAAGGCCAGTCACTTTAGAATTTCAGTGTCTGAGGAAAAAGGTTTAAATATAACTCTCCAAACAATCTCTTGAGTCTGCAGGCCGACTGGTCTTCCCAGAGATTAAATAACAATCAACATCACCGAACCGGTTTGGCTCAGTGGATAGAGCGTCGGCCTGCGGACTGGAGGGTCCCGGGTTCGATTCCGGTCAAGGGCATGTACCTTGGTTGCGGGCACATCCCCACTGGGGGGCGTGCAGGAGGCAGCTGATTGATCTCTCTCGATGTTTCTGGCTCTCTATCCCTCTCCCTTCTTCTCTGTAAAAAATCAATAAAATATATTTAAAAAAAAAACAATCAACATCATGATTAAGCTCTCAAAAAAAATGACCACTTTTTCCCTTTTGATCATCCAGTAACTTTATACCTGAGGAAGGATATTAAGACAAACTGTAGGGACTTTCAGTTTCAGATTTGTCACAGTTCCCTGCATGTTCTCTAAAGCCAGCAATGATCTCTGAGAGTGCACTTCTATCTCTTCTTGCTGTTCATGGTATTGATGTCCACCAACCCAGGATTCCTAATAATAATCTGATAGAATCCTGAAAATGCAATCTGAATTTTTCCAGCTTTCAAGTTTCTGTGGACCTAAGGGAGAATAAATTAACATTAAGATTTGACTTTTCTTGAAAGTTATTCCAACTTATTGATGCAGGACATCTTCAATATTTTCCATAGTGATTTCTGAAAATTTTCATCTTTCTTACTAATGCTTGTGCACATAATCACGTCCTGCTCCTACCTCCTTATTGATATTTTCTGCCTGTGAGCATATTATTAATGGAGATGCTTACTTAGAGTACTAACTCTCAGTATTCTTAAAAATAAAACTGCTCAAAATTTTACACAGAAATTAGAGGACTGCATTTTTTCCAACTCTGTATTTCGCTCTGTCTCTTAAACTTGAAACAATGTTGCTTATGCCCAGACTCTAACTGAAACTCTTGCTAAAAAGAGAGTCCTTTCAGTTTCTGCTTATATAGTGTTTCTGCATAGTGGTCACATCTAGTTTCTGCAGCACATTTGGGGCTCATACCATCCTCTCCATCTCCAATAACTCCAGAGTTCCCAAGCCATATCTCCAAAGGACTTACACATAAACTTTCCTCTTGTTGACCCCTTTCCTCAGGAAAGGTGGGAATGGAAATGTATGTTGTCAGCTAAGAACTCATCTCAAAATCAAGCCAACCAAACTTGGTATACTGTTGTTGCTCTTATAGGTGATATACTCATCATTTGTATTGCATTTGGAAAATGATATGCTAAAACAGAATGATTGAATTTTTTAATGTCATTGAGTACAGATGTAAATGTATTCATTCATTCATTCAAGAAATATTTATTGAGTACTTTTATGAGCCAGGACAGATTTAGGAACTGGAAATAAAACAATCAGACACAATCCAGTCTTACAAAAACAGTATCTATAATAGTTAATCTCAATAATGATAATTCCATGCCTTCTATAAGAATTTAGGGAGAAAGCATTCCTAACATAAAATATAACTTTCATTTTCTCACACTGCTACTCTTTTGTGTGACTACCAATTTATGCTGTGAATAGCTTTCAACAAATGTCAACTCTAGATTTTCTTCAGCAAAATGCAATTGAATATATGCCATTGCACAAATCTGTTCAGTCCTTCAATGTGCTATAACAATGTCCTACCTTTTTTTTTCTTTTTTTCTTTTTCCCCCCTCAGGTGTGTCAGTACCGATTCCAGTGCTTGGACTGAGGGATGAAAGCAAGGTGTTCGCCCGCAATATCACCTGTGTGCTGAATGACCCAAATTTCATTGTTATTGGGTCCTTCGTAGCGTTCTTCATACCATTGACGATTATGGTGATCACCTACTTACTGACGATTTACGTTCTTCAAAGACAAGCTCTGATGTTACTGCGCGGCCACACCGAGGAACCGCCCAAGATCAGCCTGGATTTCTTGGAGTGCTGCAAGAAGAATGCCACCGAGGAAGACAACGCTGCTAACCCTAATCAAGACGTGAGACTTCGCCGAAGAAAGAAGAAAGAAAAACGTCCCAGGGGCACCATGCAAGCTATTAACAATGAACGGAAAGCATCGAAAGTCCTTGGCATTGTTTTCTTTGTGTTTCTGGTCATGTGGTGCCCGTTTTTTATTACTAATATTCTGTCGGTTCTTTGTAAGCAGTCCTGTAATCAACAGCTCATGGAAAAGCTTCTGAATGTGTTTGTTTGGATCGGCTATGTTTGTTCAGGAATCAATCCTCTGGTGTACACTCTTTTCAACAAAGTTTACCGACGGGCTTTCTCCAACTATCTGCGCTGCAATTATAAGCCAGAAAAAAAGCCTCCGGTCAGGCAAATTCCGCGAGTTGCTGCTACTGCTTTGTCTGGGAGGGAGCTCAATGTTAACATTTACCGGCCTACCAACGAACGCGTGATAAAGAAAGCTGATGACAATGAACCAGGGATAGAGATGCAAGTTGAGAATTTGGAGCTCCCGGAAAATCCCTCCAATGTGGTTAGTGAAAGGATCAGTAGTGTGTAAGAAAGCGCAACACAGTCTTTTCCTACAGTAATGCTGGTAATGTAGGAAAATATTCTTCTATGATCTCCTGCTGGTTCTAACTAATGTAAATACTGCTGTCTAAAAAAAAAAGTGTTTTTTATATATAGCTTTGCAATCCTGTATTTTGCAATCATGTGTACAATAGTGAGATTTAGGGTTCTATATTTACTGTTTATAATAGATGGAGAATAACTTATTTTGATTCTTTGATGCATAAAATGTTGATTGTTTTCTTTCCCTTCCTTCCTTCCTCCCTGCCTCCTTTTCTTCCTCTCTCTCTCTCTCTCTCTCTCTCTCTCTCTCTCGCCTTCTTTTGTGAATAAGGAAATGTTCATCTCAGGTGGCATTTGCAGGAGACCAGAATGATGCATATGACAGTGGTTGTATTTCAGCCACACCAAAATTAAAAATTCGGTGGAATCTTTTTCCAGGTTAACAGTAAATATATACTTTAAATTCTTGCTGTGCTGTGCTCATCCATCTACACACATAAACACAGTAAGATAGGTTCTGCCTTCCTATACTCTGTCATATCGTTAGTGAGGCAAAGGTAGAACGTAGCCTTTTTGTCACATATGGGGCAAAATTTGACATTGTCAGAGTGTTGTGTTGATATTGTACTGCAATGTCTGTCCCCAAACATAGTGGTATTTTAACATAAGCAGCTGGTTAACCGGGACTACAGAAGTGGAAGGATAATACGAGATACATCCACTAGTAGCTTTTCACTTCTTAAGGACAATGTTCAAATTCTGATTATAATGACAAACAAATTGAAATCAATGTTTTCATTCTGGTCCTTAGTAAATACCTAATTACGTAACTAAACTGGGAAATGAGGTCCCAGGTTTATTTCCCAATCCAGAATTCAACATCAATTGGATTTTGATCTCAGGATCCTGGAAATTCGTGTGCTACACACAAAGTGAAATTAGCATTTTGAGCCTTATTAAAATATTTTTTTAATTATGGTACCTCTGTCTATAGGGCCCAATTTTGTAGTCCGTTTTTGAGTAAAACTTGCGTTGGAAGCATAGATGATCAAAACCTTGGGAGCTTTACTTGATTAAGGACTACAGAATGAGGCCCTTAGAATGTGAAAAAAGTAATTAAAAAGAAGCTTTTACTGAACTCTAGGAATAAGAGAAATACAGAGTTTCCATTTGGATTTTAAACAAAATTTATCTCATTTTCAGATCCTTCCAAACTCTAGTGCAGGAAAAGGCTGCAGCTAATTTGTGAAAGTGGCAAGCTCTTCATTGTACTGCAATTACGTACCAGAAGTTTAAACCTCTGCAGCTAATTTGTGAAAGTGGCAAGCTCTTCTTTGTACTGCAGTTATGTACCAGAAGTCTAAACCTTTGTTAAAATATAGTGTTGTGTTACAATCAGTGTTGGCCATTGTTTCATCCGTGGGCCTGCTGCTCTCTAAGAATTCAGTACCCCTTTACTAGCTTGTAAACCGTGAAAGGTTTTCAGGCATTGCTACAGTCAGACCATTAAATCTATGCTGTGTGCAGAGTATACAATGTGTCCAGTAACTGTATTTCCATGTGTGTCCATCTCACACAACTGTGGAACAATTTCTGAAGAATTCATGATGCTATTTCTTATACCTGACAGTTACTTACACACCTGAAAGTGTGCCTCTCAGTATCCTGAAATTGGTGAAGGCAGAATCTGAATTTCTAAGACCCCTGATCTGTGTCCTCAACACACAGCATAGAAAAATCCAAGTCTGCCACAGGGGCAGTGGGAGAGCTGCTGTACTTGAGGAAACTCATACAGTCTCTACTTGATTCACAACACTGCCAAATGTCAGTCAATTCCTTGAGCATGCCCAAATCTAACATGGAAGTAAAGCCTACCTGCCTGTTAGCTCTGTCGAACTGCATGTTAAAAAAATTATATGAAATTGAATGAGATGATCTAATTCTTACTGAAATTAAATGTCTGAAGAAACAGCATGCATCGCGCATGAGTTGTGCACATACAGAGGGTGTCCTGCATGTATGCCATGTATGTTGCATGAATCCATCAATTTGTATTAATGTAGGGCAGAGTAGGTGATATCAAAGGACTGAAGAAAACCCGTCAGCAGTCCTTAAAAAGACCACACATTCAGATCTGAAGTATTTTGAGTATTCGAGAAAATTGGAAACATCTGATTTCTTAACTATCAGGGCAAGCTCATAGCACATGTTTTACACAGAAATAAAACATAAACCACAATGTTCAAAAGCACTGGCAATAAGTTGAATGATAATAGCTTATAGCACATTTGTTAATAATTCTTATGTCATCAAGTAGTAGTACTTAATAGTACCCAACACAGCAATTATTCTCAAATTGTGTGCTATTCGTAAGTTCTGTGCAGTTTGGTATGAAACAAATATACTTATTTGGATATAAATCTTACAGTTCAAGGTTAAATCTACAAACTTTTATAAGTGTTTTAAAAAGTCCATGTGATAACTGTGAACGTGATGAATTTACTGTCAAACAAATCATTTTGATGAACTATTATATATGTATATCTGTTAAGAAACATGCAACAGACTGCCTTTATTATTTCCTGTAAAACTTCTCCATCATATGGTACTTTTTGTGAGTGGTGGCAAAGTGTTGTTTTATTCTTGGTTCCTGCATTTCCCCGCTCCAGGTGTTTGTGATACTTCCCATTAATTTATTAAATTTATTAAACGTTGGCTGATGTGTCATGTGTCTTTATTCCACCTGCATCATTTGAGGGGAAAATATATCACTTCACTTCATTTTCTTTTAAAATAAGTTGACACAACCAGAAAATGCTGCTCTTCTGATTAATTCTGCATGTACTCAAAGACTACACCACTGGAGGAAAGACAATTAAGATGTGTAAACCACAAAAACAATATTAAAATAACATCACTGATTATTCATGAGAAGAATAACTGAACTACCAAATTATCTTACCTTCCTTCACCTGAGCAGGGACCTGGGTGGCACACGTGCTCTCCTTGTTATAAGTGTCATTGCTACCTTATTCCCACCAGACTCTAAGCTCCCCGAGAACAGGAAGGACCATGTCTACCTTATGGATGGTTTTATCCCCAATAGTTAGTGCTCACTATACATTCAACAGATATAGATTGAGCATCGGTACCTGTGGGCCTTGTATTATCTTTTAGTGTTGCCCAAATGGGCCTTACAATTCCCTGCTCTTCAGTCATGCACTGTAGCAAAATCACCTTAACTTACCTCCATCCCAAATGGCTTTGGATATCTCTGCAATCATCAGGGTAACCATACTAAGCTGCTCGGTTCCTTCACACCCAGAGCCAGGGATGACAAAATACACATATACCTTCTTGATTGCTGGGGGTGCCTAGGTGATATTGATGTGACTTCAGTTCTCTGAGAAGAAAGCAGGAAAACCTTATTCCTTTGCCACTATGACTAGGTTGATTCCTAGGAGTAGGTGAAGAAATAAAGGTTGAACTGACACTTGAAACAATAGGTCACTGCTGCCCATGGTCAGAAATATCTTGTACTATTGAAGCTAGGGGCTACTCTCCCCCAACAGCGAAGCAATGGGAAGATGTCGAAATTTCTGAAGGTAAAGAATTGGAGTGGTTACTACTATTGGAAAGGAAAGTGGGCAAGGGAAGGCTGAAGTGCCTCATTCTACAGCCTTGGAACTTCTTCATAGTTTGAAGACATAAAGATGTGTCCTGTTATCAAGTGACAGTAAGTTTCTGCCAACTGCAGAAACACACAGTTCCTCAGCTCACGCTTAGGCCAATGCAATCTGCAAGGTTGAGGCTCATTTCTCTCTGTACATCCTCCCTAAGCACATGTTAACATATTACCTACAGAGCCGAATATATTAGAAAGAGATGTTTGTATAGGCCAGTGGTTCTCAACCTGTGGGTCGCGACCCCTTTGGCGGTCGAACGACCATTTCACAGGAGTCGCCTAAGACCATCCTGCATATCAGATATTTACATTACGATTCATAACAGTAGCAACATTACAGTTATGAAGTAGCAACGAAAATAATTTTATGGTTGGGTCACAACATGAGGAACTGTATTTAAAGGGCCAGAAGGTTGAGAACCACTGGTATAGGCAATGCCAACAAAAGTAGGTGGCATCATAGTGGTTCTCAACCAATATGTGACCTATAGCATAGCTATAAACAAATGGTTCTAAGAGATAGGTTGGGTTCCCCAGAATGTAAACTCTGAGATGGAGATAAGTGTGCAGGATGTTTATTGGGAAGTGACCTTGGGATCCTTATGTACCGAGAAAGGGCAGGAAGTGGGACTGGGCAGAGGGAGGCGTTGGACCGTGACGCAGTTACAATAAGGGCTTATTCAATCTGTACCGGAGAAATATACCATTTCACTTCATTTTCTTTGAAAGTTAAGTTGAATTTTGTAAAAGAAATTCACAAAGGCAAACACAACCAGAAAGTATCACCCTTCATGACTAATTCTGCATGTACTCGAAGACTACAATGCCAGGGGAAAGACAATGAAGAGGTGTGAACAACAAAACACTTAGCTGACTCCCAGGAACTTTGAATCTAGGACAGTGATGGTGAACCTTTTGAGCTCGGCGTGTCAGCATTTTGAAAAACCCTAACTTAACTCTGGTGCCGTGTCACGTACAGAAATTTTTTGATATTTGAAACCATAGTAAAACAAAGACTTATATTTTTGATATTTATTTTATATATTTAAATGCCATTTAACAAAGAAAAATCAACCAAAAAAATGAGTTCGCGTGTCACCTCTGACACACATGTCATAGGTTCGCCATCACTGATCTAGGATATAATGGTATAATGAGCATCAGTATCTGTGGGCCTTGTATTATCTTTTAATGTTGCCAAAATTCAGAGTCGTCCCAAGTTGAAGTGGGGCGACCAGACCTCTATACCTCCACTGGCCCCAAGAGAGATGTATGACCTTATGCCGGTTCACGCTCTTCCAAAGAGGCAGCTCCCAAACGGGGCTGATTGTGGAAAGCTGTCGGTCCACAGTCAGCCCAGCATCAGAGAACCAAGCCCTTCAGCCCTGAAGGTTGGATCTTGGCAGGACAGTACAGCATCTGTAACAAATAGTATGTTTATTGGGTAGGAGATAGTCACCACCTGGTCTACCACCTGCATAAATAACATGAAACAACCTGGCTGGCTGTCACTTAAGCCAAAATCAAGAGAAAGGGAGGTGAAAGAAAAGACATGTTTTTATATATAGTTTGTCTTCTTATTAAAGGTATTCTCAATCAACAGCTTGCTAGGACTCTTAGATTTCTGAATCCATCAGGATAGCTTAGGCTAAAAACCAATCCCAAAGTCTCAGTGCCTTAACAAAAACAAATGCTCATTTTGTTGTCAGCAAACCTGTGCTCACCATAGTTACTCTGGGAAAAATGGTGATAGAGGCCTCATCCTCACACGTGCTTCCACGTAGCAAAGGGAAGTGCACTTAGTGAACGTATTTCTCCCACTACATTTAATTTCTCCCACTACTGCTAATTTTCAATTTAATTCTAAATATATCCATATCCTCACACCTTTCCTATAGCATTATTTATATCCTTAACTATATCCTTAAAACTATCTCTATATCTAATCCAATCCCTGCCCTTAACTTTATAATTAATTCTAACCCTAATTCTTGTCTCTAAATTCTAACATTATCACTAGGATCCTGCCTTTCTGTAAATTGTAACATTATTCAAACTTCTAACCCTTCCCTTATCATTAACTCCAGTTATTTTCCTGCTTTTAACCCTCCTTAGAGCTAACTCTAAACTTACTTATAAGCCTACCTCTAAGTTCAAGCTCTAGCATTAATTACTTTTGCTTTCTTCTGAAAAATCAGTTTTTGTTTGTTTGTTTGTTAACACCCTAAGAAGCTGGACTGGAAAACACAAAAATAAAAGTATGATTGCTCCTTTTTTACTTCTCTGTCTTAAAACGTCACACTCAAAACAGCTTCAAGTGACCTACTCCCTACACACTATCTGGGTATTATTAATTTTATTATAATTATCATTTATTGAGCACTGACAATGTGCCAAACAAACATGCTTTGTTGTATGTAGATATGTTGGTATATTTAAAGTCTCCACTTTGCTATTGTGGAAATTGAGAATCAAAGAGGCAGTGGGTCTTCGCCTAAGTCACTATGCTAGAAAGAGCAGAGGTGGAACTATCTGGTTTCTAAGTCTGTGCTATTCCCAATATGCCATACAATTCCTTCTTAGAGTCCCACAGGCAAAACTGATTTCCTAGAGCAGAAATCATAACCCACTCCGAAGAGCATCTTTCTAAGTATGACCACTTCATAATGGGGTAAGGAAGTAGATTCCTTCACTCCTACCACTGAAATTAATAAGAATGGCCATGTATAGTCCACTATGAATCCCCGTCATGAAAGAGCCCTTCCCTGAACAGGTTGGAAAGAAGGACAAGATTGGAACAAACAGCAACTAACATGAGATCAATAGTGACAAAGACCCTGCTTTCAGACAGAAGTGGCTGGTTTATATTTAAGATGAAAGGGATACTTGAAACACTTATGACGATGAAGATTATGTTGCTGATGAGGCTCCAACATCAAAGAAAATACAATTACAATTTCATCAGTGTCTTGGTACACTCAGGCTGCCACAACAAAACACCACACACTGAGTGGCTTATAAACAACAGAAATGTGTTTCTCACCATTCTGAAGGCTGGGTAGTCCACGATCATAATGTTAGCATGGTGCATTCTGGTGAAGGCGTCTGTCGGATTGCAGACTACTTGTCTTGTCATGTCCTCACATGGTAGAAGGCACAAGGGGACTCTCTAGTGCCTTCCTGATAAGGGCACTAACCCATTTCTGAGGGCTCCTCCTCATGCCTAAGCATCTCCCAGAGGCCTACCTCTTAATACTGTCACATGGAGCATTAAAATTTCAACATATGAATTTGACCCAAACATCAAGGCCATGGCAAAGTTTAATTTTACTAGCCAAAAAGGCTAAACCCTTATTTAAATATTTAATTCATAAATTAACTATATGGTTTTTATGCCCAGACCAAGATGAATTCCTCCCAGTTGGAGTATTCTTTCTGTATAGGAGTATCTAACAGAGGTGGTCAACACAAAGTTCAAAAGACAACAACAGGCCTGGCTGGTGTGGCTCAATGGTTGAGCATCGACCTATGAACCAGGAGGTCGTGGTTTGATTCCCGGTCAGGGCACATGCCCAGGTTTCGGGCTCAATCCTCAGTGTGGGGCATGCAGGAGGCAACCGATCAATGATTCTCTCATCAACATTGAAGGGAGAGGGAGAGAGAAAAGAGAACAAAAAAAGCAGGAGAGACATTTAATTCCAAAACCTTCTAGGACATTTGTTTACAGAACTGGCAATAATCACATAAAAGCTGCTCCTGGACGCTCATGTAATTTGACACCTCCAATGTATAGTTTTAAGGAGAACTTTGCAGGCATTTAAGTTCAAGGATGTTGGTTCCCAGTAAACCTTTGAAGTGTGGACCTACTCCAGTTTCAAGGTCTCCACCCTACCATTAAGCACTTGTCCTCTAATGCTCACTCCTTTCTTCTTTCTTATAGTTATAATTTTTTTAGTATAACAAATATTTTAATTTTTGACAATAATTTCAAGCAATATTTCAGGAAGCAATACATGAGAATATTTTATTCAGATTATTTTTGACACTTTTATTGATGTATAATCTATATATCCGGGCTGGTAGTACAAATGGAGATTCATTGCAAACAGTCATGAGGGAAGTTTTGGGGGTGATGAAAATGTTCTAAAACTGGGTTGTAGTGATTTTAGCACAGCTCTATCAATCTCCCCAAAATTATTGAAGTATACACTTACAATAAGTATCTGTGCTATTTGGAATGGATGCTCTGTAAACAATGCATTGCCCGGCCAGCATGGCTTAGTGGATTGAGCGTTGTCCTATGGATCCCCAGTAGGAGGCGTGCAGGAGGCAGCCAATCAATGAGTCTCTCTCATCATTGATGTTTCTATCTCCCCGCCCTCTCCCTTCCTCTCTGAAATCAATGAAAATAAAAATAAATAAATAAATAACAATGCATTCAAGCACATAATGAATCCAAAGATAACACCACAGTGAGTTTGGAAACCTCTGGACAAACCACAACTCATGCTGTTTATCGAGCTTCATGACAGTCTGGACCTCTTATCCAGGGGAAAACTGAGGACTGTGGCAATTCTATTGGTTTCTCCAAAGCACTCAGACTTTTTTTTTACACTATCTTTGCTACAGGGGTTTTAAAATAAATTAAACCACCCAGATGCTTCTGGGTGCTCTAATTTTAATGCTCCAATTAAAAAATGGCACCCCAGGAATATGTCATCTTTAACAAGTGGGATAATAGCCACGTGCCTTGAAAGTACCTCTACTGAAAGCAGCTGAGAAGTACACACTCATATCTATACACCTTCTCAGTCCCTCCTCCTAGTCTTCCAAAATGATACCATAGGCCAGAGGCTGTCTTACAAAGATACAGCCTCAAAGAAAAGACACTGATCCTTCATTTTGTAGAAAACACCTTTTGATTCAATTTTGGAATATCTTGGTTCATTTCTCTCCCACAATTCAACCAGTAGCTCTTCTGCCCCCTAAATGTACACTATTTTCCCTTAAGTGGTTAAAGAAGAATAGAAAATAGCATATTAAATATTATTTACTAGTCCAAGTTGCTGAGTTTACACATAAGTCTTTTGTTAGTGTCCAGCAGTTAAGAGAAGACTGATACCTCAATGAAACTAGTAGCAACAAAAGAAATGGGAGAGCCTTGTCCAGTTGCTCAGTGGTTAGAATATAGGCCCTCGGACTGAAGAGTCGAAGGTTTGATTCCATTCGAGGGCATGTACCTTAGTTGCAGGCTCAAACCTTGGTTCCAGTTGGGGCACATGCAGGAGGCAACCAATCAATGTGTCTCTCTCTGTCTCTACCCCTCCCTTCCACTCTCTAAAAATAAATGGAAAAGATATCCTTGGGGGAAGATTAACAAAAAAAGAAAGAGAAAGAAAGAAAGAAAGAAAGAAAGAAAGAAAGAAAGAAAGAAAGAAAGAAAGAAAGAAAGAAAGAAAGAAAGAAAGAAAGAAAGAAAGAAAGAAGAAAGAAAGAAAGAAAGAAAGAAAGAAAGAAAGAAAGAAAGAAAGAAGAAGAAGAAAGAAAGGAGGAG
>NW_005871050.1:21312928-21327214 GCF_000147115.1 Myotis lucifugus | reverse complement strand
TTCCTAGACCCACCCACTCCCCACAATACAAAATCCACCCTCAGCACCTCATGTCAAGCCTCTCATCCACTCTCCGGTTCCGCCCCCCCAGCCCCCCCTTCCGCCCTCCCCCCATCCCTCCCATCCCCTCCTCACTCCCACAGTTACCTACGTCCCCGGACCTTATTGCCACACCCATTGCATAACTGCACACCCCCCGAACCTAACCCCATCCGAAACATCCTTACCGCTACTGCCCCCAGCCCGGGGCCGAAGAAGGGAAGGAGCCAATGAAGCCTTGTTGGAAGTAAGCAAGGAAGGAAGGAACGGAGGCGACCTCCGACGGAAGGAAGGCAGGAAGGAAGCACGGAAGGAAGTAAGGAAGGAAGGAAGGAAGGAAGGAAGGAAGGAAGGAAGGAGGGAGGGAGGGAGGGAGGGAAGGAGGGAGAAAGAAAAAAGAGGTGGTAGATCAGAGAGAAGTAGACCATGGTGTGAATGGAAAAAGGGGGGTATATAATAAATCTGACAAGCTCAGTGACCAAATGTAACCTCACAGGGTGATCTGATCATAAATTCCTAACCGTGCAGGTCATGGTGGGTAGTTACACCTCAGGCATATAACTCCTTACTAAAGGGTTAATCTTTGTCTTAAGCAAGTTCTGTTCATTGTTCTTGTGCACCAAGGCTAACATACCTTTGAAATACCAGCCAGAGTAATTATCTTTTCCAGACCTCTCAGAGACAGAGGAGTAATGACCCTCAAAGGAGCATATGATCATGTTGCCTATATACCATCCTTATTTATTGTAAGTGTTAAATGTTAACTATCCTATAACCATCAATGTAAAAGTATTTACCTCTCCTTTCTACTGTATATCCAACTAGAGGCCCGGTGCACAAAATTCGTGCATAGGTAGGGTCCTTACATTTGGCCAGCAATCAGGGCCTATCAGGGCCTTCCTTCCCCTGGCTGCAGGCTGCCAGCTGCCGGCTGAGGCCTTCCTTCATTCTGCACTGCCCCCCCGGTGGTCAGCGCACATCACAGCAAGTGGTCAAACTCCCAGTTGGTTGAACTCCCAAGGGGAGAATTTGCATATTAGCCTTTTATTATATAGGATCATAGAGATTCCCACACCTTGCTTTCTCCTACCTCCTTAATCTACCACTTATAGATTTCATGTAGTCTTCCTTATACTCCCTTCTTTGTAGCCTAACCAGACTTCAAAGGAGCACATAATCTTAACTATCATATAATCCAAACATAGACATTTCCCAGTCTTGCTTTCTCCCACTTTCATGTAATCTTCCTTGTGTCCTTTCCTTATTCTAAATGTGTAAAAGAAACCACAGAAATGTCATTCTCAGAAGCATTTGTGATCTTGCTTCCTGGAATGTTATCAGTTTGGCTCACATAAACTCATAACAATTATCTAAAGATTTGGACATTCTTACCTCAACAGATAAGTAGATAGACATAGCTCTTACCAGTTTTGTTTCTCTGGAGAACCCTGACTAATACACTCCCCCCAAAGCCCGCAGAAGGAACCAGCCCTGCTGACACACAGACTTCAGCCCAGTGAGACTGACTTTAAACTTTTGACCTCAGAATTGTAAGAGAAGACATTTGTGCTGTTTTAAGCCACTAAGTTTGCAGTAGTTTTTTATAGCAACAATAGGAAGCTAATAAATATGGGTAATAAATTATGTCAAATTCTGAATTGTGTAGTTCAGTTACTCTGTCTTGGAGGAGTATAGGACAAGCTGCTCCAAAATGTGCCACTTTGGTGTGCAGATTACAATTGTTGCCCCTTATCCACATTTTTGCTTCCTGGGGTTTTATTTACCTGTGGTCAACCATGATCCAAAAATATAAACTAAAAAATTCCAAAAATAAGTTTTAAATTGATTGCCCTTCTGAGTAATATGATGAAATCTAGCACCATCCTGCTTTGTCCCACCTTGGACATAAGTCAGCATATCCATGCTATATATTATACCTGCCTATTAGTCATGTAGTAGCCATCTAGGTTATCAGATTGACTGTTGTGGTATTGCAGTGCTTGTGTTTAAGTAACCTTTATTTAACAATATAATGACCACAAGGGGCAAGAGTAGTGATGCTAGCAGTTAGGATATGCCAACGGGAAGCCATAATCCTATATATAAAAAGGCAGTGACTGTGACAACTGAAACGACCGTTCGACCGGTCACCACGAGGTGCATTGAGCACCTCTTGGTCTCTTCCCCCCAGCCCACAGTCTCCAATCAAAGCATGGCAAGCGGGGAATGACAGCGAACGGAGCAGTGGGTCAGGACTGGCGAGTGGGTGGAACAGCGACTTCTTGGTCCCTCCCCCCAGCCACAGGTTCCAGGGAACCAGAGCCATGCTGTGATCAGGGAATCACAGGGAACTGAGGTGAGTGGCAGCAGGGTGGGACAGGCCAGCCAGACAGAATGGTCGACCTCTTGGTCCCTCCCCCAGCCCTCAGGCTCCAATCACAGCTTGGCAAACGGAGAACCATGGTGAACCCAGGTTAGTGGCAGCAGGGTGGGGAGAGGGCGGAACAGCGACCTCTTGGTCTCTCCTCCTGGCCCATAGGCTCTGGGGAACAAGAGCCATGCTGCCATTGGGGAACCATGGAGAACCAAGCGGTGGCAGTGGGAATGGTGAGCGGGCAAAAGATGGCCTCGGGACCCTAACCGTGCACGATTTCATGCATGCTGGGCCTCTAGTGTGTATATATGTATAGGAAAAAAATGTAGTATTAATTTTTCTTTAATTTTTCAGAAGTTTAAGATTTGGGACTATCCATGGTTTCAGGCATCCACTTGAGGGGGAGGGGGTCCATGGAACATACCTGTCATGGATAAGGTGGGACGACTATATTTTCAGCTGAAGACAATCAAGACCCAAAAGACTCAGGAAGTCATTTACCTTCCCCTTTTCAGCATTTAGATAGAGGGCCTGGTCCAGGAGAAGAGCTGACATCAGAGACACAACAAAAGTATGGGCTAGGTGGGCTAGGCATGGTCAGCTGCAGGGGGCTGGCAGAGCTTGTTTGTTCAAATCCTTCTTTGTGTCTCATTATCTCTCCATGGCATGGCAAATATTTGTTTACCTAACATTTGCTCATCCCATCTTTTTGTCTTCCTTCCATTTTATGCCCCAGATCCCTTTACCCTTCTCCTTAGCTCAGAAGGGCATATAAGCCTCAATTGCCTGATGGTCTTTGGGCTTCTCATGTCTATGTGAGGCTCCCATACATCATATGTAATTTAATTTGTTTTTTTCTCCTTTCAGTCTGTCTTAGGTCAACTTAATTATTAGGCCAGTCAAGAGAACATAGAAGGGTAGAGAAAAAAGTTTTCCTTTCCTACAATATGTTTATTGTTTCCAGCAGCAAAGGTATTCCCTTTAATGATTGGTTGTTGTTTTTATTGTGATTGGTTTTATTCTTACCTGCTTATGATAAGTGCTCTCAGGTTTTATTTATCTTTAATTTTTCAGAAGTTTATGATGTATCTAGATGTGGTTTCCTTTGTGCATATCTTGCTTGGTGTTTCCTGAATGTCTTAAATGAGTAGATTGATACCTTTCATCAACTTTAAAAGTCATTGGCCATACTCTTTTTGAATATTGCTTCTGCCTTATCTCTCTTCTCTACTGCTGGGGTCCTAATTACTCATATGTTCAACCTTTTTAACATGTTCTACACGTCTCTTAAACTGTCATTTATTTTTACCCATTTTATTTTCCTCTCTAACCTTCAGTTTTTGTACTTTCTATTGACCTAGCTTCTATTTAGCTATTTCTGAAATTTACATCCACTGCTATTAAACTCATCCCTTAAGTTATTAATTTCAAATATTGTATTTATCAGTTCCAAAATGCCTATTTAATTATTTTTATAGATTGCAATTCTAAGATAAAACAATTCAGTCATTTATCCATTTGTTCATTCTCTATTACATTAAAAGTTTTAATCATAGCTATTTTAAAGTATTATCTACTAACTTCAATATCTTTATCACTTGAAGGGTGCTTTATATCTGTGTGTTTTTCTCTCTTGATTACCTGTCACATCATTTTTTTCTCTTTATATGTCTCATAATTTTTCTTGTATGTCCCACATTGTGAATTAAAGAATCATGAAAACTTCAAACAACCTTGGCCAGTGTGGTTCAGTTGGATAAACATCATTCCATGCACCAAAAGGTTGTTAATTTGATTCCCAGTCAGGGCACATGCTCAGGTTGCGGGTTTGGTCCCCAGTAGAAGGTGTGCAGGAGGCAGCCAATTGATGTTTCTCTTTCACATTGATTTTTCTTTCTCTCTCCTTTCCCTTCCCCTCTCTCTAAAATCAATTTTTTAAAAAAACCACCTTCAAACAATACTATCTTCCACCACAGATGGTTCTAATAGAATATGGGATGGCTGGTTATAGGGGATGATCATGACAATCTTCTTTTTGCTGAATTTGAGTTTTTGTAAGGCTATTTACCTCTATATCACCAGTGATTCCTTCCACTGCTTTCAGTTGAAATTTTGGTAGAGTTTTGTCACCTCAGCCTGAAAGACTGTTAGAGATTCAGTTCTGCCCTTCAGAATGTTTCAGCTTCAAAATTTGGTAAAAGTCTTGAGTAGGAAAAAGCCATGTTTCTGATAATCTTTAAATTTCCAGTTTTGACTTTCTATCCTAACATGAATGCCAACATCTCTGGTGATCTCTTTGTCCCTCAACAGTGGCCTTCTAAAAAAAGGTCCAATCTGCATTTGTAAGTGCTAGGTGAATCCAGTATTAATACATTTCCCAGGTAAAAGGGGACCATACAACCTCAGTATTAATTCACCACTCCTTCTAGGACTTTTCTTTCTTTTCTGTTTTGATTTTGTAGGCCCTTCCTACTGCCTAGTCCCTCTTTCCTAAATATACCAAGATGATCGGATATTTTACTTTGCCTTTCGAAAGCTTTTAGATTGACTATTTAACTTCCCATACAGGATCCTAAGAAAGTATTGTCTGTGTATTTGAGGTCTCTCTAATTTCCAATTTTGTCACTGAAGCTCCATGTAATCAATAAAAGTATAATGATTTCTCTTTCCTCAGATGCAACCCTTTGTTTATGCCCAGAATCAGCAAATGCTCCAAGTGGGAAAATGGTAACTTCATAATCTGTTCACTTGTACCCAGTTTTTTATTCTTTGCATTTTAGTCAATTTAGTGATTGTTATTTCCATAATTTTTAAAATAATTTTTAAAATTACAGTGGATGTACAATATTATATTAATTTCAGGTGTACAATCCAGTGATTAGACATTTATATAACTTACAAAGTGATCACTCCAATAAATCTAGCACTCATCTGTTACCATACATACTACAATACTAGTAGCCCATTGCGTGATATCATGCACAGTAGGCTGCCTGCCGCTTCCGTGGGAGCCAGCAGGAATCACAGCAAACCGCCAGGAGCCGTGCTGCTTCCACGGGAGCCAGGAGGGACCCATGACAATTCTGTGGGAGGCGGGAGGGAGCCACACTGCTTCCACAGGAAGCGGGTCCACCATCTCCTCTCCGGGCCTATACTCGGCCACAGAAGCTGCAGGCCAGCCCCCCTGTCCCTGTCCATGTCCGCTCCAGCTCCAGGGGGGCGGCCTGAGCTGGAGCCTGGTGACTCACCGGCCCCCCATCTCTGTCTCCGTCTGCACTCTGGGCCTCACCTGCGTGCGCAACCTCCTCCTGTCTGGTCGTGACCCGACGGCGTCCCAGCCTAATTTGCATATTTCATATATATGACTGTATTCCTTATGCTCTGCTTTATAACCTCATGACTATTCTGTAACCACCAATTTGTACTTCTTAATCTCTTTAACTTTTTCGCCCATCCTCCAACCCCACTCCCATCTGGCAACAGTCCAAATTTCCTCTATATCTATGAATATGTTTTTGTTCTGCTTGTTTATTTATTTTGTTTTTAGATTGAACATATAATGAATTCATATGGCATTTATCTCTCTCTGTCTGACTTATTATAATGAGCAAAATACCCTCTAGGTCCATTCATCTTGTTGCAGATGGCAAGATTTTATTCTTTTGTATGGTGGAAGAATTTGTATTCCATTGTATAAGGACCGCTTCTTCTTCATCCACTCATCTATTGATGAACACTTAGGCTGCTTACATATCTTAGCTATTGTAAATAATGCTGCAATGCATGTCTTTTCAATTTAGTGTTTTGTGTTTCTTCAGATTAATACCCAGAAGTGGAACTGCTGGGTCCTTCTATGTCTCTTGTTATAGCCTTTGTTTTAAAGTCTATTTTGTCTGGTATAAGTATTGCTAATCCAGGTTTTTTTATGTTTTCCATTTTTATGAAATATCTTTTCCATTTCTTTACTTTCAGTCTGTGTGTGTCTATCAATCTGAAGTGAGTCTCTTGTAGACAAAATATTTAAGGGTCTTATTTTCTTATCCATTCAGCCATCATATATCTTTGAATTTGATCATTTAATTAATTTGCATTTGAAGTAATTGTTGATAGATATGTATTTATTGCCATTTTATTATTCACATTTTAAAATTTTATTTTTCTTCTTCTTAAAGAAGACCCTTTAAGATTCCTTTTAATAATGGTTTGGTGATGCCCTGGCCAGTTTTTCTCAGTGGTTAGAGTGTTGGTCTGCAGACCAAAGAGTCGCAGGTTTAATTCCCAGTCAAGGTCATCTATCTTGATTACAAGTTTGATCCCCAGCCCTGGTCTGGGCACATTCAGGAGGCAACCAATTGATGTGATGCTCTCATGTTGACGTTTCTCTCTCTCCCTCTCCTTCCCCTCTCCCTTCCACTCTCTCTAAAAATCAATGGGAAAAATATACTCATTCCTTGGGTGAGGATTAAATAATAATAATAATAATAAAATAATAATAATAATAATCCTATCTAATAAAAGAGAAACATGCAAATTGACCATAACCCCGACACCCTTCTCATTGGCTAATCAGCAGGATATGCAAATTAACTGCCAACCAAGATGGCAGCCTGCTGCCAGGCAGCTGAAGCGAACAGGAGGCTTGCTTGCTCCAGTGACGGAGGAAGCCAAGGTTCCCGGCCTGCGGCAGCCCAGCTCTGAGTTCCGGATGCAACAAAGTTGCAATTATAGAACCTAAACAAGCTCCAGATAGCTGCTTTCAGTGGGCAGTGGGCTCAGAGCTTAGAGTGGCAGTGATGGCAACAGTGTTTCAATTATAGAACCTAAACAAAGCCCAGATATCTGCTTTCAGCAGCCAAGGCCTCAAGATGGAGCCGGCCTCAGAGCTAAAGCTGGCTCTCAGCTCCAGTGACAGCCATAGAAAGTAAATAAATCCCAGAAAAAAAAAGAAAAAAAAAGGAGAGGCTGGGAGCTTCAGTCACCCGCCAGCCTGAAAACAGCCCTCAGCCCCTCACCCAGACTGGCCAGGCACCACAGTGGGGACCCCCACCCTGAAGGGGGTGCGGGAAGCCTAAAAACAGCCATCAGCCCATCATCCAGGCTGGCCAGGCACCCAAGCGGGACCCTCACCCTGATCCGGGACACCCTTCAGGACAAATCAGCCTGTGCCCACCCATGCACCAGGCCTCTATACTATACTACAGGCAGGGCGGGACAGCACGAGCTGCCATCCGGGCCCCATGTGCAGCCCTGGGCAGCGGGGCATAAGCCCCGCCCCCAGCCCGGACCCCTGTGTTCCACCTGAGCCCCAAGCCGGGACCCTGGTGCCGTCTGAGCCCCGCACTGCTAAGCCCCGCCCCCAGCCGGGACCCAATGACTATTGGAGAGCAGGAAAGTGCCACTGGGCCCTGGGTCGCTGTGGTGATCCGGCCATCGGTAAGTAGAAAGCCTGGCCTGTGGGCAGCCCAAAACTTTGCCTGCTCCCCAGTTGCCATGGTGATCTGGGAGCAGGAAAGCAAGCCAGGCCTGAGGGCAGCCCCAAGCTGGGCCTGATCCAGTAGCAGGAAAGCCCAGCCTGTGGGCAGCCCCCAGGTGGGCTGCTCCCCGGTCGCCATGGAGACCTGGAGCAGGAAAGCCCGGCTTGCAAGCAGCACCCTCATCCTGGCCATAGCTCAAGGGAGAGTACAACATGCAGTGGAGGCCAGGAGCCTGAGAGATCAACACAGAGGGGCTCCTGCTCCAAGCCTCCATGGTGTGGCTGGGGCAGGCCCCCAGAAGACACACACACACACACACACACAGTGCCTGCTCTGAGCCTCCAATGTGGCTGGGGGCAGACCCCCAGTGGGGACACACACACACACACACACACACACACACACACACACGGGACGCCTGCTCCGAGCCTCTGCTGCCAGACTGTGGCCATCAGTAGGACATCCACTGAGGGCTCCCGGACTGTGAGAGGGGCAGGCTGGGCTGAGGGAACCCCCATCCCCCAGTGCAAGAATTTCATGCACCAGACCTCTAGTAATAATAATAATAATAATGGTTTGATGGTGATGAACTCCTTTAGCTTTTGCTTATCTGTTCAGTTCTTTATCTTACCTTCTATTCTAAATGATAGCTTTGCTAGGTAGAGTAATCTTGGTTGTAAGTCCTTGCTTTTCATCACTGTGAATATTTCATGCCAATCTCTTCTGGCCTGCAAAGTTTCTATTGAGAAATCAGCTGACAGTCATATGGGCACTCCCTTGTAGGTAACTAACTGCTTTCCTCTTGCTTCTTTTAAAATTCTCTCTTTTTGTTTAATATTTGGCATTTTAATTATGATATGTCTTGGTGTGGGCCATCTTATTTGGGCTTCCTGGATTTGTATCTTTTTTCTTCTCCAGGTTAGGAAAGTTTTCTGTCATTATATTTTCAAATATATTTTTAATTAATTGCTCTCTCTCTCTTCTTCTTCTAGCACCTCCATGATGTGAATGTTACACTTAGAGTTGTCTCAGAGGTTCCTTAAACTACCCTCATTTTTTTTTGGATTATTTTTTCTTTTTGCTGTTCTGATTGGGTGTTTTCTGCTTTCATATCTTCCAAATCACTGCTTTTATCCTCTGCTTCATCCACTCTACTGTTGATTTCCTATAATGTATTTTTTAATTTTCTTTTAAAAAATTTTTATTGATTGATTGATTGATTTTAGAGAGGGAGAGGAGGGGAGAGAAAGAGAGCAAGACACAAACAGAAAAATATTGATTTGTTGTTCCACTTATTTGTGCATTCATTGGTTACTTCTTGTATGTGCCCTGACCTGGGATCAAACCTACAACCTTAGAATACCAGGACAATGCACTAACCATCTGAGCTACCCAGCCAGACCCTGTAATGTAGTCTTCATTACAGTTATTGTATTCTTCATTTCTGACTGGAGGTGCAGGCTAAAGTCCACCTCTTCCTCTGTCCTGCCCGGGCCCATCCACTTGAGCTACAAAGTGATCTGCAGATGGCTGCTACTTGTGCTAGGCATGAAGGTAATTGGGAGAGGTCTAATTGTGAACCAGGCTGGCTGCACTAGTGCCAAGTCTGGGGCCACTTAGCATGAGTTATGGGGCATGTGAGGCTAGATACTGCTTATTTGGTGTTTGTGAAATTTTGAAAGACTTTAGGAAAGTTCTCAGCATGAGCCAACGGAGTCTGTTTGTATGGGAAATCACTGGAAATGGCTTGGGTGATACATCAAGTTGGGTGGGGCAGGGTTTCAGGGAATCACAAGGGTGGGTGAATGTTCTTAATCAGATTGATGGAGACTCAGATATGGTACCTACCCACTTGGTCGGGGGTGGGGGGTTTCACAGCATATCAATGACCTCTGTCAGCACTTCTGTTTGGGAGAAAGCTGCCCTTCCAGCCCTTGTCCTAAATCCAGATGACTCAGTTCCTCCATGTATGTCCCTGGTGCATTTTGAGCTGCTGCCTCAGTGCTGAAGCTCAGAGAGAGTTAGTCTGTGTGCTCTTCAAGAGGAATGTCTGGGACTGTAGCTGTCCTCTGTCTCACTTAGCTAAAATCCTCAATGCTTTTCACAACCAGAAGTTATGAGGAATTATTTTCCTGGCATTGGAACCCTGGTCTTGAAGGCCTGGTGTGGGGCTTGGACCACTTGCTCATAAGGGGAGACCTCCACAACCAAGATATCCTTCCTGATTTTTAATCACCACACTTGGGTGTGGGACCATTCTATTTTGGGTCTCTGCCCCTCTTACCCATCTTCATGTGGTTTCTTGTTTTTATCCTTAGTTATAGGACATATGGTCAGCTATATTTCAGGCAGTTCTGAATGATGGTTGTTCTGTAGTTTAGCTGTAATTTTGATGTGGTTGTGTTAGTATACCATTTACCTACTCTGCCATGTTGTAAAATGTTCTGCCATTTTATGATGTTTAAAATATTTTGCAAAATATCTAACTTTTTAAAAAGTTGTAGTCAGTGGAAGCATTAACCGTCCATACTTATTATATGGTACATTGAAGCAATAGCCCCCTTATTGCTTTTCGAAAAATGATTATGAACATAAAACTTGCTTTGGGTGAAAATTCTTATGATACACAAATGCAGTGAAGGAAAAAGCTTCTTTAATTAATTCTATATTCCATAATCTAATATCTTAGACGTAATAATCATTGTAGTTGACTTGTTTGTTCTTTGAAAAATCTTCTAGACATGCACTTTCATATGTATATCAGTACTGTGTGGATCTTGTATTTGTAAAAGTCATTATTCTGCATTTAAGAGTTTTTCACTCAACTTTATATTCCAAAAGATTTGTATCTCAACTATGTAACTTAGAATGCCTTCAAAATCAGAAAATGCAAAGCTACTTTTTATTCAGTTGCAGAAAAATGTATTTAAATACTGCCCCCCTTCTGTTGTAAATTGAGGACTTTTTAGTATCTTGCTAATACAATTCTGCAGTAAGTGTTCTTTTATATAGGCTGTTGAACACATGAGATAGTAGAGGTGGAGGGTCGTTAGATAGATATGACATTTCTGAACCATAGAATGTATATATTTTATGTATTGACAGATATTAATTATCTTCTAAAGAGATTTCACCTGTTCCTCCAATGTCTTCTGATGGTGTTCAAGACACACTACCCCAAATTATAGCACCCTTCCATATTGAATATTTTAAGTTAAAATAGTTTGAGAAAAACAGCAGAAGCAGGAAGATCACTCTGACCTTCCTCATTGCCCACACCCCACCCAGAGCACCCTTGTCTCTGAAGACAAAGAGACAACTAGAAGAATTTGAGAAAATAGGCCTTGTTAAGTTTCCCCTACTTTACTACACTTACTTCATATTCCTTAATAAATCTGCACAACTGCCACTCTTCATTAAAACTAGCATAAAAATACTCGGCCTAACTGTTTCTTGTGGTCTTTATCTCCTTAATAAGGCTCCTGTGTCACATAAGACTTATATTAAATACATTTGTATGTTTTTCTCCTGTGAATCTGTCTTTGTCAGTTTAATTTTCAGATCCAGCTAGGGACCCCAAGAGGGTCAAGAAAATCTTTTTACACTTGCCGACATTGTGACCATGACAGTATAAAATCAAACTTTCCACTATTACTAATGTGATAAATTAAAATGTTCTCTCATTTTTGGTTTTATTTGAATTATTCTTATTTGGAGAGGAAAATGTTTTTGGTTACTTGAGCATCTCATTTTTTTGTATGAAGATATAAGTCTATACTTATTTGTTAGAGAGTTAACCCATGTCTATTATTTGTGTTCCAAATATTTTTCTCAATTTTAAATTTAAATTTGTTTATGGAACTTTTAATGCACATAATTTTTTAAATTTTCTAATCAAGGATATTATCTCCATTACTTAATACCTTTTGAGATTTCAGTGCTTCAAGAAAAGCCATCTACCTTCTAAAATTACTTGAATATATATATTGCCTAGAATTCTTACTCCAATTTTCAGGTTATAGTTTTTAAAACATAAAACTTAAATTTAACATTTCTGGCAAAATGACAAAGTAACGTCCTTTTAAAAAACATCAACATGCAACTATATAGCATCTTGAATTAAAGATAATAAGTCTAGAAAAGTTCTTTTCAGTTTCTTTTTTTAAGTGATTTTACTTTTTAATTTTTATTGATTTGAGAGAGAGAGAAAGAGAGAGAGATCCATTTGTTGTTCCACTCATTTATGCATTCATTGGTTGATTCTTATATATGCTCTGATTGGGGATCAAACCCACAATCTTGGAGTATTAGGATGATGTTCTAACCAACTGAGCTACCTCGCCAGGGCATCTTTTCATAACCCATATTTAGTAATGTCATGTAAGTTTTACCATTATCAAATTTGTAAGCCTCTATAAAGTCTCTTATATATGAACTGTAATATTCTAGGGCTTTTCAAGTTTTCTTTTACAGTGACTAATTTTTATATTATTTGAATTGACAAAACTAATTACTCAGAACAATATAAAAGTATTTTAAAATTGTTACTGAGTTACCCTGGCCAGTGTGGCTCAGTTTGTTGGAGCATCGTCCTGTGCACCAAAAGGTTGTGGGTTCAATCTCTGGTTAGGTCCCATGCAGGAGGCAACTGATCAATATTTCTCTCTCTCTCTCTCTCTCTCTCTCTCCTTTCCCCTCTCTCTAATATAAATGTATCAATAAAAATTGTTGCTGAATTGTTTTGAGCTTCATAATTGTGTAGTCAAACTACCTTTATACTACATGCATTGATAATTGATAAAAAAGAGTAGAAATTTGTCAATGAAGCATTTGATCCTTTAGGTCATTTTGCTGACTTACTGGCAATCTGTGTGCTGTTTCATCTGTAACTAACAGACTTCATCAGGACATGATGCATCAGATATAAGACATGAACCAATATGTGAGGATGAATAAAATATGCAACTTTATACAGATTTTTAAATCACTGTTACACATTCGTGTCCTATAAGCATAGGAGTTTTAATGAGTATATTTTGTTGATTCCAATAAAAATATCAAATATATGGTGCATTTATAATCTTATATACTGTGTAATCTAGTATGTTCCTGACAGGAGAAAATATTGAATTAACTAGGTATTGATAACAACTAATTTCTCCAATTATAATTTTATACATCTAAAAGTAAACCCATATTCCACAGAAAAGTTTCTGGTACTATATATTTCAAAATGGTTTCTCTACACCACCCAATGGCTCCATTGTCAAATATCGTAGAACATGTTCATACTGAAATACAGCCTCTGGCCCTACACTTAAGTTTTATGACGCCAAATGAGACAATACCACAAGCAAAAGAATTGTTTTTGAGCAATGGGAGTATTTCTGGAATATTATAGAACATTATGCAATTCACACATAAAAAGCATTTGACAAAATCTAACACTCATTTGTGATAAAAAAATTATTTCAAGTTAATAAAATTAATAAAAAACATACACCAAAAAACCCCTAAAACTAATATACCTCTGAGATTGGAAAGAAAGCAAATATGTCCATTTTCACTACTCTTACTTAACATTGTACTGAAAGTTCTAGCCACTATATTAAGGTGATACAAATAAATAAAAGTACATACACTGGGAAAAATAAATAAAACTTTTTCTATTTTCAGGTGACATGAATTCATAAAAGTCTCAAGAAATCTACCCCCCAAAATTTTAAGAACACAAGTGCATTCAGCAAGGTCATAAGATAGAAGATCAACACACAAAAAATCACATTTCTAAATACTAGCAATAAACATAAAAAAACTCAGATTAAATATACAATATTATATAGAATCACTACAAAGAAAATGAAATACTTAGTTATAAACTTAACAAAATACAGACAGGATCTATATGCTGAAATTACAAAATGCAGATGAAAGAAATTTAAAAACAACAAAATAAATACAAAGTGACATACCATTGTTCATGGATTGAAAGAATCTAAACAGCAAAGATGTTAATTCTCCCCAAATTTATGTATAAGTTTAATGCAATTTCAATTAAAATCTTAGCAAGATTTTTATATATATAGACAGTCATATTCTCAAATTTATATGGAAAAAAAAAGTACAGGCAACTCAACCCAATATTAAGGCTTACAATATAACTACAGTTATCTAGAAAGTATGGTATTCTTTAAATGTATACAATTTTATTTTTGAATTATACTTCAATAAAGCTGTGTGATAAATAGGAATCAATGAAACAGAGGGATAAATAGGAATCAATGAAACAGAATAAAGAAACCAGAAATAGACCCAGAAAATATGACCAGTTGATTGAAGGAAAGATAATTTTGCGCCAAAGGGTGCTAGAGCAGTTAGACATCATAGGCAAAAAACAAA
>NW_005871050.1:21280160-21312788 GCF_000147115.1 Myotis lucifugus | reverse complement strand
CAACCCAATGTCCTTTAGTGCATTGTGATAACTAACCTTTATGTATCACTTGATTTGGCACAGTGTCCAGTTGTTTGATCAAACACTAGTCTAGATGTTTCTTTAAAGGTATTTCATAGGTAGCAGTGATTACCATTTACAATCAGTTGACTAATTAAGATTACCCTTGATACTGTGGTATGAAACTCATTTAATTATTTGAACACATTAAGATCAGAAACTGAGGTTTCCTCAAGGAGAAGGAATGCTGATTCAAGATTGTAATAGAAATCTTGCCTGAGTTTGCAGGTTGCTGGCCTGCCCCATAGATTTCAGACTTAAGGTTATAAATTCAACTCTTGTCTGTCAAATTCTAATAGAAAGAAAGTTGGTGTCACTAATATTAATAACACAAAAAAATAGATATTTAGCACAAGGATAGTTTAAAAAATTGAAGTACAGAAATCAAAACCTTTATGCTATGCACAAATATTGACTAGTTTAAAGATAAATGGGAGATAAGACTCTAGCTAGAATAATGATCGAGAAATTTCCAAAATATGTATTTAAAAAACTATAAATTTGTGAAGAATATAAAAGGAAAATTAAACAAATGGAATCACCTTGTTCACACTAAGAGAACTCAAGAGCATAAAATATTATCTTCCTAATTTAATCTATACATTTTCTCTAATCACCCCAAAAGGCAACCATTTTTGAGATAGATAAGTTCATTATAAATTATACTTGGAGGAATTTCAGAAATACACTGAAAAAAAGAGCAATATGTGTGTGTAGACTTAACAAATAAAACTCATAGTGGTATCTATAATAAGATTTTAAAATTAGCATAGGAATACAATGGGGAAAGAAGGGGGACATATGTAATACTTTCAATGATAAAGATTTAGTTCTAAAAAAGGAAAAATAAATTAGCATAGGAATAAAAAATAGGTGGAACAACACAAAATCAAGATATCGACTCAAATGCACATGGAAATTCTGCATATGATAAAGGCAGCATTTAAATTAGAGGCAAGGCTGGGTGGAGGAATATAAAGGGGTGGGGGAATGGGAGACATCTGTAATACTGTCAAATATATATATATATATATATATATATATATATATATATATATATATAAAATCAGAAGCAAAAGATGGATTTGTTAGTAAATGATATTACGATAACTTAATTTCCATAGGGAAAACAAAATTATTTCCATTCCTCAGAACAGTCATGAAAATACTAAAAGAAAACAGGAGTGTTTTACTATGACCTGGAATTGGAGAAAACTTTCCAAATTCTGACTCATAATCCAAAAGCAATAAGGTAATTGAAAAATAATTTTTATTAAAAGTGAAAAAGATACATGAAAAGAACCACCATAATAAGCAAAATGAAAAAAACTAATGTAAAACTGGCAATAATATTTTCAATATATATCACAAAGAAAGATTAACATATCATATATAAAGAACTTCTAAAAATTGAGAAAACTAACTGTTCTATAGGAAAATGGGGAAAACATATGAAGAGAAAGTTCACAGAAAAAGAAATGCAAATAATCCTTAACCACATGAAAAGGATTTCAAACCTTTTTATATAGAAATTCAATCTATATTTTAACTTTTTATTATAGAAAAATATCAAATAATACTAAATCAGAATCATATAATGGCTGCTGTCCATTGGGATCTTGGGCTTGACCTCCTTGGGTTCTACGAGGGCCTTGATAGCCTTGGCACTTGCATTCATGGCCTTGGCATTGTTGGTCTGCATTTTCTTCAAGCCCTTCTTGTTCTTCTTGGCAAAGTACATGTACTTAGGAACTTGGGGTCTACCCTCTTAAGAGATTCATATGTTTGTGATTGAGGTTTCTTGACACTGTTTTTGTGCCACTTTTGGGACTGGTTGTTTGGGACTTGGCCATAATCTGCACAGAAGCTCAAGGCTCCCGAAGCACCTGGGACCAGGAAAGAGGAAGGCTTCAATGCAGCACAGGAAATATGGTCATCAAGGCCCGAAAGTACTACATTTTTTTTTAGCAAATTTTAGCAATTTTAGAGAAAGAAAGGAAGGGAAAGAGAGAGGGGGGTGGACATCGATTTGTTGTTCCACTTATGTATGCATTCATTGGGTGATTCTTGTTTGTGCCCTGACTGGGAATCGAACCTGCAACCTTGGCATATCAGGACAATGCTCTAACCAACTGAATTACTCAGCCAGGGTTAGATGTTTTTTAAAATAGCTAGATTTCTGTTCTTGCTTTTTGCTCTTCACAAAGTTTATATAGCTTTTTACATTGTTACATATAAATAAATCCCATTCTTTTTAATGTCCTCATGGTATTCCATATTATGTTAAACCAAAATTCATTTAAGCATTTTCCAATTGATAGATATTTAGGCTGTTCGCTAATTTTTTTTCTTATATTATTATTCTGTGTACATACTTCTCCATTTATCCTTATAATTTTTGTGGGTATTTCTGTATTTATACAACCATTGAGTTAGGAATTTCATTTTTATTAACAATTGTCTTGAGAGAAAGAATTTTTTATTGTTTTTCTAACTTTATCCAAGGGACAGGTTATTTGCCTATAACACAGTTCAACTAGGAAAAGGGCATCACTCTAGGTCTTTCGGAGATAATTAATACTTGACAGTTGTTAGTTAGATGAATACACTGAGAAACAAAAAAGAGGATGCCAAGCAACTCACAGATTAGAAATGACAGGAATCCATGCTTACCCCTATGGGGGGAATGACAAAGGATAAGAAGCTATTATCAGAGCCCAGAAGTTGTAGGGCGTAGAACCAAGGCATTAACTGAAACCATAGAGGATGAGACCAGGCAATGGAAGGTGGAGCCAGGCATGAAAATGAGCCATTGTTAGGGATGCTAAAGGAAACAGAGAAAGGGGAAAAATATTTTGTCTTCTTGCCTTCTCTCACCCTCCACTAACCTAGTTTTTCACATTGGCCTAATCTAGCTATACTAATAAAAGGGTAATATGCTAATTAGATCAGGAGACCTTCCAGACATCCTTCCAACAAAGCCATGGTGGCTGGGCCGAGGCAGAGGCAGTTAGGGGAGATCAGGCAAGGAAGGAAGGGCAGTTGGGGGCAAGCAGGCCAGCAGGGGGGCCAAGTGGGGGCAAGCAGGACAGCAGTGGGGGGCAGTTGGGGTGAGCTGGATGGCAGGGGGGATTCAGTTAGGGATGAGCAGGCTGGTGGGGAGGGGCAGTTGGGGGTGATAAGACCAGCAAGAGGGGGCACTTGAAGGTGAGAAGGCCGGCATGGGGGGAACTTGGGGGCAAGCAGGCCAGCAAGGGGGGGAAGTTAGGGGTAAGAAGGCCAGCTAGTGGGGCAGTTGGGGTGAGCAGGCCAGCAGGGGTGGCAGTTGGGGGCAATCAGGCCAGCAGGCAAAGTGGTTAGGGGTGATCAGGCAGGCAGGCAGATGAATGGTTAGGAGCCATCAGTCCTGGGAATGCGAGAGGGGATGTCGAGCCTAAACTGGCAGTCGGACATCCTTCCCGAGGGGTCCCAGATTAGAGAGGGTGCAGACTGGGGCTGAAGGGACACCCCTCCTTCCGTGCACGAAATTCATGGCACCAGGGCCACTAGTCCTATCTAATAAAAGGAGGAACAATGCAAATTTGAACAATACCCCCCGAAACGTTTTCCCATTGGCTAATCAGGGCAATATGCAAATTAACTGCCAACCAAGATGGCGCCGGCAGCCAGGCAGCTGAAGCGAACAGGAGGCTTGCTTGCTCCAGTGAAGGAGGAAGCCAAGGTTCCCCGCCTGCCGCTGCCAGCCTCTGAGCTTGCACTCTAAGCAACTATGTTGCAATTATAGAAGCTAAACAAACCCAGAAACCTGCTTTCAGCCGTCAGAGCTGGAGTGAGCAGGGACGAAAACAATGTTGCAATTATAGAACCAAACAAACCCTAGATTCCTGCTTTCAGCAGGCCAAGGCCTCAAGCTGGAGCCGAGCCTCAGAGCTAAAGCCGGCTCTCAGCTCCAGTGACAGCCACAGAAGGTAAATAAATCCCAGAATAAAAAAGAAAAAGAAAAAAAGGAGAGGTTGGGAGCTTCAGTCACCCGCCAGCATGAAAACGGCCCTCAGCCCCTCACCCAGACAGGCCAGGCACCCCAGTGGGGACCCCCACCTTGAAGGGGGTGTGACCAGCTGCAAACAGCCATCATCCCTTCATCCAGGCTGGACAGGCACCCCAGTGGGGACCCCCACCCTGAAGCAACAAGATGGTAGCTAATTTGCATACTGAAAAAGGGTGGCAGAGGGCAAGGCTGTCCGCGGTCCTGGGACCCGGATCCGTGACCCTGCCAGGCAGGGTGGCAGTGCTTGAGGCTGTCCTCGGTCCTGGGACCCGGATCTGTGACCCTGCCAGGTGAGGGGCAGTGCTTGAGGCTGTCCGCAGTCCCGGGACCCCGATCTGTGACCCTGCCGGGGGGGGGGGCAGCGCTTGAGGCTGTCCGCAGTCCCGGGACCTGGATCTGTGACCCTTCACAGCAGGGAATCCGTGCACTGGGCCTCTAGTCTACTCATAAAGGAAATGACAACTATATCAAGTAAAGACAGTTCATTTTGATACAGAGTAGAGCATATAGGTTACAGAATAAGGCAAATACTCCAATTAATGAATAGTTGTACCCAAATATAGGGCGTAGAGAAGTCATCAAACTTTTCCATAATGTGATTAGTTTTCAGGTCATGTATACACATCAATATTTTACTTATTGATTTGATTTCTCAGATTCCTGATACAAGGATGACAATATCCTAGGGAGCAATCATAGATATTTTAGTATTAACAATTTCTCCTAACAATTGAGTGTTCATAAATTACCATTAGAATGTTAAGTAAGAAAATATAAACTGAGAAAAGAATGGGAGGAAAAGAAGGAATAGAGAGAAATTATTACAGCAGAATGTATCACAGAAGAGTTTATTTTCTTGGCTAGATACTTCGGGGAATTACTCTGGCATTCAAATTACCATATAACCAAATATAAACACATCACCTCCTTAAAACGAATGATTATGACTGACTTGCAGATGAAGGTATCTAAGGCCTTTGGTTTAGATGATCTTGTCTTATGTGTTTGTACTTGCCAAAGCTGTTTGAGACGTATCTTACTTTGCCTGGTGAATAGTTGGATAGACATCTCATTAATTTATATTGTCTGGCATTAAGTAGTTTAGAAACTTGCCTGAACAGTATTTTATTTTCTTGGCTCTATGCTACAACATCCTGCTCACCACATGGACAATTTTTATTCCCATGGGCTTATCTACCATTTCATACTATTGTTCCATGACAGAAGAAGCGCTTCAGTCTGATAACATTGGTCACAAGGCAGGATTTGAAGTCCAAGTGTCTTTCTGATGTTAGTTTGAATATTGAATTATTTCTTTGGTATGTGGACAAATCCATTCCTATGGAGTCACTGGTGGAAGTTCAGTTATAGGTGTTGAAGGAATTACAATTTCACTGTTTAGCCAACAAGAATCTTATGTCAATATAGGCAAATGGTCTACATGCTCCAGCAGACTTCTCCTGGCCATTTATATATCAACAATGAGAGAAACAATTGACATGCTTCAGAACAGTGAATCTCAAATGCTTTTCACAAACCTATGCTGGATCAGTGGTCTCACAACCACCAGGGAAATTTGTTTTAAATAAATAAGCAAGATTTCAAAATGAGGACAGAGGAAGTAGAAGCTACACTGACACACTCCCACGACCAAACTGGAATTACAACTAAAATACAGAAAAAAACATCCTGAAAAAATCAAGTGAAGACTAGCTGGAGAGAACCCTGATAACCAAGGACAGAAAGTGGAGACTGCATAGAGACTGGTAGTTAAGTGTGGAGGCATGAAAGGGCTGGCTGGGCACCCACAGACAACAGCTGAAGTTCTGGAGAGATATCGCAACTATGGGGAGTTCTCACTGAGAACTCTGAGATCTAAACCCCAAGCAGGGCCCCCCAGCCCAGCCCACATAACATCTGGCTGTGAGAAGCAGTCAGGTTATTGTCTGCCAGGGAGAGATAGAAATGCAGGCACTGTCTTAAAGGGCCAACACACAGAATTATGTGTGCAGCCACTCATCTTGGGCCCCGGCAGAGGGAAGGCAGAGTGGACTGTAGCTGTCTGAGGAGAGCTCAGGGTTGGGGGTTCAGGGGTTGGAGCTTGGAGGGCAGCCAGCCCAGTTTCCTGTGCTGAGTCATTCCCTCACTCTGCTGAGGACACCTTTCTACAGTGGACCTTTGCCATCAGGTGGTTTTTGCCTAGGACGAAGGCAGTTGCCCACCCTGCTGGAAGACATCTCACCCTACCCTGTTGTCGATAGCCTGAGGCTAATCAAGACTGAGTGTCAATGGCACTGCAGGCTGAGGCAGGTCTCTGAGGGCTTTGAGTCTTTCCTGACCTTCTTCTGGGCCTGGGGATAGCAAAAGCAAACCCAGGTGCACATCTTGGTCCTTTCCAAAGGCACCCAGCCCCAGCAGAGAGAGCCACAAGCTATGTATTATTGATAGCCCCAAACAGACTATTCAGGGCCAGTCACAAACAGTGCCAAATTGGAAGCAAAGAAGTAAAATTCTTATAATATCTTACAAAGGGGGCAAGAACATACAATAGAGATGACATGATATTGTCCATAGAAAACCCTAAAGGCTCCACCAAAAAACTACTAGATTTCATAAAGGAATTTGAAAATGTGGCATGATACAATATTATCACCTAGAAATCAATGGCATTTTTATACACCAATAATGAATTCTCAGAAAGATAAACTAAAAAAACAATCCTATTTACCATTGCAAAAAAAAAAAATTAAAATACTTGGGAATAAACTTAACCAAAGGAGGTAAAAGACTTGTACTGGGAAAACTGCAGGACATTGAAAACAGAGATAGAGGAAGATATGAACAAGTGGAAGAATATACCATGTTCATGGATTGGTAGAATTAACATCATTAAAATGTCCATACTACCTAATGCAATCCACAGATTCAATGCAATCCTTATTAAAATACCAATGGCATATTTCACAGATCTAGAACATATACTCCAAAAATTTATATGAATCCAAAAAAAAAGACCCCAAATAGCCACAGCAATCTTGAGAAAGAAGAACAAAGTTAGAGGGATCACAATACCAGATAACAAGCCACTGTAATCATTCCATTGCAATCAAAACAACCTGGTACTGGCACAAGAACAGGCATATATCTCAATGGAACAGAACAGAAATCCCAGAAATTGACCCAAGCCATTACAGTCAATTAATATCTGACAAAGGAGGCAAGAGCATACAAGAGTCTAGATAGTCTCTTCAATAAATGGTGTTGGGAAAATTGGACAAATACATGCCAGAAATGAATCTAGACCACCAACTTACACCATACACAAGAATAAACTCAGAATATAAGACTTAAATGTATGTTGTGAAACCATAAAAATCCTAGAAGAAACCATAGGCAGCAAAATATCAGATATCTTGCTCTAGCTGGTTTGGCTTAGTAGATAGAGCTTTGGCCTGTGGTGGTAAGGGTCCCAGGTTTGATTCTAGTCAAAGGCACATACCTTGGTTGCAGGCTTCTCCCCAGCCTGGGCCCTGGTCGGGGCTCATGCAAGAGGCAACCAGTCACTGTTTCTCTCACATCAATATTTCTGTCTTTCCCTCTCTCTTCCACTCCCTCTAAAAGTCAATGGAAAAATATCCTCAGTTGAAGATTTAAAAAAATCTCAAAGCAATATGGTTATGGATACATCTCCTAGAGCAAAGGAAACTAAGGAGAAAAATAACCAAATGGGACTACATCAAAATAAAAGGCTTCTGCACAGCAAAAGAAACCATCAACAAAATGAAAAGGGTGCCCCCTGTATGGAAAAACATATTTAGCAATGATACATCTGATAAAGGGTTAATATCCAAAATATATAAGGAACTCATACAACTTAACAAAAGAAAGACAATTCAATTTAAAAATGGGCAAAGGACCTAAATAGACATGTCTCCAAAGTGGACATACAGATGTCAAGAGACATGAAAAAATGCTCAAAATCACGGATCATCAAAGAGATGAAAACTAAAATGACAATGAGGTATCACCTCACACCTGTCAGAATGCCTACCATCAACAAATCAACAAAAGACAAGTGCTATTGAGGATGTGGAGAAAAGGGAACCCTAGTACACTGTTGGTGGGAATAAAAACTGATGAAGCCATTATGAAAAACAGTATGGAGTTTCTTCAAAAAATTAAATATGGAACTGCCATTTGACCCAGTGATCCTACTTCTAGGAAAATATCCTAAGAGACCCAAAACACCAATCAGAAAGAATGTATGCACCCCTATGTTCATATCAGCATAATTACAATAGCTAAGATCTAGAAACAACCCAGGTGCCCATTAGTAGATGAGTGGATAAAAAACTGTGGTACATTTATACAGTGGAATACTGTGCAGCAGTAAAACAAAAATGAATCTCTTAACCTTTGAGACAACATGGAAGGACCTGGAGAGTATTATGCTAAGTGAAATAAGCCAGTCAGAGGAAGACAAGTATCACATGATCTCACTCATAAGTGGAATCTAAATAAACCAAAAAAAAAAAACTAAGGAAGAAAAAAGATCCAGAGACATAGAAGTATGGAGCAAACTGTGGAATCTCTGAGGGAAGGCAGGGGTGGGTGGGTAGGTGCATGGGAAGAGCTCAACCAAAGAACTTGTATGCATATGTGCATATCCATGGACACAGACAATAGGGTAGTGAAGGCCTGGGCCGGGAGGTGGGTGCAGGCTAGAAGAGGTCAATGAGGTAAAAAAGGGGACATATGTAATATTTTCAACATAAAGATTTTTAAAAATAAGAGAAAATAAATGAATGAGTAAATTTGATTCCTGGGTCCCACCCAAATGACTATCCCAGGAGATATCATTTACTAGGAATGTATGGGCCCAAGGATTTGTGTATCAAAACACTTGTAATATTTCTGATAATCAACCAAACAGTAAATTATGTTCCAGAGTATCTTATACAATCTATAAAAGTACTCCGAATGTGCTGGCTTAGTTTCAACACATTACCAGTGTCAGAGGAAGGGCAAATTTGCAGAAAAATTTTTACAACCATATCTAATTGTCACAGGCAAGAGGAGCTTAAGGAGACATGATGATGAAAGTGGTATTCTAGACAGGATCCTGGAACAAAAAAAGGACATTAGATTAAAGCTAAGAAAATCAGAATTAAGTGTGGATTTTAATAATAATATAGCAATAATGGTTCATTAATGATAACAAATGTATTACACTAATGTGAGAGGTTAATAATAGGGAAAAGTGGTTATGAGTATATTGAAACCCTAATAGGAAGATTGCCAGCATTCTTTTAAATTCTAAAAAAACTTAAAAGATGTATGGAGCCATTAGTATTCTCATTTTACAAATGAGAAAAGCAAAGATTAAAGAAATTATAAGCCCTGTCTAATAGCATAGCTAGTAATGCCAGAGTAGTCACTCATGTCTATCAGAATTTCTCAGACTCCTACCCAGCTTCCCTGATTACTAAGATCTTAAGTCAGTATGATACATTTGCTACAATTAATGAATCAATACTGACACAACATTATTAGTCAAAGGCTGTACCTTATTCAGATTTCCTTAGTTTTTACCTAATATCCTTTATCTTTTTCAGACTCCTACCAAGAATACCGCATTACATTTAGTCATTGTGTCTGTCATGGGATTAATTATTCCCCTCCAAAATTCATACACAGAGGCCCTACCCTAAATTCCTCTGAATGTGAATTATATGGATATAGGGACTTTAAAAAGCTGATTGAGTTAAAATGAGGCCTTGAGGGTGGGCCCTAATCCAATCTGACTGGTGTCATATGAAGAGGAAATTTGGACACATAGGGAAACATCAGAGATTCACACCATATGAGGACCTAGCTCAAAGGTGGTCATCTGCAAGCCAAGAAGAGAGGCCTCCCCACCTACATCTTGACCATGCACTTCTAGCCTCCAGAACTGTGAGAAAAATTTCTGTTGTTTAAACAGAATACCCAGTCTGTGGTATTTTGTTATGTTAGCCCTAGCAAATGACAATGTCTTACTTTTAACAAAAATCACCTGTGGGCATTTTTTAATATTAAAATTTCAATGTCTCTCCCCATATTTTAGATTCAGTATATGTTGTGGCGGCCAATAAGAATCTGCATTTCAAGCACATCGATGTTTGCTATAATCAAGCAATTTTGAGAAACACTACTCTAAGCTAATGTTTTTAAATGTTCCTAAAAATTCTCTGGGCCTATGAATCTAGTTAAAATGAAGATCTTAGTGTATCATCTTTAATGTTTCTGATTAAGTATGTGAAGGGCACAAAACTATTTTAACAGATATCTCTGGTGATTTTGATATGAGTGGTCTTTGGATCACAAATTGGGAAACACTTTTCTTTCCTATCCAATGTGCACTAAAGAGGGACATATACCCCAGGGGGGAATCCAAGATGATATATTGAAGTTTGCAAAAATAATTTCAAATGTCTATTTATACTGTAACCCATTCTTTAAAATCTCAATGTCTTGTGCATGTTTTTATAAGATACTAGTATTTGATTTACACAGTGATATCTTCTATTTGACACGCACTGACCACCAGGGGGCAGACGCTCAGTGCAGGAGCTGCCCCCAGCCCACAGGCCCCCATCACCATCGGGGCCTGCAGGCCAACCTCCCAGTCCCTCCCCCCGGCTGGCAGGCCCCAATCACCTGATCAGGGCTGGGCCCCTGAGCTGGGACGGGAACCGGAGGCAGATGTGGCCCCTTTACCAGGGGGGCTGAGGGCCAACTCCATCCTTGGGGTTGGTGGCTAACCTCCCGGGTCCCTCCCCCAATCCCCTCACCCTGGCCAGCAGGTCCCAATCACCTGATAAGGCCTGGGCCTGGGTTGGAATGGGGAATTGGGAGTGGGTGGCAGTGGACATGGGTGGCGAGAGAAGGAGGAAGGGGGAGGCGGGGAGGTGGGGAACCACATAGTGGCGGTGCATGGGAGGCAAGGGAAGGAGGAGGGGGGATGTGGGAAATCTGATCAACCCTGATTGCCGGCCAGGCCTAGGGACCCCACCCATGCACGAATTTCATGCACCAGGCCTCTAGTATACATATAGTAGAATTCAAGGGATTTTATTATAAAAACTAGTGGCCCAGTGCACAAAATTCGTGCACGGGGGAGGGGTGTTCCTCAATCCGGCCTGCACCCTCTCCAATCTGGGACCCTTCAAAGGATGTCCTACTGCCAGTTTACAGGGATCAGGCCTAAACCGGCAGTCAGACATCCCTCTCGCAATCCAGGACTGCTGGCTCCTAATTGCTCACCTGCCTGCCTGCCTGCCTGATTGCCCCTAACCACTCTGCCTGCCAGCCTGCTCGCTCCCAACTGCCTCCCACCGCAGGCCTGCTTGCCCCCAAATCCCCCTCTGCCAGCCTGATCACCCCAACTGCCCCCCGTGCCAGTGTGCTCACCCCCAACTGCCTACCCTGCCAGCCTGCTCTGGGCTAGGGGCCTGTGGTGGTTTGCAGGCCAGCCATGCCCCATGGGGTGAGGGTCCCTGCTGGGAGGCTGTGGCCAGCCTGGGTAAGGGGCTGAGGGCTGTTTTCAAGCTGGCCATACCCACTTCAGGGTGGGAGTCCCCGCTGGGGTGCCTGGCCAGCCTGGGTGAGGGGCTGATGGCTGTTTGCAGGTTGGCCACAGCCCCTTCAGGGTGAGGGTCCCACTGGGGTTCCTGGCCAGCCTGGGTGAGGGGCTGATGGCTGTTTGCAGGCTGGTTTCAAGAACATGAGGGAGACTTTTCCTTGCTTAGGTGGCCCCCACAATCACCAGATCTCAATCCAATTGAGCATTTGTGGGACGAAGTTAAAAGAGCCATCAGGCAGCTGGTTCCACAACCATCAAATCTCACAGAATTAGACAGTGCTATTCATCAGGCATGGTGTCAGATTTCTTGCATCACCTTTCAACATCTCATGGAGTCAATGCCAAGAAGAATTGCCCCAGTATTAAAGGCAAAATGTGGCCTAATGAAGTACTGATGGAGTGGTCATAATAATCTAGCTACTCATAATAATATATATCCTACATTCAAAGGCTGTTAAATTGCATTGTTTACCCATATCTTCAGAAAAAAATCACTTCTACTGTCATGGTAAACAACCTGCTTCCCTATTTATAATTGTCTTGCCCTCTAGCAACTTCAGCCCTATAGCTAATTTGCCCTCAAACGTCAGGTGGTCATAATAATCTGGCCACTCAGTGTATATTTAAAAAATCAAATATTAATTGAGCATAGTGGTTTAGGTTGATTTCTGGGTTCTCTATTCTATTCCATTGATCTATATGTCTGTTCTTGTGCCAATACCAGTCTGTTTTGAGAACAGTGGCTTTGTAATACAGCATGATATCTGGTATTGAGATCCCAACTACTTCGACAAAGGAGGCATGAACATACAATAGAGTCAAGACAGCCTCTACAATAAATGGTGTTGGGAAAATCGGACAGATACATGTAAAAAAAATGAAACTAGACCACCAACTTACACCATACACAAAAATAAGCTCAAAATGGCCCTAACCGGTTTGGCTCAGTGGATAGAGTGTCAGCCTGCGGACTCAAGGGTCCCAGGTTCGATTCCGGCCAAGGGCGTGTACCTTGGTTGCAGACACATACCCAGTGGGAAGTGTGCAGGAGGCAGCTGATTGATGTTTCTCTCTCATCGATGTTTCTAGCTCTCTATCCCTCTTCCTTCCTCTCTGTAAAAAAAAATCAATAAAATATATTTTTTTAAAAAAAGCTCAAAATGGATAAAGGACTTAAACGTTAGACGGGAAAACATAAAAATACTAGAGAAATCCACAGGCAGCAAATTCTCAGACATATGCTGAAGCAATTTCTTCACTGATACTGCTCCTAGGGCAATGGAAACTAAAGAGAAAATAAACAAATGGGACTACATCAAAATAAAAAGCTTTTGCACAGCAAAAGAAACCATCAACAAAACAAGAAAGCCCACTGCATAGGAGAGCATATTTGCCAATGTTATCACTGATAAGGGTTTAATCTCCAACATTTACAGGGAACTCACACAACTTAACAAAAGGAAGATAAACAACCTGATCAAAAAATGGGAAACGGGCCTAAATAGATACTTTTCGAAAGAAGACAGAAGAAAGGCCAAGAGACATATAAAAACATGCTCAAAGTCACTAATCATCTGAGAGATGCAATCAAAATGACAATGAGGTACCATCTCACACCTGTCAGAATGGCTATCATCAACAAATCAACAAACAACAAGTCCTGGCAAGGATGTGAAGAAAAAGGAACCCTCCTTCACTGCTGCTGGGAATGCAGACTGGTGCAGCCACTGTGGAGAACAGTATGGAGTTTCCTCAAAAAAACTAAAAATGGCACTCCCATTTGACCCAGTGATCCCACTTCTAGGAATATATCCCAAGAAGCCAGAAACACCAATCAGAAAGGATATATGCACCCCTATGTTCATAGCAGCACAATTCACCATAGCTAAGATTTGGAAACAGCCTAATGCCCATCAGTAGATGAGCGGATTAAAAAATGGTGGTACATTCCCTAACCGGTTTGGCTCAGTGGATAGAGCGTCAGCCTGTGGACTGAAAGGTCCCAGGTTTGATTCTGGCCAAGGACATGTACCTTGGTTGGGGGCACATCCCCAGTAGGAGATGTGCAAGAGGCAACTGATCGATGTTTCTCTCCCATCGATGTTTCTAACTCTCTATCCCTCTCCCTTCCTCTCTGTGAAAAATCAATAAAATATATTTTAAAAATAAATAAATAAATAAATACATAAAATTGTGGTACATCTACACAATGGAATACTACACTGCGGTAAAAAAGAAGGAGTTCTTACCATTTGCAACAGCATGGGTGGAACTGGAAAATATTATGCTAAGTGAAATAAGCCAGACCGAGAAATATAAATAGCACATGATCTCACTCATTTGTGGACTATAATGAACAACATAAACTAATGAACAAAAACAGATCCAGAGACAGAGAACCATTGATCAGACTGTCAAACCTCAGAGGGAAGGTAGGGGGCGTGGGGGTAAAGGGGAAAGATCAACCAAAGGACTTATATACAAGCATATAGGCCTAACCAATGGACCAATGGACACAGACAACAGGGGGGTGAGGGCATGAGTTGGGGGGAGGATAGAGGGGTAATCTGGGGATAAGGACACATATATAATAACTTAATAAAGAAATTTAAAAATAAAAAATCATTGGAAAATATCTTTAGGAGAGGATTAACAAAATGAAATAAATAAGTAAATAATGGAGCCTTAGATTCTAATGTGGGGCCTAAGATAGGAAGAGAAAACAAATATCACTGCTCCTGGCTTTTAGGTAGAACCTGTGGGTAAAGATCTGTAGGCACATCAACTAAAGCTTATACATGCATAAAGTTCTGGTTGATTATAAAATACAATTTAATAAGTGACTAAAATGACTTCAATCAATTTTATTAAGTATTTACAGAGCAATTACAGTGTACCAGGGACTATATTAGTAATGCACAGATTCCCCAAAAGTTTCAAATTTGTTGTTCATTATAATCCACAAATGAGTGAGATCATGTGATATTTATCTTTCTCTGACTGACTTATAGCATAATACCTTAATCGATAAAGAAAGAAAAGCTTCAAATTTGGTGACACCAGGTTATTCTGGAAATGAGGATAAATAGTGAAGGAAAAAGTTTAGACATGGTAAGATTCTCCAAATTTCTTCTTACATTTATCTTTTTTTTTAAATATATTTTATTGATTTCTCACAGAGAGGAAGAGAGAGGAATAGAGAGTTAGAAACATCAATGAGAGAGAAACATCAATCAGCTGCCTCCTGCACACCCTCCACCTGGGATGTGCCCACAACCAAGGTACATGCCCTTGGCCGGAATCGAACCTGGGACCTTTCAGTCCGCAGGCAGATGCTCTATCCACTGAGCCAAACCAGTTAGGGCTCTTCTCACATTTAATGTAGATGGTCAACAGCTATTCCCCCAACATGGGAAAAGAAGAAAAGGAAAGGGGTTTTGGATTAGGGAAAATGGCACAATTGAAGACAGAAAAGCAATATTGTAGTTGATACCATACTGAAGATAAAATGCTGAGAACCCCAACCCTATTCCTCCAGTGGGCAACCAGAATGCTGGCAGTCTTCCTATTAGGAAATGACAGAGTCTTCTCTGGGAATCTTTCAGCCCAGGATGAAAATTCCAATGGTATTGACATTGTTGGCACCCCAAAGAAATGATCCAGTGTGATGATCCTACAGTAAAGTTCAAAGTCAGCAAACCCAACATCTATGTTCAGAGAGATGAAATTGCTTCCTTCTTAAATTTTTATTTTGAAAAGCTTCAAATATAGGTCAAAGTTGAAAGAAGGTAATACTATTTAATTGTCTGGAAATATTACATTTTTTTAATTCATTAATCAGTTGACAGACATTTGATTTGTTTCCAGTTCATGGCTCATATGGAAAATGCTGCTATAAATACTCACATACAACTTTTTTTGTGTGGACATAAGTTTTCAATTCTCTTGGGTACATACCTAAGCATGGAATAGCGAAGTCTTATGGCAATTCTATGCTTAACTTTTTGAGAATTATCAAACTGTTTTCCTAAGTGGCTACAACATTTTACATTCCTATCAAGAATGTATTGAGTTCTAATTTCTCCATATCACCTACAACACTTGTTATTATCTATCTTTTTTATTCTAGCTATCCAAGTGTGAAGTGGTATCTCATTGTGATTTGATTTATATTTCTTTAATATTTAATGGTATTGAGCACCCTTTCATATGCCTTTTGGCCATTTGTATATCTTTGGAGAAATACGTATTCATGGCCTTTGTCCATTTTTAAATAGGGTTGTTTGTATTTTAAAGGTCAGATTGTAAGAGTCCTTGATATATTCTGGATGCTAGAACCCAATCAGATATATCATTTTTAGATCTTTCATTCTGTGGGTTTTCTCTTTACTTTCTTAATAGTGTCCTTTGAAACAGAAAAGTTCTTCATTTTAAAACTCAATTTATCTATTTTTTCTTTTTTTGCTTGTGTTTTTGGTGTCATATCTAAGAATCCATTATCAAGTTCTTAAAGGTTTGTTCCTATATTTTTGCCTAAGAGTTTTATAATTTTAGCTATTATATTTAAGTGTTTTATCCATATTTGAGTTAATTTCTGTATATGGTGTGAGGAAAGAATCCAATTTATTTTATTTTAACATAGGGATATCCACCTGTCCCAGCATTTTTCATTGAAGAACATATTTGCTCCCATTAAATAGCCTTGGCAACCTTAAAAAAATTAATTGCTTTTAGAGATTTGGGCTTATGAAAAGTGAAAAAACAAAAAAAGAAATATGGGTTTATGTATGTACTCTCAATTCTATTTCATGGCTCTATCAGTCTATCCTCATGCCACTACCACACAGTTTTGATTACTCTAGCTTTGTATTAGGTTTTGAAATAGGGAAATGTGAGTTCTCCAACTTTGATGCCCCCCCGCCCCCAAGACTCTTTGGTTGTTCTGGATTGATTGAATTTCCATATTAATTTTTTAGGACCAGTTGGTCAATTTTTACAAAAATATCAGCTGGGATTTCAGCAGGATTGCATTAAACCTTTATATTAATTTGAGAAATATTACCTTTTCACAACAATAAAACTTCTAATCCATAAACAAAATAAGCTGCAACCTTTGCAGCAGGGTTCAGGATCTGAAGGAGGGGCCAATGCACAAATGAAAATACTATACAAGAAATATGAATTTAGAAGTCATGGGGGGCCAGGTGGAGATCTCTCTCTTGGAGAAGCACACCAACTTCTGGTCCATCTGCTTTTTATTTACTTGAATACACATTTGCCCTTTAGCAATGCATATAGGCATATCAAAGGTAAAGTTTGGTAAACAGTAAAAGGATTAACAGGTTAGGGAATTGCTTTGAGCCATTGAGCCCACAGAAGGGCAATATTATGCTGATTTTCAGCCCTGCTGAATATCAAAGTCCATTGGCCTTCCAATGGGTCTTTTTGCATTAATATGCTAACTACTTTTCCTTTAACCTTGGGGAAAAGACCTTTCCATTTATTTAGATCTTTAATTTCTTCCAATGATGTTTTATAGTTTTCAGTGTATACATTTTGCACTGTTTCTGTTAAAATTTATTCCCAAGTATTTGATTCTTTTGAATGCTAATGTAAATGAAACTTTCTTTTTTTGTTTTAATATTTTTTATTCTTTTAAAAAATCTTTACTGTTAAAAGTATTACAGATGTCCCCTTCTCCCCCCCCCCCATTGACCCCCTACACACCTGCCCTCCGTCCCAGGCCTATCAAACTATTGTCTGTGTCAATGGGTTATTCATATGTGCATATACGTTCTTTGGTTAATTTCTCCCCCCCCCCCCAACTGCTTTCTTATATTCATTTTCAGATTGTTTGTTAATATTGCACAGAAATATAATTGAATTTTGTATACTGTCCTCATGTCCTGCAATCTTGCTGAACTTGTTTATTGCTCTAATGGGTTTTTTTTTGTCTGTTTGTCTTTGGGGTTTTTTAGTGGATTACTTAGGATTTTATAAATACAAGATCATGTCACCTGAAAATATGGGTAATTTCACTTCTTTGTTTAATATGAATGCCTTTTATTTCTTGTCTTGCCTAATTTATCTGTCTAAAACCTCCAATATAATATTGAATAGAACTAATAATAGCGAACAACCTGCCTCTTGCTGATCTTAGGGGGAAAACATTCATTCCTTCATAATTAATTATGAAGTTCACTGTGAGTTTTTGATAAATGTCCTTTACCATGTTGAGAAACTTTCCTTGTATTCCAAGATTGTTAAGTATTTTTTATCATAAATTAGTATTGCATTGTCAACTACTTTTTTGTATCTATTGAGATGACAATGTGGTTTTTGTTTTATATTATATTAATACTAGAGGCCCGATGCACAAAATTCATGCAAGAGTAGGCCTTCTTTCCCCTAGCTTCCAGCACCAGCTTCCCTCTAGCACCCGGGACCCAGGCTTCCCTCGCAGCCCCGGCTTCATCCGGAAGGTCATCTAGAATTAACATATTATACTTTTATTATTATAGATGATATGTTATATTAATGAAGAAAAATATGTACTTATTCTCTTCTTTGGTGGAATGTTCTATAAATTATAAATGTCCATTATGTCTAGTTGATTTATCATGTCTTTTAAGTCTCTATTTCCTTTCTGATCATCTGTTTAGTAGTTCTAGCCATTATTTAAAGTGGGTTGTTGAAGTACATTGACTATTGTTGAACTGTCTATTTCTCCCTTCAGTTCTGCCAGTTTATGCTACATGGATCTTGTGACTCTCTTGTTAGGTGCATGCATGTTTATAATTGTTATAACTTTGGGATGAATTGATCCTTTTATTATAAAATATCTTTGTCTCTATTTACAATTTTTATCTTAAAGTCTGTATTAGTTTTAGTGCTTTCATCACAAATTACCACAATCTGGTGGTTTAAAACAACAGACATTTATTCTTTCACAGTTCTGGAGATTAAAAGCTTGAAATCAAAGTGTCAGCAAAGCCCTTTGCCTCTTCCTAGCATCTGGTGGTTGCTGCCAATCCTGCACTTACCTTGGCTTGGATATGAATCACTCCAATCTCTTCCTCTGTCAACACATGACATTTTCCCTGTGTCTCTCTTCAACTTTCCCTCTTCTTAAAAGGACACCAGTCATTAAGTGAAGGCCTACCCTAATTCAGTATAGCCTCATCATATCTTGATTATATTTGCAAAGACATTGTTTCCAAATAAATTCACATTCACAGATTTCAACTGGACATGAATTTTGGAGGGACACTATTCAACCCAATATAGTCTGTTTTGTTTGATATTAACATAACTACACTAGCTCTCTCTTGTTTGCTGCTTACATAGCTTATCTTTTGATATTCTGTTACTTTTGACTGATTTATGCCTTTGATACTCGTGTGTCTCTTGTAGACAACATATAGTTGGATCATTTAAAAGATCTATTCCATCAATCTCAGCTACTATGGTTTGAATCTACAACACACACACACACACACACACACACACACACACACACATTCAACTGTAACTTAAACAGCTTGATTATATTTTACCTTCTTGAGGTTTTCAATTTCTTAAGTTATCAGTTATAAAAATGTGTCACTTATTATGTGATCTATAATATTGTGGTGATTATGAAGCATTATCAGCCAGGGAATACAATTATTATTAATATATAGTTAACTCTTGGTTCAATAGTAAAATCTCAAGTGAAAATAAATATTAAGTAAAATACTAGCACAAAATAAATTTTAGAATGATCATGCATCTTTATTTAGAGATTGTTGGCTTAAACTCACACATTGCTGACACCCAGTGGTAATCAGATATAAAGCAAGCTTGGTTTATATAATGATTTTTATTTCTGACTACATTGAATGGTTTTATTAACTCTATTTTTATATTTTATATCTTTACATGCATAATACTTATTTTTTTATCTTGGAAAGCACAGAGATTTCAAAGAATATTATTTATTAGCATATCAACAAACAATAACTGTAATTCATTTAATGCAATTTCAAACATAACTGAGATCCTAAGAATAGTGTTTTAGAAGAAGTATGCAAACACATAGCCTAGGTTTTTTCTCTACCACACAAAAACTCATATCTAGCCCTGGCCAGTTTTTTCTCTACCACATGAAAAGTCATATTGATTGGGGTTATTATATTGAGCAGGGTGATTTCTTTCCCGGATCCTTGTCTAAATGGATTCAAAGAATGAAGCCACAGAAAAAAGGTGATAGATGAAAAGTACAGAAACTTTATTGCAAGCAAATACTACCTCTAAACCTTAATTCTAAATTCTAAGCCTAAAACTCTGTCCCTCTTGGTGCAGAGGGCAGAGGGGCCACCTCAGAAAGGTATCTTCTGAGTTCCTAATCCTAAGACTCTGTCCCTCCTGGATGGACAGAGGGGCCCTTAAGAAGGGTGACCACTGTTTTCTTTGTCTTGAGGCAATAAATAGGCTGGAGACCCTCCTTTTCTTCCGTGGGTCCTTAGCCCTGTAATCAGCTCCCAGGACCCCCACATCCACACTTTTCCTGGTTTGGTCATTTTATCTGTTTAGGTTGGAGTCACTTTTGATTTATCTTATGGTTTTCTCCCAGTTGTGCTGGCAGAGATGTCTTATTTTATAGCTCTCCCAGCTGCTCAGGTCAGAGCTACTTTTGGTCTAACTTATGGTCACTTTAATTGCTCAGGGCAGAGATACCCCATCTGTCCTTGGTTTCTGACTGTTCTAATTGCTTAGGCCAGAAACGTTTCCATCTGCCTGTGGCATTGTTCTGTCCTCTGTGCAAGTAAGATAAGCACCCTGGCATCTTCAAGTCTCCAACTATGTATTCCTCTCCCATGGATCCTCCTCATTCCCTAAACCTTCCGAATTAAGCTAGCTAGCTAACCCTTTCAATATCTAACCATCAGCCCCCACAACAAAGAGTCATGGGTTCAATTCCCAGTCAAGTACATGTACCTGGTTGCAGGTTCTATCCCTGGCCCCTGTTGGGGCACCTGCAGTAGGCAACTAATCATTGTGTCTCTCTCACATCCATGTCTCTTTCTCTCTCTCTCCCTCCCTCCCTTCCACTTTCTCTAAAAAGAAGAAAAAAGTCATATCTATGTAATATTAAAGCTACAAGGGAGGCAAATAAAAAAGTGGGGAAATCGTTTTTAAGTATTTTGATATTTTGCATTTGACTAGTGCTTTAATCTTTGCAAAGTATTTGAAATGCATTATATGACACCTCAGTGCAACATAAAAAGTTATCTCCTTTTTGATAGAATTAATGCAAAGGCATTAAATAATAGAATGAATCAGTAGTCCCCTCTAATATTATCATGCTTTAATCATTTAACTGATAAAAGCATAGTAAGTCGCCCTAACCGGTTTGGCTCAGTGGTTAGAGCGTCAGCCTGCGGACTGAAGGGTCCCAGGTTCGATTCCGGTCAAGGGCATGTACCTTGGTTGCGGGCACATCCCCAGTGGGAGGTGTGCAGGAGGCAGCTGATCGATGTTTCTCTCTCATCAATGTTTCTAGCTCTCTATCCCTCTCCCTTCCTCTCTGTAAAAAATCAATAAAATATATTTTTTTAAAAAAGCATAGTAAGTCATTTAGGTGATTGTGAAGTACATAAACAATCCTAAAATGACAACTAGAGATCACTGCCACCATCGACATGAATCTTGCCTCTTATCCAAGGTTTGAGCAATATCTATTGCTGTGTTTAATGTCAAGATGTCAGCTTCTTGGGGAAGTTGTTAGTGAAAACTAAAACCACATTCAAAGACAGCTGGTAGAAATGAGTATTTGCACTAGTAGATAGCCAAAGGAAGTGAGAATTTATGCTTTGATGGTTTAGCTTTAAGTGTATCTCATAGTGATCATAGTCCTTTGTATAGTGGTTCTTAAATTGTTGTATCTCAGAGACAAGTAAAATTTCAAAAAAATTTGAAGGTCTGACATAGGTTAGTCACTTTTTTTTTCAAGTATTGGAATTAAAAAAAATTACTGCAAACCAGTATGTCATTCCATGATAGTATCTTAATCCCCAAAAAATGTAGAAATGAAGTAAATCTGTGTATAAAGGAAAAATTCTTCTTAAGAAATGACATTTGGAAATTATACTGTTGTTTTTCCACTTTTTACAGATTGGTGAAAACATGATTAATTACGAGTAACTGAAAACCACACCTCTAGAACACACTGTAAATCTTGCTCTCTGTCACTATTTGGAAAATAAAGCTTCCATGTGGGAGGTTGTTTAATTCACAAAAGTGTATTTTTTAGGAAATGGGATTTGAATTATATGGTAATTCTGGTATGCACATGTAGAAACTTACTTATTTATGAGGATACTAGAGTCCTGGTGCACGAAATTCGTGCAGGGGGGGGGGGGAGCCCTCAGCCCAACCTGCACCCTCTCTAATCCAGGACCCCTTGGGGGATGTCTTACTGCCAGTTTAGGCCCGATCCCAGCATTCAGACATCCCTCTTGCAATCCGGGACTGCTGGCTCCTAACCGCTCACCTGCCTGCCTGCCTGATAGACCCTAACCGCCTCTGCCTGTGGTCTGATTGCCCCTAACTGTCCTCCCCTGCTGGCCTGGTTGCCCCTAACTGCCCTCCTGCCAGAGACCAATTCCAGCATGACAGCAGGGCTGCATCTGGGAATGGCTGAAGGCATTTCCCCAAACCTGAATAAGATACATTAAATTAAGTTCTTGGCTGCCAGACATCTAAAGGGCATCTTAATCTACATGTTATTGCCTCCTACTGGCCAAACACCTGAACAGCCGTAGGCTAATTCCCCCATTCTGACAATGTTTCTGTATACCCTTTGAAGTGTATATCTCTGCCGCGCCTCAGGACAAGTTGTGTTAATAAAAAGCATGGGGTCTTGAGGATGAGGAGAACCTAAGGCTTTAGACCTGAGACCTGAGAATTTAGATCTTGGATCTTAGCTCCTTTAGCTAAGCTCCTCTGACCCCCAAATGCCTTTCAAACTTATATTTCGTCTCTGGACTCTTATTTAAAATCTACTCACAGCCTTCTCCAGATTGCTGAACCCTTCTTGATGCTGGGACAAGAACCCCGGCAATTAATGGAAGCCTGAAGTGCGGCTTGCTGAACCCTGGCAGCACCAACACCCTCCCCTGCCAACCCAATCGCCCCTAACTGCCTCTGCCTTGGCCCCCGCCACCATGGCTTTGTCTGGAAGGACATTTGGATGGATGTGCGGAAGATGTCTGGTCTAATTAGCATATGACCATTTTATTAGTATAGATATATAAATAAATATTTAGCAAATTTTATGTGTCAAGAAGTGTTTGTGAGTTATATTCATTATCTCATTCAATTCTTACAGCAATAATATAAAGTAGATACTAACATAACCCCCATATTGTGGTTGAAAAAACTGAGACACAGAAAGTTTAAATAACTTTCCTGAGGTTATATAGCTGGCAACTGGTAAAAAGAAAAGAAAAAACACACACAAACAAAAAACAAACAAAACATCTTTTTGAACACAAGGAATATGAATCCAAAGCCTGCACTGTTAACCAAAATGGTGTAACTTTGGATAAATTGTTCACCTGCCTTGTTTTCATAGATAAGAGATAGCAAACAGAAAAAGTTAAATAGATTTGGATTTAATTTTATTAGTCCATTTGGTTACCTTTGGATTTTTCATCAAAGAGCATAAATGTCTACATCTATAGTGACCTTAAAAGTGGTTTCAAGGGAGTTAGGAATAGAATGCTTGGTTGTCTTATTTCTCCTTCTTTAAAAATGTTTTTATTGATTTTTAGAGAGAGAGGAAGGGAAAGGGATAGAGAGAGATAGAGAGGTAGAAACATCGATGAGAGAGGAACATCATCGATGAGATGCCTCTTGCAGGGCCCTACTGGGGATTGAGCCCAGCAACCCGGGCATGTGCCCTGACCAGGACTTGAATCAGTGACCTCATGGTTTTGGGGTGGATTCTCAACCACTGAGTCACACCAGCCAGGCAAATCATTTTTTTAAATTAAATTTTATTGGGGTGACATTGGTCAACATGAACATATAGGTTTCATGTGTGGATTTCTAAGTTACAAAATCTGTATATAGCACCATGTGTCCACCACCCAAAGTCAATTCTTCTCCTGTCACCTCATATTAGGACCCCTTTCTCCCCCCACCCCCACCCCCAGCAACCACCACACTGCTGATTGTTTTTATAAGTTTCAGTTTTATATTCCACATATGAGTGAAATCATATGGTTCTTAGCTTTTTTTCTGTCTGACTTATTTCACTTAGCATAATGTTCTCAAGGTCCATCCATGTTGTTGTAAATGATGCTATTTCCTCCTTTCTTATGGCCGTGTAGTACTCCATTGTGTATATGTGCCATATCTTCTTTATCCATCGAAGGACACTTTGGCTCTTTCCTTGTCTTGGCCACCATGAATAATGCTGCAATGAACATAGGGGTGCATATATCTTTGCGTACAAATGATTTCGAGTTTTGGAGGTATATACCAGGGGAGGAGTTGCTGGGTCATATGGTAGCTCTATTCTTAATTTTTTGAGGAATTGCCAGACTGCTTTCCATTGTGGTTGTACCAGTCTACATTCCACCAGTAGTGAATGAGGGTTCCATTTTTTCCACAACCTCTTCAACATTTGTTATTGCTAGTCTTGTTGATAATGGCCACTCTAACAGGTGCTTTTGTTAATCCTCACCTGAGGTTATTTCCTCTCCCCCCCCCCATTTTCAGAGAGAGTGGAAAGGATAGGGGGGAGACAGAGAAAGAAACCTCAATGTGAGAGAGACATAGATTGGTTGCTTCTCAAACGTGCCTTAATGGGGGCTAGGGGGTGGAGCCTGCAACCTAGATATATTTTCTTGACCAGAGTTGAAGGATCCCAGGATCCTTCACTCCATGGGCTGATGCTCTAACCACTGAGAAAACTGGATAGGACTTCTTTCTCCTTATTCCAGAGGAGGAGATGTCTGGTACAAATTAAATCATTTTGATGACACAGCAAAAAGTTATCTCTTATTCTCAAACAACCAGTCCTTCTCCCTTACTTGGATCAATAAGTGCGCATCTACTTTATGTGAGCACTGAGCTATTGATTTTGGACAATATAAAGAAATATAAAACATCTGGTCTCTGCTTTCAACAAATATAGACCTAGAAAAGAATATGCTATGGTTTCCAAGTCTACCCCCTCATTGAATCATCTGAAGAGAGCTTTTCAAAATATTTATATTCCCAAGCTCCATCTCAGATTTGCTCCATGAAAAACTTTAGGAGTATTGTCCAGGGATATACATATTTAAGAAGTGCCCACAATTGATGTGTGTGTGTGTGTGTGTGTGTGTGTGTGTATCCAGGTTTGAAACCTCTGCTGTAGAGTACTGAAAACTTTTGTAGTGACTAAAGGACTTTTGTCTGTCAATCACAATTCTTCTTTTAGGTACTGTTTGGGGTCCCAAAACTTCTACAGTGGGGCCTTGACTTACAAGTTTAATTCGTTCAGTGACAGAGCTCGTAACTCAAATTACTCGTATGTCAAATCAACAGTGAATGAGTGAGACACGTGATGCTGGGCTGATGTTGTGGCGTTCACTGTGATGTTCGCTGCGCCAACTAGTGGTGGGGTATCTGAAGCTGGCTCGTAACCCGAATTTAGCTCGCAATTCAAAGCAAAAAATCAGCTTGTATCTCGAAAAACTCGTTAGTCGGGACACTTGTAAGTCAAGGCCCCACTTTATTTCAAAAGTACCCCATAGTACTACAGCACAAGCTGAGAATGGAAAAGCAGGATAAAGCTAAATCATCTAAAGCCATGAATGCTATGCTAGGGAATATTAATATTATTTTCTAAATTAGTGGTTCCCAAATCTTACTGTAAATTTGATTTATAAAAATTAAAATTTTATAAAATGTGCTACATCATTATTTTCAGGTACAGAGCCTGGGCATCTTTAAAAAGCATTTGCATAGACTCTGAAGTAGCCATCCACAGAGCAGAATTTGGGATCCATTACATGTAAGAACTGGGCTACATGCTCTCCTAGGAGATTGCAGACTTGGCCACAATTCAACCTTAGTAGCCTTGCCCTATCTTATAATAAAAATGATCATAATTTAATAATTGCAGCTGTCATGTATTAGATAAAAGTTATGAGTAAGTCATAATATGAAGTGATTTATATGCATTACTTCATAATATTTGCAACAAATCAGTAAAGCAGATAATATATTTAGCTTCATTGTATTGATGAAGAAAAATGAGATGCAGATAAGTTATTTTTACCAAGTTAATATAATTAGGAAGGGGCAGATTCCAGATTTCAGCCCAATATTTTCCAAACTTAGCTTCCCAGAAAAGCCTTTTATTTCGTGTAATATCTATTAACTACCTTAACACCTATTAACTAGGGTTCTACAGTGGGAGGGGGGAATTGGGAAATACTGAGTTTTTGCCAATGTAAGGAGAAGGTACATAGCCAAAATGGAAGAATATATATCTTATCTAATAAAAGACAAAAAGGGTAATTAACCATACCTCCGCTATGCTTCCCATTGGCTAATCAGTGAGATATGCAAATTAACTGCCAACAAAGATGGCAGCCGGCAGCCACGCAGCTGAAGCGAGCAGGAGGTTTGCTTGCTCCAGTGATGGAGGAAGCCAAGGTTCCCTGCCTGCCATGGCCCGGCTCTAAGCTCCAAAAGCAACAGCTCCAAAAGCAACAGAGTTTCAATTATAGAAGGTAAATAAATCCCAGATACCTGCTTTCAGCCAGCCCTGGCCTCAGAGCTGGGAGCACCAGTAACAGCAGCAATGTTTCAATTATAGAAGGTAAATAAATCCCAGAATAAAAAAAAAGAAAAAAAGGAGAGGCTGGGAGCTTTAGTCGCAGGCCAGCCTGAAAACGGTCCTCAGCCCCTCACCCAGACTGGCCAGGCACCCCAGTGGGGACCCCCACCCTGAAGGGGGTGTGGCCAGCCTGAAAACAGCCATCAGCCCCTCATCTATGCTGGCCAGGCACCCCAATGGGGACCCCCACCCTGAAGGGGGTGTGACCAGCTGCAAACAGCTATCAGCCCCTTACCCAGGCTGGCCAGGCACCCAAGCAAGACCCCCACCCTGATCCGGGACACCCTTCAGGGCAAACCAGCTGGCCCCCACCCATGCACCAGGCCTCTATCCTATATAGTAAAAGGGTAATATACAAACTGACCCTAACAGCAGAATGACTGGGAATGACTGGTCACTATGACACACACTGACCACCAGGGGGCAGACGCTCAATGCAGGAGCTGCCCTCTGGGGGTCAGTGCACTCCCACATGGGGGAGCTCTGCTCAGCCACAAGCCAGGCTGATGGCTGCCAGTACAGCGGTGGTGGTGGGAGCCTCTCCTGCCTCCTCAGCAGTGCTAAGGATGTCCAACTGCAGCTTAGGTCTGCTCCCCGCTGGCAAGTGGACATCCCCCGAGGGCTTCCGGGCTGCCAGAAGGATGTCTGATTGCCAGCTTAGGCCCAATCCCCTGGGGAGCAGGTCTAAGCCAGCAGGTGGTCATCCTCCGAGGGGTCCCAGACTGCGAGAGGGCACAGGCCGGGCTGAGGGACCCCCCCCGCAAGTGCACAAATTTTTGTGCACCGGGCCTCTAATATATATATATATGACAGAGAGAGAAGGAAAGTATAAAACCAGAAGTCCAGTCTTCTCAGAAGTTAGTGACAGATGGGCTCTCTCTATAAGATTACAGAGATTAGAGAAAATAAGATAATGTGGTAAAGATGAATATTAGTCATCAGCTTGGCAGGTGACAGATGGTTGCTATTAAGAGCTTATGGAGTGAGAAGGCCTAAAACAACAGCTATAGAAACTGAAGGGCAAGTAGAATAATTCCATAGTAGACAGATTTACTAGTATTTGAATTTGAATATCTATTATATCCTTAGAGTAGAACTTACCTTCCCTCCCATAGAATGTTTCTCTCTCCATAGACTAAATAGATTGGAAAACTGAAATTTCCATGGTATGATAAACAAGGGCATGAATTCTGGAACCAGACTGCTTGGGTTCATATTTACATAATAGCCCTGTGACTGAGCAGATTAACCTCTGTTTGCCTCAGGTTTCTCATCTGTAAAATAGAAACAATAATTACCTACTTCTTAGAGTAGTTATGAGGTTTAAATGAGGTAATAAAACAATGCTCTTACAATAATCCCTAGCAAACAGTAACTACTGTATGTAAAATTTATTATTATCAACACACTTTGTACTCTTAACATCCATGCCCTTTTTATTTTGATTTGGGAAGAAAGCCTATGGACTTACAATGAAAGCTAAGAAGTTAGTAGCTAGTACCATGAAGTTGCCATAGAAAAATGAACCAGTTAAGTCTATTAGTGAAAGCAATCTAACATTCACTTTGGTGAAGCCTTCACAAATTTTTACAGTGTAATATTACATTAATTTCATGTCTTTTTACTCTATTTCCATCCAGTTCAAATTTGTATGACCTTGAATATCTGCCTATGTCATTTACAAATTATCACCTAGTTAATATTTTTTAAATTAAAGAGAAGTAAACTATTTAACATATTATTTCTACTTATGACTTCCAGTTTTCAAAATCAAATTGCTAATGATGTCTCTAAATATAAACAACATACACAAATATATGGCTTAGTTATCTGCATATTCCAAACTCCATGTAGTTTCCAACATCAAGAAAGAGTATTGGCATGAGGTAATTATTGCTTAATAGTGCTACAGAGTGGGATTTTCAATGTGAGGAGCAGTGAGGAAGAACTCTTGTGAACACGTGGAATATACGTTTGAACTTTCTTTAAGGTTTTCTCTCTAAAGAGTTTCTCTCTAAGAGTATCAGGGAGGGATCCAAGGAAAGGAATTTATAGGGGATAGTGTAAACAAACTCTCTTTTCTACTTAAGGGAAGCTCTGATGTTTAATAGGAATGCATTTCCTTGGGGTGACCTTTTGATGTCTTTATGAATCAAGACTTCAGAGTCTAAAACAATACTTCTTATTAAGTCATGTGACTATAGACAGGTCATTTAAACTACCCCAAATTTGAGCCTCTTATATTTAAAATGTTAAAGATAAAAGTACCTATCTCCCAGGGGTGTTGTGAATATTAAGTGATAAAATTCAAATGCGTAGCACATGTCAGGCACATATTAAGTGCTCAATATGATAGTGGGACTTATAATCTGATAGAGCACCTGAATTAATCTGAAAAATAAGCATATTATTTTAAATATTAGAACACATATACTTATGTGAATAGGGGGTTAAGTTTCTTACATGTGAATAGAGAGCTAAGTTTTTCTTAAGTTTCCTTTTCAAGACCTGTACGAAGCGATTCCGGAGGTGACTCAGATGTGAATCCAGCAAGAAGAACCCATAAGCAGGGTCAGACCGACCTACCAGGAGTCAAAACATCATCTCATCACCCGATGATTAAGGATAATAGCTGACATCCTCGGCCCTCTGGGACTGCACATGGCTGCATTATGTTCCCAACCTCACCCTGACCTCTTCCCCCTTGTATATCTGCTCCCTGCACCTTGCTGTAAGACAAGATTTGAATGCTTGTAAGTACCCTATCTTCTTGGTTGACTAGCCTTCTTAATAAAGGCCTAATATGATTCAACCCTGCCTTCATTATTAGACAAATGACAGGCAGCCAGAGCCCAACCGGGGGTTTCCCAGTAACAAATATATGATAGTAATAATCACTCTTATGAGAGTGGTAAGATCCTCAGAGCCAAAATTCTAGTGTGATGTTTAAGAGTAATCTGGCCCAGCCAGCATGGCTTAGTGGTTGAGCATCAACCTATGAGCCAGGAGGTCATGGTTCAATTCCCGGTCAGGGACAATTATTCTCTCTCCTCATTGATGTTTCTGTCTCTCTCTCCCTCTCCTTTCCTCTCTGAAATCAATAAAAATAGGGTTTGTGTGTGTGTGTGTTTTTTTTAAGAGTAATCTGTTTTCAGAAAACAGGTGAGAGAGACCAAGCTAAACAAAACAAGAACAGGTTTGGAATAAAGGGAGAGTCATTTTTGTAAGTAGAAACCTTAAGGTATACACCCATCTTTACATTGATCATTTTGCTGACTAGAATTATTTTTTTAGAATTTTCTTTAGAGTTTATACTAAAGACACAAATAAACATTTTCCTGGGAACCACAGTTTAGCTTTGCTATTAACCAGCCTGAACACTCACTTGTAATCCAGCCTTGGCTACAAGTTGTTTTTGGAAGTTTTCCCAGTTCTGAGACAAAGTTTTCTCACTTTGAGATTGTAAAAAATGTGGGTGACTCTTTATCATATTCCTCTGCCAAGTTTCAAGTAATTATTAGGTGAGTTCTGTTTCAAAAGAATACCTCTGTTTATTTTGACATCATTTTAAAGATAAACAATTTGATGGATGAAAGTAAAAGAGTACATGATGTGATCTGCTGTAATGCTAGAATATCTTGCATGTTCCTAAGGACATTGTTATTCTACTAATGAAGAAGAAGGAATTCACAAAAAGACATTAAGGAAGGAATGCATGGAACATTTATAGAGAATGACAACTAGTCCAATTAGTCCAATTTGACTGAAGCAAAATGTCTCTGTTGAAGCATGATGGGGGGTAAATATTTAGAATGGGTTGGGATGTAATTGTGAAGGGCTTTGAATGCTATGCTGAGAAATTGTTCTGAATGTTTAAACAGGCAGATATCATTATGAGTCCTTAGGAAACTTAACCTGGAAACTCTTTATTAAGTGACTAGAGTGCAAAGAAACAGAATACAGAGATACCAATTAGAAAACTTAAAATAGTCCAGTAGGTGAGAGCTGATATTGAGTTTTGGTAATAGAAAGATAGAGAAGGATGGGGGGAGTTAATGTGGATAAAAATGCTAGGGGTCTTGTAACTTATGGATTGTTAGACTCAAGAAAGAGAAAGGAGTCAAAGATGAGAGATGTGAGCCTGAGTGGCTGGATGCATGATCATACCACTAACAGAAACTGGAAGTCAAAGGAGAGAATTACAACCTGAAAGAAAAAAAATATTTGTTTTTAAAGTCCCTGGTTTGAGGTGTGCGTAGATATACTACACGCAGTTTCAAAGGCAGCACTGGTTCTTGGAAGAGGGAATGACAACTGGAGCAATGTATGTCATAGACAGTTATGCAGAGGTAACTTGAAACTAAAAATGTATGAGGAGAAAAGAACATTAAAAAAAAGAAAAACAGAACCATGTGGAATACCCATATTTAGGAAGTGGAAGGAGAAAAGAAAGCCAGCAAAAGAAATACATTACAAGTGGTCAAAATTAGAATTAAAGTTAAAGTTTTATAACTATGCTCCCTGCCTCTACTCTGTGCATCATGGCTATCTTCTACATTAGCTACTAGAGTAATATTTTCAGTGTAGTAATCTGGACATGTTATTCCCCAATTTAAAGTAGTTCAGAGGATTTTAACAGCAGGCAATTATGTATTCTAAATGTCCATTAAAGTGCACTAAAATTACACTTCAAAGAATAGAAGAGAGAGAATGGGAAAAACAAAATTTTGGTAGAGGTAATGGTAGGTAATTTCTCAAAACCAAAGAAAGATATCAAGGTACAGATTTAAGACCTACAAACTTCAGGCAGGATGAATAATAACAATGCCACTCCTAGGCACATCACAGTAAAACTTCTAAAAAAAAAAAAAAACAAAACAAAAAAAAAAACAAAGAAGAAGAAAAATGTGAAAGTGGCCAAATTGTTTTTTAAAATTTTAGTTTCTTCTTTTACAAAGCAGCAAAATAAGACTGAAAAAGTGACTTCTTAAATGAAAAAATGAGAGCCAGAAACAGTGCCTTAACTTCAAGTTACTAAAGAAAACGACAAAAGAAAAAAATTCATTGAAAAGGAAAGATATTTTTAGATTCCCCCAAAAAACCCTGATAAAATTTGTCAACAGCAGACACACAATTAAAAAAACTATTAAGTGATGATATTCAAGCAGAAGGGGAAAAAAATTTTGAGATAGACGAAGGAACAAAGAGAGCAACAAAAGGGTAAATATAATGTGCCACACCAAAATTAATACAGGTTATTATTAATTTTTATTTTTCAATTAAATTTACATGCAAAGTTATTATGCATTAGTTTCAGGTGTACAGCATAATGGTTAGACAATCATATATCTTACAAAGTGTTCCCCCTGATATTTCCAGTACCCAGTTGGCCTCATACACAGTTATTACAAAATTATTGACTACTAGAGGCTCAGTGCACAAAATTCATGCACTCAGTGGAGTCTCTCAGCCTGGCCTGCACCCTCTTGCAGTATGGGAGCCCTCGGGGGATGTCTGACTGACAGTTTAGGCCCACTCCCCACAGTCAGACATCCTTAGTGCTGCCACGGAGGGCTTCTGGCTGAGTGGTGTTCCCCCTGTGGGAGCACACTGACCACCAGGGGGCAGCTCCTGCATTGAGTGTCTGCCCCCTGGTGGTCAGTGCATGTCACAGCAACCAGTCATTCCACCGTTCAGTCAATTTGCATATTAGCCTTTTATAAATAGGACTAGAGGCCCGGTGCACAAAAATTTGTGCACTGGGGGGGGGGGGGGGGGTCCCCCAGCCCGGCCTGTGCCCTCTCGCAGTCTGGGACCCCTCGGGAGATAACGACCTGCTGGCTTAGGCCTGCTTCCGGGTGGCAGAGGGCAGGCCCAATCCTTAGGTGCAGCCCCTGGTCAGGCTCAGAGCAGGGCCAATTGGGGAGTTGGGGCGCCGCCCCATCATGCACAGAGCAGGGCAGATCGGGAGGTTGCGATGCCACCCTCAGTCACGCTCAGGGTAGGGCCGATTGG
>NW_005871050.1:21167695-21279897 GCF_000147115.1 Myotis lucifugus | reverse complement strand
GCTGCACCCTGTCACACTCAGGGCAGGGCCAATGGGGAGGTTATGGCTCTACCCTGTCACACACAGAGTAAGGCCCGTGGAGGGGGGTTGGGGTGCCACACCCTGTCACACTCAGGGCAGGGCCGATGGAGAGGTTATGGCTCTACCCTGTCACACACAGAGCAGGGCCAATCAGGGGGTTGGTGCGCTGCACCCTGTCAAACACAGAGCCGCAGGGCAATCAGGGGATTGGGGAGCTCCCCCCTATCAGGCACAGAGCAGGGCAGATAGGGAGGTTGTGGCCCCGCCCCCTGTCACACACAGAGCCGCAGGGCGATCAGGGGGTTTGGGCACTGCCCCCTGTCACGCTGATCCCGGTGCCGGGACCCTCACTGCTCCGCTGATCCCAGTGCCGGGAGGCATATTACCCTTTTACTATATAAGATAGAGGCCTGGTGCCCGGGTAGGGGCCGGCTGGTTTGCCCTGAAGGGTGTCCTGGATCAGGGTGGGGGTCCCCACTGGGGTGCCTGGCCAGTCTGGGTGAGGGGCTGAGGGCTGTTTTCCGGAAGCGAGTGACTAAAGCTTCCAACCGCTCCTTGTTTTCTTTCTTTTTTTTTTTATTCTGGGCCAGCTTTAGCTCTGAGGCCTCGCTGCTGAAAACATGGATACAAAGTTTCGGTCTGCCTGGCTTTCAGTCCAGCTGGTTTCTGGAGTTTTGTTTATCTTCTTATTTGCAACATAGTACATAGTTGCTTAGAGTTGTAGCTCAGAGGCCGGCAAGTGAGGCGGGGAACGTTGGAGTCCTCAGCAAGCAAGCCTCATGTTCGCTTCCAGCTGCCTGGCTGCCGGCCGCCATCTTGGCTGACAGTTAATTTGCATATACTCACTGATTAACCAATGAAAAGGGTAGCGGTCGTACGCTAATTACCATGTTTCTCTTTTATTAGTGTAGATATTTCCTATGCTGTACTTTATATCCCATGACTATTTTGTAACTACCAAACTGTACTTCTCAATCCCTTCACTTTTATCACCCATCCCCTCAACCCCTCTCTCCTCTGGCTACCATCAGTCATTTCTCTGTATTTACAAGTCTCTTTCTATTCTGTTTGTTTACTTTGTTATTTAGATCCTATATATAAGTGAAATTATATGATACTAGAGGCCCAGTGCAATCTGTGCACTGGTGGGGTCCCTCAGCATGGCCCATGGGGATCGGGCTGAAACTGGCAGTCCAACACCGCCTGCAGCTCCTGCCTGCTGCTCCCACTCATCCTGGCCCTGCTGCACCTGCCACGGGGTCGCGCCTAGTCAATCCTGATCTGGAGAGGCTCACACCGCCACAGCATTGAGCGTCTGCACCCTGGTGGTCAGTGTGTGTCATAGTGACTGGTTGTTCGGTGGTTTGGTATATATATATATATATATATATATATATATATATATATATATATATATATATATATATAGAGCTAGATTTGTCTTTCTTTGACTGACTTATTTCACTTAGCATAATACCCTCAAGGTTCATCCATGCTATCACAAATGGTAAGATTTCTTTCTTTGTGGCCAAGTGATATTCTATTCTATATATGTACCACCACTTTTTTACCCACTTGTCTATTGATGTGTACTTCAGTTGATTCCATAGCTTAGCTATTGTAAATAACGCTGCAGTGAACATAGGGGTGCATAATCCTTTCAAGTTAGCTTTTGGGTTTCTTTGGATATATACCCAGAAGTAGAATCACTGGGTCATAAGGCACTTCCATATTTTTTGGACACCTTCTGTACTGTTTTATGAAAAACAGTGGTTGAACCAATCTTCATAGTGACTGAACCAATCTTCATTCCCACCAACAGTGCACAAGGATTGCCTTTTCTCCACATCCTCACTAAAACTTATTGTTTGTTAATTTATTGATGATAGCCATTCTGACAGGTATGAGGTGATATCTCATTGTGGTTTTAATTTGCATTTCTCTAATGATAAGTGAGGTTGAGCATCTTTTTATATGTGTATTGGCCATTTTTGTGTCATCTTTGCAGAAATGGATATTCAGGTTCTCTGCCCATTTTTTAATGTCTGGGTGTTTTGGAGTCTTTTTTGGTGCTGACCTGTATGAGTTCTTTATAAATTTTGAGTATTAGCCAATTATGGAATGTGTCATCGAGGAATATATTCTCCCATACACTTTGATCCCTTTTCATTTTGTTGATAGTTTCTTTTGCTATGCAGAAACTGATGTAGTCCCATTTGTTTATTTTCTCTTTTGCTTCCCTTTTGCCCATCAGCAAACATAATGCTATGAGAGATGTCTGAAATTTTGCTGCCTATGGTTTCTTCTGGGATTTTTATGGTTTTAAGACTTACATTTAAGTATTTCATCCATTTTGAGTTTATTCTTGTGTATGGTGTAAGTTGGTGGTCTAGTTTCATTTTTTACATGTACTTGTCAAATTTTCCCAGCACTATTTATTGAAGAGATTGCCTTGACTCCATTGTATGTTCTTGCCTCCTTTGTCAAATATTTATTGAGCATAATGGCTTGGGTCTATTTCTGGGGTCTCTGTTCTATCCCATTGGTCTATATGTCTGTTCTTGTGTCAGTACCAGGCTGTTTTGAGTACAGTGGCTTTTAAATATAATTTGATATCTGGAATTTTGATCTCTCTACTTTATTATTCTTTCTTAAGATTGCTACAGCTATTTGGGGGTTTTTTGGTTCCATATAAATTTTTGGAGTATTTGTTCTAGTGCTGTGAAATATGCCATTGGTATTTTAATAGGAATTGCATTGAATCTGTAGATTGCTTTGGGTAGTAGCAACATTTTAATGATGTTAATTCTTCCAATACATGAACATGGTATATTTTTTATTTGTTAATACCTTCCTCTATTTCTTTTTACAGTGTCCTGTAGTTTTCTGAGTTACCGGTCTTTTACCTCCTTGGTTAAATTTATTCCAAGCTATCTTATTTTCTTAAATATATTTTTATTGATTTCAGAGAAAGGAAGGGAGAGAGAGAGAGAGAGAGAGAGAAACATCAATAATAAAAGAGAATCATTGATTGGCTGTCTCCTGCATGCTCCCCACTTGGGATGTAGCCCACAGCTCTGGCATGTGCCATGACCAGGAATCAAATCCTGACCTTCTAGTTAGGATTTGAGCAACACCAACTGTGCTCTTATCTTTTTGTTGTAATGATGAATGGGACTATTGGGGGGGGGTTGTTTTTTCTTTAGTTTCTCTTTCTGAGAGTTCAATATTGGTGTATAAAAATGTCATTAATTTCTGGATGTTAATTTTGAATCCTGAAATTTGCTGAATTCTTATTTCAGATGTTGTAGTCTTCATTTCTGGCTGGTTCTTGTTATGGCTTCTATGTCCTTTTTATGCTTACTACTTCTTTGTTTCAGTTCTCACTTAGTTCATCCATTTTTCCCCTACATTTCTTGAGCATCCTTAGAGCCATTGTTTTGAACTCTGTATATGGAATATTGCTTGCTTCTCTTTCATTTAGTTTTTTTGTTTGTTTGTGTTTTCTGGGAACTTTCTTATTCATTATTCTTTCTTATTCTTTCATTTGGGGTATGTTTCTTTGTTTCATTTTAGCTGCATCTCTGTATTTATTGCTATTTATTCAGTAGATCTGCTATGTCTCCCAGTCTTGATAAAGTGGCTTTATATAGTAGGTGTCCTGTGGGGCTCACTGGCACCATCTCCCTAAGCTAGGTGCTCCAAGAATGTCCCTTGTGTGGGTTATGTGAACCACACTTTTGTAGACCTTGATTGCTGTTGTTCTGTCCATAGGCGGGTTGACCTTGAGGCTGTCTGAATATGAGGATTGATCCCTGAGGCTGGCTGACTATGAGGATCAACCTTGACCAGAGTTTATGATCTGCTCTGCAGGGTCTGACCCCAAGAAGTTGAATTTGCCCCAGTAGAGTCTGGTGCTTGCCAAAAATCTCCCTTCTGCGGTGCCATTTGTGGAGCTAATTGGGTCATGCTCTGATGTGGTATCAAGGCAGCCACTGAGTGGGCTGGTTCTTGGGCTTCTTTGAAGGTGTTCCAGTATAATTCAATGTTATACAACTGTGACTGGCCCTGGGCTACTAGTTAGAAGCTACAAAGCAATCCACAGTTTGTGGCTGCCTATTTGGGGCCTGGGTGCATATGGGAGTTGCCAAGCTGAATACTGCAGCCAATTTCCACCATTACTAACACTTGGGCAGGTCAATAGAAGTCCCAAAGCACCCTGAGATCCACCTCCACACCTTCTGGCTGCCTGTAAGATTCAGACACTAAAAGAGCCTCTGGTGTTACTTAAGTTGCATGAGGAAGCTTCTCAATGAATCACCAGGTAGGGGCAAGTAGTGTTCACCAGGTTGATACAAATTTAACTTTAGTGCCAATGCTGGGTCTGAGGCCACTCAGCAAAATTCTCTTTGTACACCAAGGTCAGCTGCTCCCCTGCCTGGGGCCTGGGCACCTTTGTGGTGGGGTGGTATCTCAGGGAGTCATCAGTGTGAGGCCTGTAGAGTTAATCAAGCTAAAATAGATTAAGATTTGACGTTGTGGAGGGAGGGTTCTGCACAGGAATTGTGGTGCTGGTTGAAGTGTGTGGGGGAAATGACCCTAGCTCTAGAACCACACATCACAGTCTTTTTTTGTGTGCCTCTGGCACCCCTAAGTCTGCCTGGACTTCCTCACAAGGTTTTAAGTAAGATTGTAATGCGGGTCTTGGCTATTTCCAGCCAGTAAGCTCCTCTGCAGGGTAGGAGCTTGTAAGGCTGGGAACTCGGGGAGTTGGGAGGGCGGGGCTAGTGCATGTCTTCAGGCTGATGCCATGTGGGGGCAGCACCAGTTGGGCACTCAGGAAAAAATGGTGCTTACCCTAAAGCATCTCTGACACCCCCTGAGTCTGCCCAGATCTCCTTCAGAGCCTTTCAAGAAAGACTGTAATGTGGTTGCCCAGCTGGCATTGACCTATGAATCAGGAGGTCACGGTTCAATCCCCGGTCAGGGCACATGCCCAAGTTGTGGGCTAAATCCCCAGTGTGGGGCATGCAGGAGGCAGCTGATCAGTGATTCTCTCTCATCACTGATGTTTCCATCTCTCTCTCCTCTCCCGTCCTCTCTGAAATCAATAAAAAAATTTTTAAAGAAAAGATTAAACAATAGGGACAGGAAACAATGGATGGATGCCAAGAGTTTGTGGTGGGGAAAGGAGTTTGAGTAGAAAGGGTCATGAGGAAAGTTTTTGGGATAATAAAAATATTCCATATTTTTTTACTATATATATATATATATATATATATATATATATATATATATATATATATTTGATTTCAGAGAGATAAAGAGAGAGAGAAACATCAATGATGAGAGAGAATCATTGATCGGCTGCCTCATGCCCCACTCTAAAGATTAAGCCTGAAACCTGGGCATGTGCCCTGACCGGGAATGGAACACTGACTTCCTGGCTCATAGGTCAACACTCAACCACTGAGCCCTATCAGCCGGGCATTCCATATTTTAATTGTGATGATATTTATATGGTAAAAATATTTTGAAGCCTCATTTAAACATACACTGTAAATGAATGTATTTTTATGTGAATTAAACTTAAAGTTTATTTTTAAACAATCAAGAAAGTGTGAAAGAAGATAAAACGAAGCAATAAAATTCTGATATTAAGTTTTGTTTCTTTAGCCATAAAACATTCACTTTAAATTAGCAAAAATATATCTTGAAAGAGGAAAATAATTGTTATACCTGTTCATCAAAGACACAATTGAGGTTAAAAAGAAAAGTAGACAATGTGGGAGAAAATAGTTGCAAAACATAACCAGTAGTGTGACCTAACAAAAAATTCTCTCCTCCATAAAAGCAATGAGAAAAATGACATAAATGGTTGAAATTAATATTTTTGGAATTCCCCAAATCAACCGAAGTCCTGTAGCCATCCAAAGAGGATTTATTCAAGAAGTACAGCTGAATTTTGATAAGAGTAAGCTGTGAGATGTGTTGATGCATTGCATTTAGCCCCTCTCTCAAATTCTGTGATGCCCTTGTAAACTAACAGCTACCTAGCATGGGAAAATCAGCAGGCTAGCAGCCATCACAGAGGCAACACAAGATTAAAGGTCTTTCATAACCTCATTCTCACAGGTTTGTTATCACTTCCAATAACTTGTAGTTCCCCAGGACACCTCAATTTCAGACTATCTCTATTTGACCCAACTCAGAGCTCACCTAATACAAAAAATACCTTTTCTCCAGGGAAGTTTGATAAAGTTATTTAGAAATTGTTGTTTGAATTTGATATCTGAAGAAGTGGAAAGAGTTGGAGCAAATGATAGACCAACCAAAAACCTGGAAAGGAAAAGCTCAGGAAAGAGATATTCATGAGTTATTTGTAAAGCTCTAGCATATTCCTGGGAATCCAGAGTGCCACAGCATGTGTAGTACTATGTTCAGAGGTTTATATACGCTCAGGAAAGATCTATAAAAGTTTTAAGTTCTCATGTCTGTTTGACCTTGAAGTTCTATATAAGCAATAAGTAAAGGCTGAGGCAGAATAGTCAATTATCTGGCTGAGTATTGTAGGTATGCCCCAACATGTACACCAAGCCCTTCAGCAAATATTAGGAGACTGTTTTAGGTGTTTAAGGAAATTTCCACTGATTCATCAGCCTATGAGTTAGCTAAATAGAGACTTTAGTTACTACACATAAACATATAAAAAAACCTCTTGGTGGACTTTAAGATATTGAAAGTAATACACTCATAGTTGGGGACTTTAACACCCCACAGACATCACTGGATAGATCTTCTAGACAAAAAAATCAATAAGGAAACAGAGACCTTAGATGACACACTAGATCAGATGGATTTCATTGATACTGACAGAACATTTCATCCCAAAGCAGCAGAATATACATTCTTCTCAAGTCCACATGGAATATTCTCAAAGATAGACCACATATTAGGATATAAGATAAGTTTTAACAAATTTAAGAAGATTGAAATCATATTAAGCATCTTCTAGGTAAATTACCTAGAAATATATTACCTACCAAAACTGACTAAAGAAAATATAGAAATACTGAATAATCTTATAATTTCTAAAGATTTCAAATAGTAGTTTAAATTCTTCCCACAAAATAAATACTAGCCTTAGATAGTTTACACGTGTGTAATACCTCATTTTCAAGAAGTTGATTATTCAAGTATTATCAAAATCTTCCAGAGACCAGAGAGAAAGGAGCACAGTATTACTTTATTTTAGATTTGTGTAAATATAATAATACATTATTAAACTAAAGTTGATCTCAGGAAACAAGGCTGGTTCAACATTGTCAAACCCATAAATGTAATTCAACCTTTTATTATATTTATTTTATTTTTATGTTTTAATCCTCACTCAAGGATATGTTTTGATTTTTTTTAAGATTTCTCATTGATTTTTAGAGAAAGAAGAAGGGAGAGAGAGAGAGAAACATCCTTGATGTGAGAGCATGCTCCTGCACACCTCTGACAGGAGATCGAGCCCACAACTTGGGCATGTGCCCTGATCAGGAATCAAAGGGGCAACCCCTCGGTTCATGGGACTGTGCTCAACCAACTGAACCACACTGACCAGGGCTATAATTCAACTTTTACCAAATTAAAATAGCAAATATAAATAACAATCTCAATAGATACATTTTTGTTTGTTTTTGTTAATCCTCACCCTGGGATTTTTTATTATTTTAATTTTTTAGAGAGAGTGGAAGGGAGGAAACTTTGGGGGTGCAGAGAGAGAGAGGAAAAAAAATCCATATGAGAGAGACACATCGATTGGTTGCTTCCCGCATGTGCCCAGACCAGGGCCAGGATCAAATCTGCAACCCAGGTACGTGCCCTTGACCCAGAATTGAACCCATGACCCTTCGGTTCACAGGCCAATGTTATACTCACTGAGAAACACCAACCATGGCATAGATACAAAAATTTTTATAAAAATCAATACACATTCAAATTTTTAAAATTTAAAAAATCCTACCAATGAGGAATAACATGGAACTTTGCCAACCTGATAAAGGGTATCAACTGAAACATATGGTAAGTATCATTTCTCAATAGTTAAAGGTTTCATGCACTTTCTTTAAAATCAAGAAGAAAACAATGACATCTGCTTTACTTCTTCCAATCAACAATGTACTGCAGTTACCTAAACAGAACATAAAGGCAAGAGAAATAAACAAAAGTTATGAGATTAAGAAAGAAAAAATAATGCTGCTCATACCCACTATGCAAAGCATCGAGAGGAAAGGTGTCTGTGTCCTTGAGTCGTGCAATGGAAGGATAACCCCCCTGCAAAATGCACATTGGACTTTATGTGAATGATAAATTACTATTATGTTGAGATATTGAGATTTACTGTATGGGTGTATTTGTCAGAAGATCAACTCTTACTTTAACAAGTACATTCATAGAAGATATTATTTATAGAGAAAATTGAAAGAATCTACAAATTAGGATAAATAATCATTTAGCAAAGTGGGTGAATGGAAAAATAATATACTAAAATCAATTTTATATACTAGCAACAAATAGAAAATATAATTTTAAGACTCCTAATAGCAACAAAATATTAAGGTACATACTAATAAAGCTAATAGAGTTGTAAAAGATCTTTAAAAAAGTATAAACTTTATTGAAAAATAACCAAGAAGATCCAAGTAAATGGAGCAATACATCTGTTTGTGGATAGAAGTCTTGAAATTATAAATATATCAATTCTATCAAAATTTATATAGAGTCAATAATCCTATATAATAAAAGCCTAATATGCAAATGGTTCAACCAGTTCAACTGCTTGCTATGACCTGCACTGACCACCAGGGGGCAGCGTGCATCAGTGACTCGGCACTGGCAGCCCGTGTCAGTGGAGGCACTTCCAGCCCTGATGGGCCCGAACGAGAGCAGGACTGGAGAGGGATGGTAGAGCAGGTGAGTGGGCGGCGCCAGGCCAAGGAGGGTGTGAGCAGGGGCCCGATAACCCTGCAGACGGCAACCAGTGGTGGCAGCAGGGGGTGGGGCCACCGCCCGGCTCCCAGGCACTGAGGGAGCCGGGCGGGGGGCCTAGGCCCAACCTATAGGCCCACAGGTGGGATGGTGGAGCAGGTGAGGTGTTGGCACCAGGTCACAGCGGGGTGCCAGGTGGGGCTGTGAGGCTGCAAGCCTGGGGGCGAGAGCTGGGGCCCAATCCCTGCAGGCCACCCTGAAGGACCCACCCGTGCACAAATCTGTGCACTAGGCCTCTAGTATTTTAATAAAATCCCTACAGAATTTTTCAAGGAACTTGACAAGCTGATTCTAAAGTTTGTATGTAATAGCAAAGGGCCAAGAATAGCTAATATACTCCTAAAGAAGAACAGAGAAGAAGAGATGGGAGGGAGGGAGGGAAGAGGAGGAAAAAGAGGAGGGATATACAGAGGAAGAAAGTGGGTATATGGTATGAAACTTGTCCTAGCAGATCTCAAGACTGTTTATAAAGCTACAGAAGTGAAAATAGTGTGATTTTTCTCACAGAAATAAACAATTTAATTAGTGGAATAGAAAAAAGAGAAGAGAAACACTCATTCACTTATAGAAATAATATATGTATATCTGAGTACATTGTAAATCAGTGGGGAAAGAGATGGTTCAATAAGATGTACTGGGATAAATTGGTGACCCACTTTGAAAAAATGAAGTTGCAGCCTGTACCATATACATTTAATATAAGATGGATTAAGGGCTTAAATGTGAAAGAGAAAACTTTAACACCTCTAGAAGGAAATATTAAAAGAATATGTATTATGATTTCCCACTCTTGATCATCTACCTCATTTATAAATTTTTGGTACATTATTGCATTCCTTTATGGCCTGAATGTCTGGGCTTTCAAAGGGACCAATTAAGTGAAGAAGAAAGCTCTATTAATATATTTTTTTAAATCCATAGGAGACATTTCCAGGTATTATTTGTTTATTTCTAAATTGGATCTCTGAAGGCTAACTTACAGAAAGAGACTCTAAAGATACAATTACAATTCAGAATGAAAGGACTGCGTCACTGCAGACCAGGCTTAGATCTGGAAGAGACCTTCCCAAGGTCATCCGGTCTGACTCCCCTTGCAATGTGAGAATTTCTTCTTTCACATTTCATGAGCTTGCTCAGCTATAATCCTTCAAACAGAACATTTCTGGTAACTGTTTCAGAGAGAAGTCTGTTCTATTTTGTTTTGTCTTAGCCAATCATTATAAATATAAAAAGGGAACACACAGCTCCCAGGCAATAGGAGCTCATGTGCATTGTCATGATTTCCATATTTCAATAGGTGGTTTCCCAAGATATTTTCTCCAGAATGTTTTTCAACATGACCCCTTAGATTGCATAACTAATAAAAAACACAGATTGCCCCAAAGCCTCTTGTATATAGAAAAGCAACTAGTTGAAGCTAGTCAACATCATCTAAATTCTACATTCCAGAAGTATCAAGTCATTTGAAAAGGCACAAGACTTTGAATTATCAAAATCACACACTAGCAGCTCCATAGGGTGTGACAATAATCAGATTATCAATGAATCAAAGATGAATGTTTAAAGCTGCTTTGGAAAAGATTCTAAACAAGACATAGAGGCTAAGTATCAAACAATTTCATTAAAAAAATCAAAATATGCAAGATAAGAAAGGTCCCAAGAAGTCATTCAATCCAGTTGTATTACACAGAATACAAGTTTTACAAGAGATTCCAAATCAGAAGGATTTCATGGTTAACACATGCTAAAAATAAAAAAAAGGTAATTCATACTAATGTTCCTTCTAGATTAGCATGTTACAGGATCTTGATGATTAAAAGAATCCTATTTAACTTTGCTTAACTTAGTGCATCTCAAATATATCTAGTTATAACCAACCTTTTTTCTTACTAACACCTAGCAAAATATTAGTGCACCTCAAATATTCTCCAAGAAATGATAACCTAGTTTAACTCTTTTCACTTGAAAGGTGAGGGAAGAATGTTCCAGAAAAGTTTTTAAAATGCCTAACTAAATCAAGAAAACCACTTGGTTGCAGAGCCAGGACTACAACCCAGGTATATGCCAGTTTATAAAGCTGGAGCATTCTTCTCTTCTGCCTTTGTTTCAAAATCCTCAGGGAAGGATGGCATTCCAAACATAACTGTAGATTGGTTTCTTGGTCCACTCCTTCATTCCCTCTTTAGGGAAAACTTTACCACCCATAGCACTGATTTGTAACCAGATGAGTGGGATGCTGAGATCAGGAAGGGGTGGTTAACAGAATCTGTAGAGCAAGGAGCATTTTAAATGGTAAATATGCTTTTTATTTGGATATGCTTTTTATTTGGATAAAAAGAACTAATGTTTTATATTTTAAATTATGAAGAGTATTACATTATTGATTACCAAAAATAACATAGATTTTAAAAGGCTGTGAAACACTGACAATAAGAACATAAATGAAGCTCTGACTGGTCTGGCTCAGTAGATAGAGCATCAGCCTACGGACTGAAGGGTCCCGGGTTCAATTCCAGTCAAGGGCATGCACCTTGGTTGTGGGCACATCCCCAGTGGGGGGTGTGCAGGAGGCAGCTGATCGATGTTTCTCTCTCATTGATGTTTCTAACTCTCTATCCCTCTCCCTTCCTCTCTGGAAAAGATCAATAAAATATATTTTTTTAAAAACATAAATGAAGAGAACATAATCTCGCCTAATGTTCTCCTGTAAGGAAATGACAATTAAGCCCACAAAGAACAAGTAGTGGTCAGCCAGCCAAGCCAAAGCAAGAGTAGTTTGAATGGTGTTCCAGACAGAAAAGGTAGTAAATTTTAAGGACTCGAGGCAAGAGAGATGGTGCCATGACTAAGGAACTGCAAATAGTTCAGTGTGGATAAAGCAGAGAGAAGGCTGTTGTGGTGGGGGTGGGGGAAGCAAGGGAATGAGGGTGGTGGGGAAAGGCATGTATTCAGAGATAAACAACATAGTAAAGGACTAAAGAGAGGTCAGATCACGAAGGGTCTTGTATCCCATGCAATGGAATTGATCTTTATTGTGTCAGCAATAGCAAAACATTGAATAGCGAAACATTGAAAGGTTTCAGCAAGAGAGTTATATATATAATCAGTCATTATAAAAATCACTTGGGGAAACATCCATACTTTCTCACAGAAGGAAGTTTTTACTGTGCTCAAATTTTTCTGGACATTAATTTCCATTTTTTTTAACCAGTGTGCCTTCGTTCTGAGTATGAGTGTTTACTGTATAGGGTCTAAGAAGAAATTCTGACAGTCTAAATCACTCCAGAGATTGAGGTGCAAAAGTCAGATTACCAAAAGGGCACAGCTGACTCATAAGCAGTAACATAAATTGCCCAAGTTAATAAATACTGCAGTTGGGTTCACTAGGAAACACATTTGCTATTTCCTAAGACAGTAGATTCAATGGGGACACTTTATTTTTAAGTGATATTAAAGTTTATGATATTCTAATTGAAGAAATAAAATTTTTAGATTTTCTTTCATAATGTACTCTAACTTGTGATTATCTTGGAATTAAGGATTCATTGTCTCACCAGGCCGGCATGGCTCAGTGGTTGAGCGTTGACACCGGCTGCCAGTGTCAGGTCACGATTTTCCCTCCTGGATAGAAAATGTCTCAAGTCCTTCTCTTCCCTCCATCTCCCTTTTGCCTCCCACTTCCTCAATAAAATTTTCAAAGCATTTTATACGGCTTTGGTGCTTCAAATTCCCATTTAAATCAAACTCCTCTCCAAGATGTTCTCTGTGGGGCTATTGAGCTAAATCAGGGGTCCTCAAACTTTTTAAACAGGGGGCCAGTTCACTGTCCCTCAGACCATTGGAGGGCCAGACTATAGTTTAAAAAAAAAACTATGAACAAATTCCTATGCACACTGCACATATCTTATTTTGAAGTAAAAAAACAAAACGGGAACAAATACAATATTTGTATTTGCATGTGGCCCGCGGGCCGTAGTTTGAGGACCCCTGAGCTAAATACACCCAGACTTATCAAGAACTACCTGAGAGCTGTCCTCAGTTCAACAGCGGGCTCCAGTAGGGAGTCTCTGCTGGTGCTGGTATAAAACTCGGTACCTGAACAGTCAAAATCTCTTCCTTTCCAAATGCTTCTGAAAGGAGTTTAGAGACAGGAGAGGCAGCTTTAGGGAAGGGGGGTCCATGGGAGAGGAATGCATAGGTGATGGGCAGAGACAGCTCCAAGCTGCTATATTATTTATAAGAATGTCACACGATAAGGGAAAGAAGAAGAGGGGGGCACCAGGTGGGCTTTGAAACTTTGAAACTGATACCATGCAAGGAAGAAGGGGAAAGGACCAATTAGGAAAGCACAGGGAATGTGACCTTAACAGAGATTAGTTAGCAGTCATCTGAGACCGGAGGGAATGGAACTCCAGAACGACACTGGGATAAGCATAGCTGTGAAGACCAGGTATAGCATGTAGCAGGGAAATCTAGAAAATGGGGATATTAAGGGAAGCACAGGGATCTCTTTTTGTTCCCCATCTCTACTTCTGTGGTGCTTCTGAACTTCCAGTCTCTGATTTCAAGAATATAGAGAGAAGAAAGGGGTATCTGAAAACTAACAGCTGCAACATCAATTTCCCTGCCTCCTAAAGTGTCAGTGGACTTTAACCTCCAAGCGATGAAAGCCTGCCCAGGCCAATCTTGTGGATTAGAAAGTCACAGTTCCTCTGTTCTTCCCAGAAATGGGGGGAGGGGGGAATGGGCCTCATGAAAGGAAATGCCCTTTATTCTGCCTCACAGACATTAAATAGAATCAAATACAATGTTTTCTAGATATATTCCATGGAACCCATAAGACACTCCTTGAAAAAAAAAAGTTCTCACGGACAAATAAATGTTAGAAATGCTTCATAAACTCTGTCTCAAAGATAGAGTGACCTATAATTAGTCATCCAAACTAGGTCACTTCTGAGTGCCAAAGGGGATGTTATTAATAATTGCACTGAGACAACAAGCACGTACTGGAAATGTCCTGGCTGAATTGGGACCCGTGATTAGTCTGCTGATTAACTCAGGACTTTCCAAATTTATTTGGCCACAGAACAATTTTTTCCCCCTTGTAACACCTGCTAACCGCACAGAGATCATTATTCCACAAAATATAATTTGGAGAACACTAAAGTTAGAGGCTTTACAAGAATCTTCGTGAAATACAATAGACCAATGCTTCCCAAACATTTTCTGTCAATATATACCTAGGAAGGAAATTAATTGTTGTAAAAAGGTAAATGGATGAGGCTCCTTATACCCAGAAAGGACTGTCCAAGGGAGTGAGGTGTTTGCAGGGCTTATTATCTCAGCTTTCATAATCCTCTGACACATATACAGATGGAGCATCTAGGCCAGGAAGCTGTGAATAGACCAAAACACACCCACAAACGATCTCCATGTGTTTCTCTTCCTTAAAGACCAATTGCAGATGATTAGATTAAATTAAATTAAGGCAATGAAGGATTTACAAAAAGACTTTTTATTGAATTTATTGGGGTGGCATTGGTTAATAAAATTATATAGGTTTCAGGTGTACAATTCTTTAATACTTCATCTGTATATTATATAGTGTATAATATACAGTAAGTCTTCTTCCATCACCATTTATCCTCCCTTTTTGCCTTCTCTTGGCCTCTTTTGTTACCTCGGATTTGGATCACTGTCAAAAATCTTGAAAATTATGGGAAATGCAACAAATCTCCTAATTAACTCAATCTATTCATCAAGACACTGATAAAAAGAGAGATCCCTGTGCTTCCCATAAGATCTCCATAGAAAAACAAAACCTATATTAAATATTTCAAATCAAGTTTAATACAAGAATTGGCTATACAGGCAGTAGACAATTGATAAAGCATAAAAGGGAGCACTGAGGCAACAGAGACTGAGCTCAAGCTCAGGCCTCAGACTTCTGAGGAGGGGGCACTGCCCAGTGATTTTGGCACATCAGAGGGGTTCAGTGAGGCTGAGTCAGGAGTGCAAAAGAAGGCGGAGACTTGGTCTATTCACAGCTTCCTGACCAGTTAACCCACTGCAGATGATTCCAATCACTCAATTGTGGAAGTGATATTCAGAATGGGCAAGCTCGGCCTCTCATTGCAGGTTCTTGTCCTATGAAGTTTGAAGAATAAAATTCGTGGACTAAAAGATTTTAAGCAAAAATGTGGAAGTTTATTATAAATGAATACAAACTCCCCCTGGGAAGGGGTTCCCAAATGGAGAAAACCTGCTCTCTCTCTCTCTAATGGGAAAAAACCTAGTCCTGTGAGTCTCCTTGTCTACTGGTTTATAAATGGTGGAAGCTCTTTGTCTGTTCATGACACTTTCTAATTGGATCCTTCCTTATTTCACATCCCCTGTGCTTTCCTAATTGGTCATTTTCCCCTTCTTCCTTGCATGGTATCAGTTTCAAAGTTTCAAAGCCCACCTGGTGCCTCCCTCTTCTTCTTTCCCTTATCCTGTAACATTCTTATAAATAATATAGCAGTTTGGAGCTGTCTCTGCCCATCACCTATGCATTCCTCTCCCATGGACCCCCCTTCCCTAAAGCTGCCTCTCCTGTCTCTAAACTCCTTTCAGAAGCATTTGGAAAGGAAAAGATTTTGACTGTTCAGGTACCGAGTTTGATACCAGCACCAGCAGAAACTCCCTACTGGAGCCCGCTGTTGAACTGGGGACAGCTCTCAGGTAGTTCTTGATAAGTCTGGGTTTATTTAGCTCAATAGCCCCACAGAAAACATCTTGGAGAGGAGAGGAGTTTGATTTAAATGGGAATTTGAAGCACCAAAGCCATATAAAATGCTTTGAAAATTTTATTGAGGAAGTGGGAGGCAAAAGGGAGATGGAGGGAAGAGAGGGACTTGAGACATTTTCTGTATAGGAGGGAAAAATCAACCATTCAAAAAGTGTTTTAAGCAAGGAAACAGGGTTTGAAGGTTAATCTCCTGCCATATGCTTTTACATTTTATTATTCATTTCATGATGATCATTTTGCACAGTTTAGCTCTTCAATTAAAAATCAGAAGCTCAGATGGGGAGAGGTAGAAAAAATTCAGAAGCAGCCTGGCCAGTGTTGCTCAGTGGTTGACCATCGAACCAGGAAGTCATAGTTTGATTCCGGATCAGGGCACATGCCGAGGTTGCAGGCTCAATCCCCATTGCGGGACGTGCAGAAGGTAACCAGTCAATGATTCTCTCTCATTGATGTTTCTATCTCTCTCTCCCTCTCCCTTTCTCTCTGAAATCAATTTTTTAAAACATCTTTTTAATCAGATGCTGCCATCCAAAATTTATTCCAGAGAAGGACACACTCTGCCTACCTTCCTCAAAGTTTCTGTGGAAGAAGGAAGAGCACAGGAATTCCCCTACACCCTGGTCAAGGAGAAAGTATTGTAGTGCTCTAGTGAACAGAAAGAATATAATGGGCCTCAGATTAAAGGTTATGGTCTGAGATTATAAACTGATAAAAACATTGAAAACTGTCATATTCAGAGAAGTAGTCTATTTTAAAAGTTATGATTGTAGATACTGGGATATTGTAGAACAGGGATTAAATCTTGGCTCCTTCACTTTCTAGCTATTGACATTGAAAAAGTTTCTTAAGCTTTAGTTTCTTTATTTGAGAAATTGTTGTATCCACATACAACATATCTTTCCGCCCCACACCAGCTGTTAAAAAGCACTCAGAACTTCTCTGCATTCTTTGTAAAAAAAAAAAAAAAAGCCCTTTGCGTTGAATGTATATCATACTAAAGATCTCAAAGGCAAGTTGGAGGAGATTTACAAACAAAATATTTTTCTCCAAAAATCTCTGTTTAATATCTCTTTCTACATCTTACTTCTCACAGCCAGTAGGTCTCCTTTTCTGCACTCTTTTCTATCATGCTTAGCCTCCCAGTTTTGGTTTCTCCCTTTCAGCATCGTTATACTCCTCTTTCTTGGGTAAAGTGAATTGTCTCTGTCTAGGGACTTCCAAACTCACATACCCATACTCAACTCTACTCAGCAAACAAAGGACCCTCCAGTTGTTAGACAGAAAAAGATTATAAATAACACTTTTTGCTCCCCCATGTGGATAATTACAGTAAATACCAAACAGGGCTATTTTGAAATTAAATGAAATAATAAATCTAAAGTGGTTTGCACACTAGCACATAGATGTTAACCAAATGTTAGCTGCTGCTACTGTTGTTCTTTTGATTATTATTATTTAACTTATGGAATCCTCACTGAGCATATTTCACCAGTGTCAATTAAAATGATGATATGGGCAGAATGAAAGTACTTAAGGTTTTAATGAAAAAATATTTATTTGAAAAACACAAACTAAAAAATCAGATTCTGTACCTTTAAGGAAGATCCACTTTGCCTGGGCATTTTTTTTCCCCCTGAGTATCCTATCTAATAAAGAGGGAATATGAAAATTGACCATCATACCATCACAAAGATGGAGATGCCCATAGCCACAAGATGGCAGTGTCCAGTCCCCTCAGCCATGCCGGAGTCCCCCAGTCCTTTCAGTCCCACCCTGGGGGGGGGGGTGGCAGGCACATGGTGTGGCCAGACTACCCTCAGCCCTCCAGCTGCCTAGGGCTGGCCCGAGGTGCAGGCAAGCCTCGGATGTCGGCTGCCTAGCTGCCCAGGGCTGCCCGAGGCTCAGGTAACCAGGGCCGGCAGAGGCTTACACTGCTGGCAGTGGCAGCAGCAGAGGTGTGATGGGGGATTCGCCTTTCCCTGATTGCTGGGTCACCTCCCACCCCTGAGGGCTCCCAGACTGTAAGAGGGGACAGGCTGGCCTGAGGGACCCCCCTTCCAGTGCATGAATTTTCATTCACCAGGCCTCTAGTTTGCAATATAACTATCCTCAAGTAGTAAATTGACTCAGGCACCATCCACATCCTATGTTCTGGGGGGGGGGGGAGACAAAATTTTACATCTTTTGAGAGAAATACAGAGAAACATATGTTTATTGGGCTCTTACTATTTGATCAGTAAAGTACTACATACTGTGGTTACTTAATCCTCAAAGAAAACTCTATGAAGTGATATTATTATCCCACTTGGAATCTTGGTCTCAGAGATGTTAATTAAACTTAGTTTTATTCCTTGGTTTGGATAGAACACCACCAAATCAGTGCCAGCCACAAACACCCACCACAACAAAATCTCTTCATCTGGAAGGGAAAGAACCCACCTTTTCCAGGGTATGTTGCACAGTTTTTCAAAATATCTTGAAATCTAAATACTTTATAAAGTGATTTTCTCCTTTATTTTTTTTGTATACAACTTGTCACAGCTGTTGGATTGTCAAAAGAAAATAAAAGAATATTCTTGCCAATCTTTTTCCCTCCCCTGATCATCCTTTCTTTACATCCAGGAGGAATAGAGAGGCTGAGTGCCTGAGCTCCCTCCTGCCAGGCATGCACATCTATTGAAAAAAAAGAACTATATTTTATTCATCCATATTTCTTTCTTTTTTTAAAAAATAATTCTTTATTGTTGAAAGTATTACATATGCCCCCCTTTTCCCCCCCCATTGACCCCGTCCAACCCCAGGCCCTCACCACCCCATTGTCTATGTCCATGGGCCATGAATATATGCATACAAGGTCTTTGGTTGATTACCTCTCACCCACCCACCCTCCCCTGCCTTCCTTCCGAGATTCCGCACTCTGTTCCATGCTTCCATGTCTCTGGATCCACTCCGTTCATCAATTTATTTTGTTACTTACATTCCACATATGAGTGAGATCATGCGATACTTGTCTTTTTCAAACTGGCTTATTTCACTTAGCATGCCAGTCTCCAGGTCCTTCCATGCTGTCTCAAAGGGTAAGATATTCTTCTTTTTTACTGCTTCATAGAATTCCATGGTGTGAATGTACCACAGCTTTTTTATCCACTCATCTACTGATGGGCACTTGGGCTGTTTCCAGATCTTAGCTATTGTAAATTGTGCAATATTCAGCTACATTTCTTACCCTTCATCCCTTTTTCTCAAACCACTCATGATAGGAAGTCATGGGATATCTGACCCTGGGAACTTCTAATTCTCCACTTCTTTTCTAAAACCAGCATCTAGAAAGGGGCCTAGAGATGGTTGCTTTCAACTCCCAGGCAGACCTTGTCCTCTTCACCAACCCATTCTACCTTCTGCCTGGGACCACCTCTTTCACACAGCTCTAAGCAAGTAGAAGCAGCAGATTTGAAGCGGGAAGGAGTGGGGAGTTAGATGTTGGCCTTGAGGTGATTGTGAGATGTCCGAGTACAGATACAGATCTGGGGCTCAGGTCAGAGCTCTGGACTGAAGACCCAGAAATGAGAGATGGTACCCAAGGCCAAAAGAATGAGTGAGGTTATGCAAGAAGAAAATGAAGGCAAAAAGAAGGAAAGAAAGAAAGAGGAGCATGTTCAGAACAGAAGTCAGACTGGGCTATGTGACAATGGCAGGGGAATGAGAAGAAAGATTTACTAGGGAAATGAGCAGAGGGCAGACTACCCATCTCTGTATCTCACTCTGCCCACATCCCATCAGCTGTTGGATGGGCAGTACCTGATGCATTTTTATGAACTCCATCATCAGCAGTCTTTTTTTATTGTCTCACGTACTGGCTATCATCTCACTTCCACACATTTTTTCCTCCTTGAGGACTCTGAGAAACAACTTGTTTTTCATTCAACATCAGATTGAAGCACATATTTTGTTTAAGCAGAGAGATGTAAATAGCTTTGCCCTACTTATATGTGCAATCTATAAAAGCAGAACTCATAAAAACAGAGAGTAGAATGTTGGTCACTAGGAGCAACAGGGTGGGGAAAATGGAGAGATGTTGGTCAAAGGGTATGAACTTCCAGTTATAAGATGAATAGGTTCTGGGGATTTAATGTATAGTATGGTGATTACAGTTAAAAATCTACACTAATAAAAGACAAAGATGCTAATTGACTGTACCTTTGCTATGCCCCAAGCCACGCCCACCAGCCAATCAGAGTGACTATATGCAAATTAACCCAAACAAGATGGCGGCCGGCAGCCACAGAGCTGGAGCAAGCAGGAGGCTTGGTTGCCTGGGAGATGGAGGAAGCCAAGCTTCCCGCCTGCCCTGAGCTGGCTGTGGCCTCCGCTCATGGCAACAAAGTTTCAATTATAGAAGACAAATAAATCCCAGATACCTGCTTCTAGTCAGCCTCCACTGGGAGCTTGGGTGGCTGGGGGCCGTGGCCAGCCTGCAAACAGCCATCAGTCCCTCACCCAGGATGGCCACACCCTCATGGGGTGAGGGTCCCCTCTGGGGGGTTTGGCCAGCCTGCGAACAGCCATCAGCCCCTCACCCAGGCTGGACATACCCTCAAGGGGTGAGGATCCCTGATGGGGGGCTTAGCCAGCCTGAAAACGGCCCTCAGCCCCTCACCCAGGCTGGCCAGGCACCCCAGGGGGGACTCGTACCCTAAAGGGGGTGTGGCCAGCCTGCAAACAGCCATCAGCCCCTCACCCAGGCTGGCCAGGCACTCCTATATAATAAAAAGGTAATATGCAAACTGACCCTAACAGCAGAATGACGGAATGACTGGTCACTATGACACATACTGACCACCATGGGGCAGATGCTCAATGCAGGAGCTGCCCCCTGATGGTCAGTGCACTCCCACAGGGGGAGCTCTGCTCAGCCACAAGCCAGGCTGACAGCTGCCAGTACAGTGGTGGTGGTGGGAGCCTCTCCCGCCTCCTCAGCAGCGTTAAGGATGTCTGACTGCAGCTTAGGCCTGCTCCCCACTGGCAAGTGGACATCCCCTGAGGGCTCCCGGGCTGCCAGAGGGATGTCTGACTGCCAGCTTAGGCCCGATCCTCCAGGCAGCAGGCCTAAGCCAGCAGGTGGTCATCCCCCGAGGGGTCCCAGACTGTGAGAGGGCACAGGCCGGGCTGAGGGACCCCCCGCCCGAGTGCACAAATTTTTGTGCACCAGGCCTCTAGTACTGTATAATATACTTGAATGTTGCTGAGATAGATCATAAATATCCTCACCACAAACAAGTGACAATTATGTGACATGATGGACGTGTTAGCTTAACCCTATGGTGATCATCATTTTGCAATATAACTGTATCAAATCAACACGTGCCCCTTAAATATACACAATGTTATATGTCAATTATATCTCAATAAAGCTAGAAAAAAATAGCTCTAGTCTTAAAAAAAAAAAAAAGTGGTTCCCCAATCAAACTAATTTGGAAAATGCTGAATGCTACAATCTGAGAGTCACAACACATAGTACAGTCAAACCTCCGTGCTCAAACATCTCCCATCTCGAACAATTCGCCCTCAACCTGACAACACTTTCATGATTAGTCATATATCTTTCAGGAGACAAAGGAGAGAATGTGGGAGTATGAGTCACTTTATTGCTAAACTTCATGTTAGCATCCCAGGAAATTGTGCTGTGAATATTTTCATCTTCTTTTGCTCTTGTTGCTGCTTATTATTATTAAATTTTCATTTTTTACTGTACATTTCATTTCCTTTTTGTTAAATTTGCACTTACATTTCATGTCCTTTTTGTTTTAAAGTGTTTCTGAATTAAACAGTACATTAGACATGTACTCTATATAAGAAAGGTTAAAACAGGGAGTTATTGGGGGGTCAATTCACATTGCTTCTAATAGAAAAAAAATGTTTCAGTTTTTGAACAACCTTCCAGAATGAATTAAGTTTGAGAACCAAGGTTCCAAAGACTTTGCTAAGTCCTGCACTTAAAAAACAACAACACGATTTTACTTTGCTTAACCAATAATTTGCCCAATTCTTTGATCCCAGAATTATTTTTCTAATGGAATACTTACTAGCATCCAGTATCACATTGGGGTCTGGGATTTCAATATACAAATTTGGGAAAAACATAAATGTTCAGTTTATAGTACTGGCCCATATTAGAGTATGGCCTTTGCCTTTGGCCTCATTAAAACCATATTCTCAAAAGCTGAATGAACCACCCCCAGAGAGGATAATACATACCTCAGCAACATGCAATTTTTCAGTGACCACCTCTGTTCTTTAAACATGCAGTTATAATTAATTAGCAGAGCAGTTTTTACTCTGGAAAATCGCTTTGCAAATTGATAGTGTCTGCTACAGAAAATACCTTGCAGACATCTTTCAATTTAGTACTTGAAAAAGTACAAATGTGTACTTTAGCTCATTTGTCCTAACTGGTATCATGTTGTAAGCACTAGTTTGCCAGAAAACTTTCTTTTACTTAATCAGTTTGGAATTCTAATTGTATGCAGTAAACTTGAGTTACAGACCAAGTTCCTTTAAAATTAGTAGCTCAGGCAATTATTCAGTGTAAGACATTAAAAAAGAAATCTATATGAGTTTTTGAATGATGGAAAATAGCATAAGCTTATTTTCTGACTAGTAGAGAGAGTGAATGGAAAAGTAATGCATTCATGCCATTACGTCTTCCTTTATAGACCAAGGTTTTTACTCTTTCTGGCAACTATTAGAACATCTACTGAGCCCCTCATTCATTTAGTGTATGGTAGTATAGTGGATATGACTGTGAAGTTGTGTACTGGCTTCTATTCCTCTCCACAACTGACTTACTAGCTTGTTTTCTCAAGTTATTTAACTTTGCTTTGTCCCAATTTTTTAATCAATTGTTCTGCTATCTAGAAGTTTCTAGGAAGAACTTAAATCCCACAGTCTATTCTTCCAACTACCTCACTTGTTTAATGCCAAGAATGAGTGCTTGGTAGAGATGACCAAAGCCTAGAATATTTCTGAGCCTATTGCAAAAGATTGGAGCTATCTGTATGAAGAGAAAATAACAGTTGAAATACTTCCCTTCTCAGGCTATAACCTTTTGGATTTGATTCTGTTGACTGACCCTTTTGACATGTTCTCCATACACCAGTGTCATAAGAGGGTAAAGGGCATCATCTGAAGCAGACACAATTTTCTTAACCATGCCTTACCCTCTCCCAAAAAAAGAATTAATGAACCTTGCCCTGGCCAGTTGCTCAGTGGTTAGAGTGTTGGTTCACGGACCGAAGGGTCTCTGGTTCGATTCCCAGTCAAAGGCATGTACCTCAGTTGCAGGCTCGATCCCTGGCCCTGGACAGGGCACAAACCAGAGACAACCAATTGATGTGTCTCTCACATCGATGTTTTTCTTTCTGTCCCCCCTTCCTCCCTCCCTTCCATTCCCTCTAAAAAAAATTCAATGGAAAAAATATCCTCAGGTGAGAATTAAAAAAATAAGAATTGCCCGGTCGGTGTGGCTCAGTGGTTGAGCATGGATCTATGAACCAGGAGGTCACGGTTCAATTTCCTGTCAGGGTACATGACAGGGTTGTGGGCTCGATCCCCAGTAGCGAAGAAGCCGATCAATGATTCCCTCTCATCATTGATGTTTCTCTCTCTCTCCATCTCCCTTCCTCTCTGAAATCAATTATATATATATATATATATATATATATTAAAGAAGAAACTGCACAATTGTCAGTTTCAGGATCATTTGAAATCTTGCTTCCCAGTTGTCAGTTTGGCTCACATAAACTCATTAAAAAAAAAAAGAATTAATGACCCTTGAGCTAAACCTCACAATTTATACAAAAGTTAACTCAAAATAGATCATAGATTTATATGTAAAACTAAAACTTTTAAAAGTTACAATAAGAGAAAATCTTCAGCACCAAGAGCTTCGTGAGTTCTTAGACATGACACCACAATCCAAAAAAGGAAGAATTGACAACCTTCCAGATGAAGCCAGGGCTGCAAGGGCCAAGGCAGCCAAGGCTGCGAAGGCCTACTCTTGCACAATTTTAGTGCACCGGGCCTCTTGTTCTCTCTATAAACGAACCTGGGGAGAGTAAAACAAGGAAGGCCTAGAATAACAGGAGAGGGACTAAGTGGGAAATGAACCTAAGCTGGGCTGCTTTGGCTCACTAAGAGCGTAAAGGGACCCTTGGGGACAGGTCCAAGGGGTTTACCCAGGACAAACTGCCACTACCCATTACTGTCCTGGTTGCAAGCCTTATGGGGTTGTTGAGTGGCTAGAACAGCACTGGTGTTACACCTGTGGGATCAGACTGGACCTGGGTTCAGCAACTTCAGTACTTGAGTTCTGGCTAGGAAAGAATTCAGAGCTAAGACAGAGAACATCCTATATAATAAAAGGCTAATATGCAAATTGTCCCCTCAACCAGGAGTTCGACCAAGAGCTCAACCAGGAGTTTGACCAGGGGGTGGGGCTGGCCTGCCAACCACCCACAGCCCCTCTCCCTTGCCGCCCCCGCCCCCAATCAACCCCTCCCCCATCCCAATCGGAGCAGGCTGGCCAGACCCCAACCATGTGCAAATGCATGCACCAGGCCTTTCGTTTATTTATAAAATCACAGAGGTAGAAAAAGTAATTCATAGAAGTGGACTTAGGAAATGAGTTATAGAAGTAAGGGAAGGGCCCTTGGAGTGAGGAAGCTATGTGTCTGGTGGGGAGCGGAGAGGGAAGAAGAAGGGAAAGGCATGGGCATGTACCCTGGCAGGTGCGTGCACTGGGTCCTCTATCCTAAAGGTTTTAAGGGTGGGGATTTTAGGGGAAGTCCCAGGGGAAAATCTTAATAGTATATTCAGCAGCTTTCCAGGTGTGTCCTTTCAGGGTTGGGGTCTCCACTGATAGGTTGGTTGGCACCAGGGCAGGGGATCATTATCCGATGCAGCTGGTCCTGAGGTCAGCCATGGGGTTGCTGGTCTGGTTTTGCTGCTTTTTTGGGCCTGGAGCTGAAATACAACTGAGGCCTAAATGTTATCTCTAGGGAGGAAAGGTCAGGGGTCCAAACCTGAAGACCAGTAATATGTTATGGGAAGAAAGGTCACCCTGGGGCAAGGTCTCACTCTACAATTGCCCTTTGCTAAGCACTTGGGGCTTTCCACCCTGGTGACCTTCTGTACCTGGCGCATTGCCCTTGTTCTGCTCATATCTGTCTAACTACCTATCACAGGGTCCCTTAGAGTTTAGATAAAGGAGTGGGGAATGTCCAGCCCGCAGGCCATATAAGGGCCGCAAAATCATTTGTTCTGGCCCTGACAAGGTATTAGGGATGAGTGAATGAGATGTTTGACCAAATATAGCAGGCTAATTTTTAAGTTGATAATTTTGTATGTCCCACCAATGATGTAATAAATATCCAAATGACCCTTGGCAAAAAATGGTTCCCCACCCCTGGTTTAGAAGATACATACTGGTGGGGGAAGAAAAGGGGGAGAGTGGAAAGGTGAGGATCAGCTCCAGGAAGAAAGAGTGCAGGCTGGGACCTTCATTTTGAGGGGTTGTAAAGGCTGGGAGTTTAGGAGAGGTCTTAGGGGAGGATATTAATAGAATACTCATCAGTTTTATGCTGATATATCAAAATGAGATTTATTCCTTTAACTTCATCTGTCATTGGGCATGGTTGGCAAATGGCACTAACTGGATTTCTGCTATCTATTTCCCTGAATAGGGTGATTCAAGCTCTTTACCCTCTGGTAGGGGGGGAGAAGTGCAAACCATTTACTCTTATGTGTCCTTGGTTTAAGGAAGATAGGATTTACTAGATGGCTGCAAACTGCTTGTTTAACTGCCTGTCTGTTTCCCTATTCTACCTGTCCTGGGTTACTAGCCTGTCTCAACTCCATTCACCATACTCACCAGAATGGCAAAAAAATAAAAATAAAAATAAAATAGTGAGAACACCAAATGCTGGAGAGAGTACAGAGAAACTAGATTACTCACACATTGCTGGTGGAAATGAAAAATGGTATGGGCACTCTAGAAAATACTTTGTCAATTTATTGTGAAACTAAACATGAAATTACTGTTTGATCAGTCAATTGCACTCTCTCTTTTTAAAAAATATATTTTTTATTGATTTCAGGGAGGAAGGGAGAAGGAGAGAGAGATAGAAACAACAATGATGAGAGAATCATTGATTGGCTGCCTCTTGCATGCCCCCTACTGGGGATCAAGACTGAAACCAGGGCATGTGCCCTGACCAGGAATTGAACAGTGACCTTCTGGTTCATAGTTTCATGCTCAACCACTGAGCCACACCAGCCAGACAGCAATTGCACTCTTGAACATTAATTGGAGAGAAATTAAAACTCCATATATATCCATATATATATATATATATATATATATATATATATATATATATATATATATAGAAGCCTAAGTGACCAGCTGACTGGCCAACCAGTAGCTATGATGTGCACTGACCACCAGGGAGCATATGCTCAACGCAGGAGCAGAAACCACAGGCATGAAAACATGGAACAGATTGATGAGTCTCAGAGGGAAGGAAGGAGGGAGGAGGGCAGGAAGAGATTAACCCAGGGGTGGGCAAACTTTTTGACTCGAGGGCCACAATGGGTTCTTAAACTGGACCGGAGGGCCGGAACAAAAGCATGGATGGAGTGTTTGTGTGAACTAATATAAATTCAAAGTAAACATCATTACATAGAAGGGTACGATCTTTTTTTTTTTTAGTTTTATTCATTTCAAACTGGCCGGATTCAGCCCGCGCGCCGTAGTTTGCCCAAGGCTGGATTAACCAAAGATCTTATATGCATACTAGAGGCCGGGTGCATGGATTCGTGCACCAGTGGAGTCCCTCGGCCTGGCCTGGGAGGATCCGGCCAAAACCAGCTCTTTGACATCCCCCAAGGGGTCCCGGATTGTGAAAAGGCACGGGCCAGGCTAAGGGACAACCCCCGCCCCAGTGCACGAATCCGTGCACTGGGCCTCTAGTATTCATATAAAAACCTATATATGAATATTCATAGCATCTTTACTCATTAAAACCAAAACCTGTAATCATCTCAGATGCTCTTCAATAAGTAAGTGGATAAAACAACAGTGGTACATGTGTATTATGGAATTCTATTCAGCAATAAAGAACAACAAATTGCCTGGCTAGTGTGGTTCAGTGGTTGAGTGTTGACCTATGTACCAGGAGGTTGCTGATTCAATTCCTCTCAGGGAACATGCCCAGGTTGTAGGCTCAATCCCCAGAATGGGTTGTGCAGGAGGCAGCTAATTGATGATGTTTCTCTCTCATTGATGTTTCTATCTCTCTCCCTTCCTCTCTAAAAATCAAAATTTTTAAAAATGTATTTAAAAGAACAACATATTGCCCTAACCGGTTTGGCTCAGTGGATAGAGCGTCGGCCTGCAGACTGAAGGGTCCCAGGTTCGATTCCAGTCAAGGGCATGTACCTTGGTTGCGGGCACATCCCCAGTGGGGGGTGTGCAGGAGGCAGCTGATCGATGTTTCTCTCTCATCGATGTTTCTAACTCTCTATCCCTCTTCCTTCCTCTCTGTAAAAAAATCAATAAAATATATTTAAAAATAAAAAAGAACAACATATTATTGACAAACACAACTTGGATGATCTCAAAAAAATTATGCTGAAAAAATCTCAAAAGATTTTATTGTATTATTCCTTTTATATAACATTCTCAAAATGACAAAAATTAAGCAGATGGAGAACAAAGAAGTGGTTTACCAGAGGATAAGAACTTGGGGTGTGGGGTTGAAGAAGAGATGTATGTGGTTAAAAAATGAGTGGCATAATAAATATTTGTGCTAATAGAACAATTCTGTATGTTGATGTCTTGATTATGATATACACATGTGATAAAATTGCATAGATACAGGGATGAGGAACCTTTTTTTCTGCCAAGGGCCACTTGCATATTTATAACATGATTTGCTGGACATACAAAATTATCAACTTAAAAATTAGCCTGCTATATTTTATCAAACATTTAATTAACTGACCCCTAATGCCTTGGCAGGGCCAGATCAAATGATTTTTCGGGCCTTATATGGCTTGCAGGCCAGACGTTCCCCACCCCTGGCATAGAACTAGACACACACAGACCACACACATGCACATGCTATAAACATGTCCCTAATTTACAAAGGCATGTAAAACTAGTGAAATACAAGGAATGTATATGGTACCAATGTTAGTTTTCTAGTTTTAATATTGTACTATAGTTATGCGAGATGTTAAAATTGGGGGAAATAATGAAGTGTACATGAAACTTTTTTGTTGCTGCTGTTGTTAATCCTCAGCCGGGGGTATTTTTCCATTGATTTTTGGAGAGGGTGGAAGGGAGAGGGAGAGACAGAAACATTGATGTGAGAGAGACACATCAATTGGTTGCCTCCTGCACATGCCCCAGCCAGGGCCAGGGAACCTGCAGTTGAGGTATATGCCCTTGACCGGAGTCAAACCGGGATCCTTCAGTCCACGGGCTGATGCTCTATCCACTGAGCCAAACCGGCTCTTTGTGCATTATTTGCATCTTCCCATGAATCTATCACTATTTCAAAATAGTTTTTTTTAATAGATCGTCCAAATACTCTATCATGGTCTACAAAGCCCTGAAATACCTGGCTCCTACCTCTGATATAACCTCACATCATTCTCTTCCAACAATATCAATGCCTTTTTGGTTCCAAAATACCAGAATTTTCACATTCCAGGTACTTTATATTTGCTATTTCCTTTGCTTAGTACCTTTTTTCTTGCCATCTCTTTCATGGCTCACTCCTTTTCATTTTTCATATTTCATCAGAGACCTTTTCTGAGCACTCTATTCAAAATACTACTAAACACAACCACATACACATCGTCATAGCACACTATTTCTTTCAAAATACTCGTGACAGTTTATATTTATCTCTTTCTTTAATTATTTAGGTTTCTTTGTCTCATTAGATTGCAAGCTCCATGGGACAGGTCCTGTTTATTTTTGGTCACACTGGCACTAATTACATGTTGAAAAAGAGAATGAATGAATGATACGGTCCAACTTGATAAGGTGATGGGAAAGCACCAAGCCTAGTTTAGTAATATTCAGCTCTCCTTTACAGAGGGTATCTTCTCTGCTGTTTCAAGAGGTTGCTATAACACCAGTGTGAAGCAAATATGTGGAGATACAGGACCCCAGCCAAGATTTTAATTTTCTTTGTCTTTATCTCATTATGAGTAATCCTACATACTTTATAGATTTGTTTTGAAAAACAATTAGGGACATGTTTATAGATATACTGTAAAGTGCATAAAAAACCACCACACTGCCCAGCAGCACCACCATCATTATCATCTCAGAGTTGTTTTGGCAATACACAGAATAAATAACCCAATGTAGTCAGGTTTATGTGGGCTCTAAATCTTTATTCCATACATACACACATTCCAGTCAGCAGTCACATATTACAAGGATCCCTAGAATATGGGGGATAACTGTGGGGAAGTGTCAGAAGCTAATTCCAGCATGTCATAAATGCAAGAAGTTTCATCAAAAGGTTGATAGAACTTGGGGCTTCGGCAGGGCTGAAGATACATATTATTGCCTGCTGGAATAGCTGCAAGCATTTCCCCAAACCTAAAGATTTGCATATATTATTGCCTGCTACTGGAACAGCTAAGGGCAGTTCCCCCAACCTGACAATGCCTACTGTATTCCAAACCTTAACCTTTGATATGTATATCTGCTTTGCTTTAGGGCAATTTGTGTTAATAAAGCTAGAGGGGGTCCAGCTATTCAGAGAACTTGGTTACTGAAGCTAGGTCTCCTCTGGCTCCCCAAAATGCCTTCCAAATTTATATTTCATGTCTAGTCTCTTTATTAATTTACACACAGCTCTTCTCCAGAATCCTGAACCCTTCTAGATACAGGGAAAGACCCCGGCAGGGAAGCATGGGACTTGGTTGGAAAGTCTGTAAGAAGGATTCTCCAAAAAGGTCAGGGGCCTCTAAGGGGACCTTGCTGAAAGCAGCAGCCCCTGCCTTGACTTTTCCAAACAAGTCTGAGCCCCCGGGTGTTTTACCAGAATCTCTGTTTAGTATTTAGACCCAACCTTGTAGAAGCATGTGCTTTCTCAAGGATACTTACCCTGTTGATTGTATCTTGCAGCAGTTCTCAACCTGTGGGTCGTGACCCCTTTGGGGGTCGAACGACCCTTTTCACAGGGGTGGCCTAAGACCATCGGAAAACACATATATAATTACATATTGTTTTGTGATTAATCACTATGCTTTAATTATGTTCAATTTGTAACAATGAAATTGGGGGTCACCATAACATGAGGAACTGTATTAAAGGGTTGTAGCATTAGGAAGGTTGAGAACCACTGATCTAGAGGTTAATTTTAGTTTAAGCTGTTGTGACAATAAAAGCCTAAGGAAGCAGGCGAATGGGGTTGTTTTGGTTCCTATAGCCAAACAGCTCTTTAGCCTCTCTTTCACAGAAACTTATGTCAGAGTAATCCATTCATCTGTCACTCAGGGTCTGCTGGTCAGCCCTAGAAGATAACTGCTTAGTGAACAAATAGACCTGGAATCTTTATTATCTGAAGTAAATGGGATTTCATAATTGAACATTAAAATCATGGAGAGAAACCACATTGTTTTAAGGACATGGCCCAGGAAGAATAATGTGCATTATCTTCTTTTATTAAGCTTTCAAAGTGCCAACCAAGCACATTCTTATAGCAATCCTACAATAGATACGGTTATTCCAGGGATTGAGGCTTATTTTGCAATTGCATGACATTCCATTTCTCCTTTTTAAGTTGCCCTTGCCTCCATCCATAACCCTCAGACACTCAATGTCCTCATTCTGCTTCCTGGCTGCATAGGATCTCAAGCAGTCTTTAATGATGTCTTGGACTTTCTCCATCCTCTGAGAAAACATAAAAATAGTATGAAGAACTATAAAGAATAATGGAGTAGGAATCCAGAGACTGGGTCTTGTTCCATTATTTACTTTTCTTTTTCTTTTTTTTAACATTAAATAATTTTTGACCATTACAATTGACATAGGACATTATAGAGTATTAGTTTTAGGTGTACAACCCAGGGATTGGACATTATATAACATACTAAGTGATCACCCCAATAAATCTAGTACCCATCTGACACCTTACATAGTTATTAATTCCAGTATTCTCACTGTCTAGGTGCACTTGAACTAATTTATTTTCAAAGTCTCAGTTTTCTCATTTGTAATGTATAGGAATTGGGCTGGAGTAGAATCACTAAGGAGTCTTTGAGCTTGGCCCATGTGGCTCAGTGGTTAACTGTCGATTCATGAACCAAGAAGTCACTGGTTCAATTCCAGGTCAGGGTACATGCATGGGTTGTGGGCTCAATCCCCAGTAGTGGGTGTGTAGGAGGCAGCTAATTGATGTTTCTCTTTCATCAATGTTCTTATCTCTCTCTTCCTCTTCCTTCCTCTCTAAAAATCAATAAAAACATATTTTTTAAATAGATTCTTTGAACTATGATATTGGTGTTTTTGTGTAATTCTAGAAATAAAATTGCTGGTAAGGTTTTAATTTCCTGGCTGGATTCTGACTAATGATGCATCCTAAAATACTGTACCACTTTTGGTAAAAACAGATCTTTCCTTTTTAAAACATAGGTCTCTCTCACACAAGCACCAAGTTATGAATCCATGAGGGGCAGGGCCAACACTCAACCAAGAGAAATAGAGCTTTATACACACACAGATGTTTCTCCCTCCCAAACTCTGCAGCACTTTGTACTGTTTCAAGTTTGTCTGCTGGTCCCAGAGGTGAGTTCTTTCCTAGGCTGTGGATTTATGCTTTGAAACCATTGAGACAAGAACCCAGGAATTCAGGACGTTCCAGTTCAATTTTTCATGTTTCATATTTTGGTGCATGGGCCAGGCATTCAGAAGTCAACCTCTTCACATCAAACGGTGAGTGTATGAAGGACCCACAGACTCTGTCCCTTTCTCTCTACGGTTTCTTTGCTTTTTGGAGGCATTAACGGACCCCCACCAGCCACTTAAACCTCGCTGCTGTCTTATGTGGGCATCTCTCTTTCCTCCCTCACTGTCCCTTTCCAGATATACTCTCCATCTCAAGGACTGGTATTGGTTTAAGTGTAGAAGGCCTCTCAAACTCCTTAGAAATCTAGGATTGGAGCCGCAAGTCTCCAAGTTCTCTGCATGCAACAGGCAGTAATATCAGATAGCAAGGCTGCTGCAATGAGGAGGGCATGGCCCCCTTTACTGGTATGCTGGGCACTCCAGCCAGATGCAGCTGTTAAATTAACTCATTAATTACTAGGTTGCTTGCCTCTCACCTTTATTGTGATCTCTATGAAATATGTTCATAGAGACAATCTAAGAAATACTAGTGGCTCACTTTTCTTGGTTATTGAATAAATTATTGATTGGGAATAATAAAAAGTGAAGTAGACAAGAAGAATGGAACTGTGTAAGTTACTGAAGGTCTGTGTAAGTTGATGACAAAGAAAGAATATTAGAGTAGGAATACTTAATGGAAGGTCTGAGGCATGGTTATGCATTTTTGAAAGACATGGAAAGAGGGTTTGAAGGCTAATTTGAAAGTGTGAAATTTGTGAAGGTTGCGTATGTGATGAAAAGGAAAAGAGAAATGTTGAAAGAAAGAAGTTTGTTCTAAGACTATTTGCAAGAGTTGTAAAAGGGTCATAAAAGTCTCAGGGAAGTTTAAACAAAGGCCAGACCACTAGCTAATTTATAGCCTGCCTGTAACTAACAAGCCTGTATCTCCCCCTCCCCCCACACCAAGGACAGAGTAAATGGTTAATACAGAAAGGGAGGGGGAGAGGGGAAAGAAAAGGGAAAAAAAGGGCCATTTTACTCTGAGCAAGAAAGCCAGAGGTTTCAGCTCCAGGCCTGGCAGAGTGAGGTTACTGGGATGCTTCTTAAACTACATCAGAATATTCAGCAGAGGAACTGTAAGATATAATATTTTATTGGCCTGATTAAAAAAGAATTAATTCTGTGGTGCGGACCAAATTTTTAATCTCAAAACCGGTTTAAGTTTGAATGCTGTCTTTTAGAGTAATTACAAAGAGTTTGTGATATAATCTTTAGGTTACATATATTTGAAAATTTTTCCAAGTGTAAATTTCAAGACCTTGACCGAGAGATGACTTTAGGACATTCCAAGGGCCCTGGAATGACTAAAGGATTTATTCTCTCTTCTTTAAAAAAATATTTTTAAACTAAATTAGGCCGATCTAATATACTAGAAATCACGTGGAAAGCTTTGTTAAATAAAAATTAATAACTGTGCTATATATATATATATATATATATATATATATATATATATATATATATATTAAATGTTATAGAAATTTCAGTCTACTTCAGAAAGGAACTTGCACAGATTCAGAGGCAAGTTCAAACAGAAAACTTTCAGGAATAGCATAAGTCCAGTCAGGGACATTGGGCAAGCGTGGTGATTCTCTGCATCTGCCAGTGACACTCTAGGTATTTGTGTTTCATGTATTAGGGTTTTATAAGTTATTTTCAAGGTTCCATATACCGTTTGCAATAAGCCATATGCCATATGTTATTCTTTATATACAAATTTTTTTGTTGTTCTCTATGTCCTTTTATTGGGATTATTATTTACCAAGAGGTTGATGTCTCAGAATGTTATATCTTTTAGAAAAGTGAGTTTTTTTTATGAATTACATTTTAATAAAATCTATAGCCATGCCACTTTTGAATTTTGTCATTTGTGGACAGTCATTACTTTACTTTAATGCATGTTTAGGTATAGAAGACCCATGGAAAGGACTCTGACTTACTCTAAATTGCAGGCTTCTAAGAAGGTCATATCTTTGAACTAGATGAAGGTTTATAAAACTTCAGAGAATTATTAATTGGAATTAATACAAAAAACATACAGAAAATGGTACTCCCTTCATAGCATGCCTAAGTGAAATATACAGATGAGCACTAGTCAGAAGAGAGTGATATTCAGAAGTAAATTTAAACTTAACAAGGAGAAATTTTAAAATCTCTTCCACTACTATTTACAGAGTAAACTAAAGGTTACTATTCAAGCATTAAATCTCACCATTAATGAGACACCATAAAAAAAAGAAAGTTACTTTACTTGAAATGTATACATTGCAGTGTCAGCTAGCATGTCTCTCTCCCAGCTGTTTTCCTGGGAGGCAACCAAGTTGGTTGCCCTGTTTGAAAGAAAGTAAAAGTCTTTAAGGTGGATTTTAAGGTTTGGGGATAAAGACAGCAAGGATTAAGGTTCAGTAAAAGTAAAAAGTTAAGCCAGTGAATGGGAGGTTATAGCCTCAGGCAGTTCAAGGTACTAGATTTGGCTGGAAATAGATTCCACCCTTTCCACCTGGTTAACAAAGCAGAGAAATCAGGCAGAATATAAATCCTTTAATAGCAGGGGCAAACGTAAGAGTAGGACTAGAGCTGTTTGTACTCTCCCTGGATTTCTGGATACTGGCCAAACCAGAGTTCTGGCTAGTGGGCAAGCTCTCTGAGCCCTCATCCTAGAATCACTTCTTTTAAACTCTCCTCAGAAATTCAGTGGGTACTTCAAAACATTAGAACAGCAGTTCTCAACCTGTGGGTCACAACCCCTTTGGCGGTCGAACGACCCTTTCACAGGGGTCACCTAAGACCATCCTGCATATCAGATATTTACATTACGATTCATAACAGTAGTAACATTACAGTTATGAAGTAGCAACAAAAATAATTTTATGGTTGGGTCACACCATGAGGAACTGTATTTAAAGGGCCAGAAGGTTGAGAACCACTGCAACTAACCACCATTAATCAAGGAGCTGACGAAAATGCCTCGGCTTTTTTAGAAAGGCTCAGGGAGGCATTGGTTAAGTACACCAACATTACCCCAGATTCAGAATTGGGACAACTCATTTTAAAGGACAAATTTATCACTCAGATGGCCCCACACATCAGGAGAAAGTTGCTAGAATTGGCAATTGGTCCCAAGAGTACTTTAGAGAATCTCCTGAAAGCTGCCACCTCTGTGTTCTGTAATAAAGACCAGCAGGAGGAAAAGAGGAGAAACAAGAAAGACCAGGACAAGCCTAAGAGCCTCCAGTCAGGACCCAAAGGTAGGCAGGCAGTCAGCCTCAGTCACCTGTTACAACTACAAACACGTTAGACATAGGCACTGGAATTACCCCAGGGGGCATGGTGAACCCCGAAGCCCTGTCCTGTCTGTCAAGAAAACCACTGGAAGCCAGACTGCCCCTGGAGACGGAGGTCCCCTGGGGCAGGGCTGGCCACCCAGCTGGCCCAACAGGACTGATGGGGCCCAGTGTCTCCCAACCTGGCTCCTCAAAGGACTGTCATTTTCACCCAGGAGCCCCAGGTAAGCCTGACAATTGGGGGTAATGAAATTAATTTCCTCCTCGATGCTGGAGCCACTTTCTCTGTCCTCTCAAACCCTGGCAAATCATCCTCAGAGGCTGTAGCTGTTACGGGCGTGTCTAGGAAGCAGATAGAGAAGTATTTTTTTCTCTGCACCCCTAAAGGGTACAGCTGGGGTAAGTTGCTCCTTTCCCATGCATTCCTGATCATATAGAAAGCCTCATATTCATACATCAGAGGCAATATTGTCTCAAGCCTGAAGCTAGAGAAGGACTCAAGATTATAATAGACAATCTATTTTAGAAGCCCAAGATTTATTGAAACTATGTTATGGTCTGTACAATGCTCCCATCTCAGGAATACAAAAACCTAATAGGGAATAAGAACTAGTTCAGGACTTACAACTAGTAAATGAAGTAGTAATTCCCATTCACCCCATTGTCACCTATAGAGAAGTAACACTCTCTCTTTACCAACTGATCGAGGAGGCCCCAAAAGGACAGCCTCTCTGTTTTCGTCTGGAAACTCCAAGACTGAGCAAACTTTTAAACTAAAAAGGGCCCTTTTACAGGCCCCAGCTTTAAGTCTCCCAACAGGTCAGCAACATCAACTCCTGGATCCATCTGTCTGGAGTAAAGCCTTGAATACCAGCACGGGAAGAGGACGAAGCTGTATTGCCATCCACTGAATCATCGGACTTCTACTTGTGTGAGCCTCTGGAGGACCTAAAACTTCTCTTTCGAAAGAATCCTAAAGAGCCAGTGAGTACCAAATAAGTAGTATGCTCTGTTTTTTCTGGATAATCATTGTCTTCATCTTTCTAATAGTGCTTATTCTGTCTTTTTATGAGTGTCATTGGAACCCGAGGCTGGTACCAGGAGGAGACCTTTTCTGCCCTTGCTGGAACACAGACACCATAAAATGCTCCTACTTATAGCCCTTTCCTTTACCTCCTATACAGATCACTACCACCAACCTAACCAGCGCTATCTCTCAAGCCTCTGAGAATACTAGCCAAAACTTTAGGGACATTCTAAGGCCTATAGATTCTTTAGCACACATAGTCCTTACTCACAAAGAAGCCCTCGATTATCTACTAGCTGAACAGGGCAAAGTCTGTGCCACCATTAACACTTCTTGCTGCATCTACATAAAACCCTCTAAGGAGGTAAAGGAATGAACAACTCGAATCCCCCAACAAGCAGCCTGACTGAAAGGAAAAGGCCTCACAATCTCTCTTCCCAGAAATTTAGAAACAAATTAAAGAAATAATACCATCTTAAAAGGCTAGTTAGAGCCTTTTCTTGGCCCTCTGTGCATACTTTCTTATTACTCATCTTTGACCATCGCCTGTCTCACCTTTTGGTATGTTTCATATCCTCAAGTTTAGAAGCCCTGAAGCTACAGATGGTCCTCCCAATGAAACCACAGATGGAGGCCACTGATTCCTTCTTCCATGGACCCCTAGATCGCCCACCTCTGATGGGACCCTAACTGCTGCTTCAAATGTCCATTTGTCAGCAGGAAGTAGTCAGAAAGACCAGCATCTCTTGTCCCCAACAGCAGTTGGGGTTTCCTAATCAGAGGGGAGACTAAAAGGGTTAGCTAGTTAGTTTAATTAAGCAAGTTTAGAAAGTTTTAGAAATGGAAGGGGTCCATAGGGAAGGAATTCATAATGGAGATTTGAAGACGCCAGGGTGTTCATCTTACTTGTACAGAGAGTAGAGAAATGGAATAGGCAAATAGGAATATATCTGGCCCGTGCAATTAAAGACAGCCATAAACCAAAAGGCATCTCAGGCCTGAGCAATTAAAGTGACCATAAGTTAGGCCAAAAGTAGCCCTGACCTGAGTAACTGCAAGGGCCATAAGATAAGGCTTTCTCTGCCAACACAATTAGGAGAGCTATAAGATAGATCAACAATGACTCCCACCAACAAGATAAGGGGGAGAAAAAATGGGGGACACCACGTGGGCTTTGAGCTTTGAAAACTAACTCTATGCAGCAAAATGACCAATAAGAAGAGATCAGGTTCAGACAAAGAACTGCAGCCTATTTATTGCCTCAAGACAAAAAAAGCAGTGGTCACCCTTCTCAGGGGCCCCTCGGTCTGTCCAGGAGGGACAGAGTCTTAGGTTTAGAATTTAGAATTAGGTTTTAGAGGTAGTGCCTGCTTGCAATAAAGTTTCTGTACTTTTCACCTATCACCTTTTGTCATGGCTTCAATCTTCGAAACCATCGAGACAAGAACCCAGGAATTCAGGACGTTCCAGTTCAATTTTTCGCGTTTCACTCCCAAACTTTTATTGTGTAGTTTGTGACATTTGAATTTTTCAAATATGATATCTAGTCATTTTATTATTTTCAGCCTTTTCTGCACGGCATTCCTCTCACTTATTTCATTAAACGTGAAGCATACTTTAAACTGGAAATGTATTTAAAACTTCTTCTGATGAATCCTCTCTACAGGTTGTTTATAAAGACAAACAACCTTATTCATGGTGAACACTGTCATTTCAACTGCAATTTTTAAAAAAAATTAGACTCTCAACCTTTCAAGATTGGACACTATCTCTATGGCTTAGTGCAAATTGCAACATCACATTGTATTATTAATGCAGTGGGCAGTTATATAGGCATGAGCAGGGCAGGAAAGATGGGCCAGGTGAAGAAGGTCACCAGGGTGGAGCGCCTGGGTGCCTAGCAACGGGCAACCACTCCCTTAAGCATTAACCACTGGAGATGATATCTAGGCCTTAGCTCTCTTTCAGCTCCAGGCCCAGTAAAGCAGCAAAACCATGTGGAGAGTTGCTGTGGCTGACACCAGGACCAGCTTCATTGACTAATGATCCCCTCCCCTAGTGCCACCCAATCAGTGGAGACAAAGACTTGAGGAGACACACCTGGAAAGCTGATGGTTATTCTATTGAGATCCTCCACTGAGACCTCAAATAAAAGCCCTGAGGATGAAGGACCAGCATGGCTCTCTCTATGGAGCATGCCCTGTGGTTCCTCACCCCCATCTTCCCCAGGACACAGGCATTCTCTCTCTTTTCTGGGGCATGTCCAAAGCTCTTATCTCTCTCCCTCTTTCTCCTAAGTGCCAAAGGCCCTTCTACTACTCCTGTGATACTCTAAATAAACTTTCTGTTATAATTTGAATCTTGGCTCTGAATTCTTTCTTCTTAGCCAGAACTCAAGAACTGAGGTTAATGCCTGGTGCCATGTTTCTGCTGCTAACATTTGATACATCACTGAATAGAATCTGACCCATCCCTTGACTTCTGTATGTGCAGCACTCTCACCATGGATTAATAAGGAAAAACCATGTGAACAGAATCTAGAAAATTTGCTGCTAGTTGAGGCTTTGAGTGCTCTAAATACTTAAATACAACAATGCCTTTATAATCAGATTTATTCAACACTTGTAGAGAAAATTCAGTTCAATAAGACTCATCGTTAACATTTGTCCATAAGACGAAATGACTGAGTCAACAGATTGTCTCTTGTCGAGGAAAAACTTCTTGTTTTTTCTGCAAAATCTGAAATTAAAAGAGAGCTTCATTATCAACAAATAGTCATTAATAACACAAACTATTTGACTTAATAACTCATGGGAATATGCAAAAAAAAGCATTCAGCAGAGAAATAAAGTGAAACCTTTCATACACATTCACAGCTCTCTTTATCTTTAAAAGACTTGACTTTGAGATATTTTCCTCGAAGTCACAATTCCTCCTGAAATCCCTCCAACTCACAGTAATCCACCTTCTGAAATTCTGTTACATTATCTGCACAACTCAAACAGCAATCATCTAACATCAGCTCATAATGCAGGTTACATTTTTGTATGAATTTTATCTCCCTCAATTACAAAATGAGCTCTTAAAAGTTAGGCACCCTGGTTTTGAATTTCTGTGATCCTTTGCCTATGGTATATTAGTAATATATTTCAGAGTATGTCCATTTTAAGTCACTCTATCCTTTCTTTTCTCCAGTAACTCTTTCTTTGTTTTTCCCCTAATCTAAAGGTAAATAGTGTTTCATTTTCTAAAGCATTATTCTTTTATTTCAGCAAAAGTAAATCCACCCCAAAATGTAGCTTTTTAGGGTTAATTTTTAAATTGTATTTTCTGAAGACATTATCACAATCCATACATCAATTGTATACCCAGAGTGTGCAGGCAAAATCATAAAATGTAGTTCCATCAGTCCTAAATGCAGGACATATTTTTGTTATCTACTGTCCCAGAGTGAGCATTATAATGTTATACAACTTACCATTTTCTGTAAAGTTTTTTGCTTAGACACAAGCAGACAAGTTATTACCAAAATTAAAAATAAGATAAAAGCAAATGGTATCAAGAAAGATAAGATTTCCTCCTGCCGGACACCTAGGTGGAAAAATCACATAAAAGGGGGGAAGGGTTAGATGTTTACAGTTATTTTTGAAACAAAATTATTTTATAAATAATCTAGGAAATGGTGAAGAGCTGAGTTTTAACTCAGAAACTGCTGCATCTTTGCCATTGCATAGATACCACAGTTCTGCTGGGTATAGCATTCCTTTCATTTGTGCACTTTTTATATAGAACAACTACCTTATTGAACTGTGATATCTCTTCATTTCACTTGGAAAAATAGCTCCCCAAAGCCCAATTCTTATTTTCTAATATGTTTTGTTTAAAAATTGACCTTGTAAATTTTTCATACAAACAAAATAATAAAACATTAGCCAAGTGATAAGATAAACATATCTTATGTATCTTTTTACTCTTAATAAGTCAAATGTTTATATCATATAATGCTATAGTGAGCAAGAGCTGGTCTTCAATAGAAGTCCAATAATAGACCTAGTCTATAAAGGTCATGATTTTAAAGTTGTCTCACATTTCAGTGACTAAAGAGATAAGGTTTTTCTCTTTTAGGGATGAACTTTTAATGGTTCTTCTACATAGCAAAAATTGAGCAATAACTAGACAGACTTAAAAAGTAGCCCATCTGGTGCAGCTCAGTGGTTAAGCATCGACCTATGAACCAGGAGGTCACGGTTTGATTCCCCGTCAGGGCACATGTCCAGATTGTGGGCTCAATCCCCAGTAGGGGGCATGCAGGAGGCAGTTGATCAATGATTCTCTTATCATTGATGTTTCTCTCTCTACCTCTCCCTTCCTCTCTTAAATCAATAAAACATGTTTTAAAACAAACAAAAAGATAAAGCCTGTCCTTCAAAACTAGTATCTCTCACTTGTTTTGTAGTACTACTACAGAGCATCTTGAATCCTAGGCTTTACCTGCACTTAAACCTACCTACCCCCAACCCTACCTTTTTCTTTGTCCTATTCTCTTAGGATCTTATTTTGTACTAAGTTAAATTCATATGGTCAGTTCAGTTAAGATTTGCAAGGATATAATCCAGAGAAATGACTAATAATGTAAGTTTTTGGCATGCAAAAAACAGTGGGAGAACAGGCTTCTTTCCTGAAGTTCCAGTTGCTTTCTCTCCATATAGAATCAATCCAAGCCCAGCCAGCATGGCTAAGTGGTTGAGCTTCAACCTATGAACCGGGAGGTCACAGTTTGACTCCTGGTCAGGGCACATGCCTGGGTTGCGGGCTCCATCCCCAGTAGGGGGCATGCAGGAGGCAGCCAATCAATGATTCTCTCCCATCACCCATGTTTTTCTCCCTCTCTCCTTCCTTCTTGTCTGAAATCAATGCAAACATATTTTAAAAAAATAGCCTAAAGAACTAAGACCACACACACATCAGGAAATTCTTGACTCTTAACCCAAAGTTATTCATAATTTACCAAGAGATGCCCATCAGGGAAAAAGAAATCTCAGTCAATATCATGGTTAAAACTATATGTAAAATACATAAAAAGATGTATATTTTGAGGGTATGTCTAAAAGCTCACCATAAACTATTAATTGACAAATGACAAGATATTTAGGACATAACTTTCTCAATGTCATTCCCATAGAGTCCCCAGATTTTTTATAGCAGTGACAAAAAGAAAAAAGTAGAACCAGTAAGGCTCATTCTGATTTCATATTATCTCTTGGTTAATTGAGTTCTCCCTCTCTCTATTTTTTCTCCATGGCCCTTAGTGATTATGCGATATATCTGGATTCTTTGTTGCTTATCTCTACTCAACTTGGGAATAAAATATAAATTTCATGAGGACAGGGATTATTTTATTGCTGTATCTCTCATGCCTGAAAAGTGTGCTTAATAAATATTTGCTAAGTGAAAGAGAACAATGATAGCAATATATTAATAGATATAAATATAAGTAGTCAAACAGAAATTTTAGTATAATGAATGACATGAAAGGAGATGAATGATAGATAGAAATGCCAGTATTTGTTTGTATCTATATCTGTATATATATTTATATACCTATATATCTGAAAGAGCAATGTTAGTTAATTTATGATATTTTGCCTTACTCTCAAGGCCTTTTTAGTCTATATTTCTATTTCAAAATATATATTTTATCACGTCACTTTAAATCAGTGTTGGAAGGGAATGGAATATGTATTTTACTAATGATGACATATTAATTAGAAAAATATTCATTAGACACAGTACTAGACACTCAAAAACAAGTATATGCTGACATATCCTTGTTTTAAGATTTCTGTTCTCTTAAAAATTGAAAGCAGCCCTAACCGGTTTGGCTCAATGGATAGAGCGTCAGCCTGCGGACTGAAGGGTCCCAGGTTCGATTCTGGTCAAGAGCATGTACCTTGGTTTCGGGCACATCCCCAATAGGGGGTGTGCAGGAGGCATCTGATCAATGTTTTTCTCTCATCGATGTTTCTAACTCTCTAGCCCTCTCCCTTCCTCTCTGTAAAAAAATCAATAAAATATATATATTTTTTAAAAATTGAAAGCATAGGAATATATTGTTAATACTATATAGGCTCCCCCCAAAAAGAACTAGTTTGTTCTTTTATTGACCAGCAGAAACACAAGAATGTTGATAATAGAAATATAAAAAGGTTCTTAATTAAACTAGTTAAATTATTCCTAGTTAAAACTGAATATTAAGTTTTCCATAAATCTATGTTCGATTGAGGTGCTTGCTAATTTATCTTCTCTGATTATAGGCTATATGAAAGAGCCTTTTGATTTCCATAATTACAAAATACACTGAAAGAAAATTAATTTTACCAGCAAATTGCCTCCAGTTATTTAGTTGCTATTCTTTTTATCTCATACCTCTCCAGCATTCTATTTCACTCCATTCACTCCAAATTCCATCGTCTGTGCAATAAACATTCATTTTGCTTCTCACTAAAAAGCATAATTCTTGGCTGTCATTTGATGTTCTTGTGACATACATTTGATTTTCAAATGTGGTAGCCTAAAAGCCAAGGAAAAAATAAGATTGCATTATTTGATCTAATTGCAGCTAGACCGATCCCATTTGTTTTGTTGATTTCAAAGTGGGTTTTGTTACATAAGATATATGCATCAAATGACTACAAATGTATATACCAAAATCCTAACAGTGATTAGGTGGGTTCCTTTTTTTTCTTCCCTTCCTTATCTATATTTCAAATTTTTTTTCTATAGTAATAATGGATCACATGCAATAAAGGGCATGTGTGACAGGGCAAAATTGCTAGGTAGCTTTGGTGTTTATAACACCCAGTATTTGGATTAGTGTCAAATTTCCCAGATTCCATGAACTGGAAAATGCTACATACACTGAATTAGAAAAAGACAGCCATCATGTGAATGTTGTTTCTATGGAAACTATAAAATTCATACACATGAAACTTTTGCCCCCCCCCCTTTATTCTTATTTTGGTTAACTGCTATAAGACCAGTGTAGCAGTGCTCAGGGCTTGGCATGAAACTACCCTTGCAGATATGAGAACACAAAGCTGGATGATCTCAAAGGAAAAAAAAAATGACTGCAGCGATTACTTTAATTTTACATTTCAAAGAGCTAAAGAGTGTTTCTCATCCAAAATAACAGCTTTGCTTTTATTGTAACTTTTTCTCTGGTTAAAGTGGACTGGGAATAAGATCGGGATTTTAGTTCTAGCTGTGTAATTTGACTGTAAGTCAATTCACTTCCTTGGGACTTGTAAATCAATTCAACAACGTTTTTCTCATGTTTATTAAATAAATTGATTAGAACTAATGCCTCGCCTAATCTCCACCATCCTTTAAATTGGAAACCAATGAATAAAATTAACATACAACAATGTGGGGCTAAAGGCATCATCACCACATTGTTGATGCTGGAGGGTAATCGGTCTTGCAAACATTGCCTACTTCCCCAGTTAGTCTCTCTTCCTTGCTACAAGCAATTCTCAGGTAGCACAACCAAACTCTAATTTTGACCTGATGGCTATTCCTCAAGAAGGAGTTTTTGTCTTCCTTCCTTCCTTCCTTCCTTCCTTCCTTCCTTCCTTCCTTCCTTCCTTCCTTCCTTCCTTCCTTTCTTTCTTTCTTTCTTTCTTCTTTCTTTCTTTCATCTTTCCTGAGATCTCTTTATAATCCATCTTTTTCATGTACTTGGCAACTTTAATTTATTGACACATTATTGAAAATAAGTGACTGGATTATATCTAAGGTCCTATGTAGCTTTGAAATTGGTATGATTGATTATACTTTTAGACAGCAAAGGTCTTTCTTTTGTCTACTAGATGATTTGAATTTTTGGAAATTAAAATAAGATAAATGTCACATTTATTCCTCATGGATATCAATTGATTGGTTTTCATGCTTGCTATTTTATTTAAAAGGATATATTTATGATTTTCCCAAATAAATATAATGTTCATACCATCCAGGTTGTATTATCTTCTGTGAACTTAATTTCATAAATGAAACAAGTTGCTGGAATGGGTCCTTCAGGTATGTTCCATTCCAGGTTAATATCCTCTGACTTCTTCACAACAATATTAAGATAGTCTGGTGGCAAAGGTTTAACTGAAAAGCAAAAGGAAACCATTTCAACATGGAGGTTACTGAAGTTTAGTAGTAGCCCTTATTAAAGCAAAGGAAACCTGTCATTGAAGGGAGCTCTCCCTGTCCTTATCAGTTGCCAGGGGTATGTGGGTTTCTTGCAATGTCACAAGAAAAACAATTTCCTGAGCCTCACATGGTAGAATGAGTGGCATTTATTTGTGTGGAGTTAAATCCCTGCTTTTACAAGGTCCCATTTCTCTCTGTCCTGCCAAGGAAAAGGTCCAGCTGAGCCTTTAGCAGGGCTAGAATTAAAGCCATTGCTCAGAGTTTCCATTCCATATTTGCAGTGTCTAACCCAGCATCAGGCTGGGTTAGTTTGTGTTCCGAACTGCAGTCTATCAGTCCACTGCATGTGGGGTCTGCAAGGCCACATGGCTATGGAGGGAACATGGGTAGGAGCAAAGCCAGAGGAGCAAGAGAGCCAAGGCTGCCAAGAGCACCAAGAGCCAAGAGCCAATAACCAAGAGCCAAGAGCATGAACTCTTTTGTTTTGGGATTATGTTTCTCCAAAGTTTTGTGGGCTTGCATTGGCTCCACCTTCTCCTCTAGTCATTGATCTTTGTCCCCAGGTTTGACTGGAAGCAAGTACCTTACATCATCCCAACTCATTGAGCATATGCCTGCCGCGGCCCCCTCACCCCCACTCCCCCACCCCCCATCCCCCTCCCAGTGGTCTGCAGAGAATGGACCAGTGGTTCCCTGGGGAGTGTAAAGTTACAGCTTCCTGTTGAAGCTGCCCAGGTGGCCATGCTTATAATGTATGGCCTCCCTTTTGCTTCTTCCTATTATTAATAACTAGTTAATTACAATGGTATCAAACCTAGTAAGCTAAGCCTTCAGGATAAATCATGTGGCTCAAGACTATTCTCTATAATATGAATGAAAATCAAAGTTGCTTGCCAACCAAGTTTGGGCTATGAATAAATCTTGATTATTTTGGAAACTAATTTTTGGTGAGTCACATATTGACAAATATTAAAGCCCAAGAGAAAAGTTAGAAGAGCCTAATCATTACAGTCATTTTTTTTTCATTTTGTAGTGAAAGGAAGTAGAATACATCGCTCCAAAATGTGCCACTTCGACACGTGGGTTGTTCTGAGCTGAAGACAATCAAGGTCCAAAAGACTCAGGAACAGTTTTATTTCTTTTACTTTTTTAAAGAGAATTTAAGTAGATGGCCTGGTCCAGGAAGAGAGCTATCACCAGAGATAACTACAAAGAGTAGGGGCCAGCCCTGGCTGGTTTGGCTCAGTGGATAGAGCGTCAGCCTGCGGACTGAAGGGTCCCAGGTTCGATTCTGGTCAAGGGCACCAAATAAAAATTAAAAAAAAAGAAAAAGAGTATGGGCCAGGCATGGTGAGCTGGGGGAAGCTGGCAGGGATTATTTGTTCTAAGTCCTTTCTGTGTCCCACTGTCTCTGTATGGAATTGCAAACATTTATTTACCAAACCTTTACTCTTCCCATCTTCCTGTGAATTGTTTTCCTTCCCTTTGAAGCCCCAGACCCCTACCCCCTTCTCCTTAGCTCAGGACAGCATATAAGCCTCAATTGCCTTATTGTTTTTGGGCCTCTCATATCTATGTGAGGCTCTCATACATATGTAATTAAATTTGGTTTTTCCTGTAAATCTGTCTTATAGCAATTTAATTATTAGACCAGTTAAAGAACCTAGAATGGTAGAGGAAAAATTTTTATCCCCTACAGCACCATTAGAAACAACTACTACAATCATCATAGAAACAACACAACCATAGCTAATTTATTTAGAGTTTATGATGTCTTAGGCACTGAACCAGGGAGGTTATATCATAAATTCATTCATATTTCACAATAAACCTATGAGGTAATATTTTATTATCCTCATTTTACTGATGAGGAAATTAAATAGATGTTAAAAGTATCTTGCCCAAGGCCATATAGCTAAAAAGTGGTAAATCCAAGATTCAGACCACAGTGTGGCTGACTCTAGAACCTGTTATTGTTATAACTGTTAGAGATAAGAACTCAGACTCAGAAAATATCCAAATATATGCTTATTGAGACCTGGAACTAAGTAATTCCATAATTACTCCATCACTAACACTAGACAATAATACTGTATAGCAGATCAACCCTTTGAAGCTGGGTAGTAGATTGTGAGTTCTAAATGAAAATGACACTTTACCCTTCATTCAATTACTTATCTTCCATACTTTTATATTTAATAAGAGTGTCCTTGTATGCTCTGTTGGCCCTCATTTTTCTGGCTTTGCATTTTAGTAGGTATATATCTTTATATCTCTATCTCCATCATCTCTATATCTCTATCATCTCTATCTCTATCTCTCTTTCTCTATGTCTATCTCTTCTCTTCCACATGGTTGTAAATGGCTTAAACTAGAAACATTTTGAAGTTGTTTGTTTACGTCACCTATATTTTGAAGCTGAAAAATGAAATAGCTGGGTCTGATAAGCTGGGATTTTGATGATCCATTAACACAGATGTAGAAATCTTTATAGTCTGGTTCCTCCAAATAGGAAAACCTGCATCCAATATTTTTCCCATTATCCTCAATGTAATCAGAACACTGTAATGCATGGTCCAAGCCCTCATACCTGTAAAGGGAAGTTTTGTAAGAATTGTTTTACTGATATCTTCTGATACTATGGTGCCCAATTTTCAATTATCTTGAGATACTAAGTGAATTAAAAATCACTTAATAACATGCAATGTTTATTGAGTACCAACTATGTACCAGATCCTATGATAAATGCTAAGGATTCCATAGTAAGGAAAGCAGACATAGTCCATGATTTCATGGAGCTTACAATCTGATGGGAACCTTTACAAAATGTCAAAGATAATGCAAGTTTATGTTGACTCACCATCAGGATTTGTGAATCAAAGAGTAAGATTCTTATTAAGAAAACCAGGAATTTATATAATTCTGGATTATACTGCCTTTTTTATTATTATAGTTGGTTTATAATATTATCTTAGTTTCAGATGTACAACATAGATTCAACATTTGTATACCTTACAAAACAATAATCACAATAAGTCTAGTAACCGTCTGTCACCATGCAAAGTTATTACAATTATTGACTATATTCCCTGTACGGTGCACTAGATTTCTGTGGCTTATTTATTTTATAGCTGGAAGTTTGTACCTCTTTTTCCCCTTCACTTTTTTCACCCATTCTCCAAGCCCCTTCTTCTCTGGCAACCTTCATGCACTGTTGGTGAGATTGTAAATTGGTGCAGACAATATGGAAAACATTATGGAGGTTCTTCAAAAAATTAAAACTGGAACTACCATATGAGCCACCAATTTGCACTTCTGGATATTTATACAAAGAAAATGAAAACACTAATTTGAAAAGATATCTGCACCCTATGTTCATTGAAGCATTATTTACAATAGACAAGCTTTGGAAGCAACCTAGGCGTCTATCAATAGATGAATGGATAAAGATGTGATATATATAAATATTACTCAGCAATAAAAAAGGATGAAATTTTGTCATTTGCAGCATGATACTTCCTTTTTTATATTGTACTGGAGAATTTACTTTTGAAGTAAGCAGATTTACAAAATATTGTTATTTTTAATAATAACAATTGATGTGTGTTTCTCTCACATCAATGTTTCTCTCTTTCTTTCTCTCTCTTCCACTCTCCCTAAAAATCAATGAAAAAAATATCCTCAGGTGAGGATTGAGAGAGAGAGATAAACCTCAGAAAAGCCAGAGCTTGGCCAGTGTGGCTCAGTGGTTGAGCGTCAACCTATGAACCAGGAGGTCACAGTTTGATTCTCAGCCAGGGTTCAATTCCTGGTCAGGGCATATGCCTGGGTTGCAGGCTTGATCCCCAGTGAGGGGCATGCAGGAGGCAGCCAATCAATGATTCTCTCTCATCGATGTTTCTATCTCTCCCTCTCCCTTCCTCTTTGAAATTAATAAAAATATATTTTTAAAAATTCAACAATAAAGATTTTTTTTAAAAGTTTGTAAAAGAGAGAGCCAGAGGGCATTCCAGATAGCAATGCACACAAGGTATGAAGGAGCATAACATCAGGTGATGACGGTTGGTTGGGAGGAGATCAACCAAAGAACTTGTATGCATATATACATTACCCATGGGCACAGACAATAGGGTGGTGGAGGCCTGGGGTGGGGGGTAGTGGTGGCGGGGGGAGGAGGGGGGCAGGCTCTGGCCAATGGGAGATAAAAGGGGACATATGTAATACTTTTAACAATAAATGTTTTTTTAAAAGAGCATAACCATGTGTGAGGGAAAATATGTAGCGATGGTCTAAATGGAGAGGAACATTCATAATGGTGATAGCAGAAGGTAACTTTGGAAATGCAGTGACACAGTGAGGCAGAGACTTGAATGGCAGTTTAGATTTTATCCTGGAGGCAATGAGTAGCCACTGGAGCAAAAGAGTGGCATATACATAGTGCAGTATAGGAAGATAAATTTGGCTACAATGTGCAGAATGAATGGGAAAGGGAGAGATTGGCATTTGGGGTGCTATGGCAATCATGCAGGTTTGGGATGAGGTGAGCCTAAAGTAGTGTTCTTACAGAAGAGACAGGAAGTAAAAGAGAGATATATCACCTTGCAAAGGAGTTTCAGGACATGATCAGTGTTACCATGAAACAACTAAGGAATGAAGGAGATAGAAGATTCAATCTGGCTCTAAGTTTCAAAGTCTCAGTAGTAGTTATCAAAGATGAAAAAGTCAGAAAAAGAATCCAGTCTTAATAGGTACTTGCTTTTTAAAAAACCAAGAATATAAAAAATTTCAATTTGTTTAGATTATAACTCCATCTATCTCAAGAATACAAAATTTAATCTACTATAGAAAGTGATTGCATTCGTTGTATCACCCATACAGTGCCTTCCAGAAGCCACAGCCTAAACCTACTTACTCCCATTTAAAACTCAAACAGCCCAGCTGGTGTGGCCCAGTGGTTGAATGTCAACCTATGAACCAGGAGGTCAGGGTTCGAATCCCAGTCGAAGGCGGGAGCACATGCCCAGGTTGAATGCTTAATCTCCAGTAGAGAGCATGCAGGAGGCAGCCGATCAATGATTCTCTCTCATCATTGATGTTTCTATCTCTCTCTCCCTCTCTGAAATTAATAAAAATATATCAAAAAAATAAATGAAACCCAAATAATTGTAAAACACACTTAATAAACACAGCACTGAAAAAATAAAATGAATTTAATTAAGTAAAAATACAGTTACTCATACAATGGATTAACTTTAATAGATATTTTCCTAATATGGAATTCTTATTATAAAAACACTTACCAGTAAAACAAGTAGTAATTGGTATCAAAGCTGACATCCATGCCAAGTTTCCAAGAGCACAGCAAATATTGCCAGTTGTAATATATACAATTCATATCCTGAATTTTAGTTTCCAGATTTCCTAAGGAATAAATGAACTGTGAATGCTTGAAAGGCACAGTGATGAATCATTCGGGAAATCACTGTATAATTTTTTTCATTTCCTTTGACCTCTCCATTTCATTTAGCAATCAGCATAATCAAGAATATTTCAAAGGGGCCCTTCGCACCGTCTTCGCTGACATCATGCTCCAGTTCCTGGTTGGATTTACTTTTGGCAACCTGGTTGGAATGTATCTAGCTCAAAATTATGACATGCCAAACCTGGTTAAAAAACTTGAAATTAAAAAGGACATGGATGCCAAGAAGAAACCCCCTAGTTCATGAGGCCAACTCTAGCACTAGCTCCAGGAAATCCTGAATCTCCTCTTCTCCAGGGCCTCCTTCACACCTGAACCAAAGCTTCTGTCTTCTATCCAGTCTGTCTTTGCTTCGAGCACAAATGGGGCCACAAGTTAAGAACTGCGCTTACTTTCCCAACATCCTCACCTCTTCCCTTCCTCCTAGCAGCTTGGGAGGTCCTAAGACTGGAATTCTGGTGCTAGATTAGTAAATATGACCTTTAATTAGTAGTCTCCCCCTTATTCTCTGGGATTTTTTACTGCCTTTTTCAAAAGAAAAATCAATGAGTTTTGGATAGCTGATCAGATATAAATAATGCTGACTTCACAGGTTAGCAATTATGAGTGTTTAAACATTTGTTACTAAATTATGTTATTTCAAGGTCACTAAAATTAAAATCTAGAAGCCAGTTTCTGGTGAATTATCCATTTATTTTATACTGTTCTCAATGTAACTGACATATATAATTCCATAGTTGCTAATTTAACCAATAAATCAATTTGCTACTCATCAACTGAGAAACTATATTCTGAGAACTCCATCAGGAATTGGGGAATCCTATATAATAAAAAGGTAATATGCAAATAGACCGAACAGCAGAACAACGAAACAACCAATCAAATTGTAATGTGCTAATGATATGCTAAGGCTGCTCAACTGCTCACTATGAGGTGCACTGACCACCAGGGGGCAGATGGTCAACTGGTTGACCAGTCACTATGATGTGCACTGACCACCAGGGGACAGATAGTCAACTGGTTGACCAGTCGCTATGACGTGCACTGACCACCAGGGGGCAGATGCTCTGACCTGTAGGTTAGCTTGCTGCTGGGGTCCGGCCAATCAGGACTGAGTCAGATGGGCCAGACATGCCCTGGAGTCCTCCCGCAGTCCCTCCCAGGCCCCAATCGTGCACTGGTGTGGTCCCTCAGTATGAGCTGCACCCTCTTGCAATCTGGGACCCCTCGGGGGATGTCAGAGAGCTGGTTTCAGCCCGATTCCACAGGCCACTCCCCTTGGGAGGGCACCAGATGCAGGGCTCATGGTTGGCAAGCACTGCTGTGTGGGGAGCCGATATAGGGTTAAGCCTCAGACTGACCTGTTGGCAAAGTCACAAACAAGTCTTCTTCCGAGTCTTAAACAACCCAATCCGAGAGGTAGCCACTGATTTACCCGTGCTGTCATTTAAAAAATAAAAATAGGGGAATTTGCCGAAAGCCGGTCCACCCTTGCTGCTTAACACAGTTGCTGCAGGGAAGAAACATCTGCACAGCTTATGTTTCAAGGGACCTGGCATATATGGCATACTGTTCTTAATATGTTTGCTCCCCTTCTTAGCGCTATGTGTTTTAACCAAGGTCACCTCTCTGAGAAAGGTTGTTTATGACTAAGGAAGGGAATCCGTAAAACCCCTTAACTGCCAGGCGGGTAGTTAATCACTTTAACTACGAACAATCACGCTTAAGCTACATAATCTTTACTTAGGATAATCTCCTTCAGTTACTTCCTTGTAGCTTAATAGAACAATAGAGTAACCTTGGAATGGAGATAAGAAACGGCCTAACCTTTGGAATAGAATGGATAGGATTAAAATCAACTGGTATAAATACAGATGTAACAGGACAATAAAGACAGAACCTGGCTGGAGAACCTGGCTATGCTGATCACCTGAACGCTGCCTCCGTATCATTCCATCTTCGCCGACTCCGTCCACACCTTTGGGAACCCCTGGACCTGCTGGGGTTGGACCCAAAACTGCTGCAGCAGTGCGAGTCTCTCCCAATCGGGACTGATTGGGTGCGAGCCCACAGCAGGCACAGTGGGGCTGGGATGAGTGGGAGCAGCAGGTAGGAGCTGCAGATGGCATTGGGTTGCAGGTTTCAGCCCGATCCCTGCAGGCTACCCAGAGGGACCCCACCCGTGCACGAATTTGTGCACCAGGCCTCTAGTCTACATATATAAAAGGCTAATATGCAAAGTGTCCCCTCAGGAGTTTGACTGGGAGAACAGGAGTTTGATTGCTCGCTATGATGGGCACTGACATGGCAGGTGACCAGCAGTGGCAGCAGGGCACTGAGGGAGGGAGGGAAGGAGGAGGCAGGGAGGCAGGGAGGCAGGGGGAACTGCGAGGTGGCAGTGTGTGGATGGGTGGCGAGGAAAGGAGGAGGCAGGGAGGCAGGGGGGGACAGTGTGGTGGCAGTGCACAGGTGGCAAGGGAAGGAGGAGGCAGGGAGGCAGGGAGGTGGGGGAACCTGATCAGCCCTGATCACTGGCCAGGCCTAGGGACCCTACACGTGCACAAATTTTGTGCACTGGGCCTCTAAAAAATAATGGCTTTTGTTCTCAGTAGACTTCATAGTTTAGTATGCATGTTTTTTCTTAATGATGCATTTGATCTGGCTCATTTTCTCAAATGAATCATACTTATTTTAAGGGATTATAGATGCATTTGACATTACATGATGGATAAATGACAAGTCGTCTATAAAGGAAATTTTATGCCTTTTCACATTAAAAGAAATGTATCAACATTATAACTTTATAGTGATTCTCACAAGAAAACTTTTTTTTGCTGCAATCAGAAATTATCATTGTAATTTGTCAAATGTATAATTAGTTCATTTGAAAAAAATTAAATAAAAATGTATGAATACATCACTTTTTTAAAAAAAGAATATTTCAAAAGGAAGTTGTTGGAAATCACTTCACTGTCAAAGGGGCTTGCAAAATCAAAAACCTTTGAGGGCTCATTTACTAGTGTAAGTACTATTACAAGCATATACGCAAGAACTAAGCATATACACATTTGGCAAATGCTCACATGCATGTTTATTAATATTACCCCAAAACTGGGAACTATATTAGCCTAATAAGATGTAGGTTTTGCCAAATGTGTTTGCTAATATAAAAAATTTAAAAAGGCCAATCACCCACTCCTAAGAAGGATTCTATTTTGTGCCACACCCTCAACTGTACATGCAATCTCATGTATAAGAGTTAAAGGACTTTTTCCCTATGTGGATTGTTCTGACAATATTAAAAATGAAAGGAGAGATTTGTTTTAACCTTGAGGTGATGTCCAATAACTAGCTTCTGACCATGAACTCTGAACTTCAGATCCATTTGTACATTGCCCTTGTAGAACTGTATGTATTTTTGCTTCAACGCCTTTGTTAAGATCAAACCCGTCTTTGTAAAGGAGATTCTTAGTGATGATGGTCTGATAAAAAGATGAGACAAAGTCAAGCTTAGAAACAGTGATGGCATCATGAGCTACATTAATATGGCTAATAAGTCATTAATACCCTGAGAAGTTTCAATATCTAGAAAATTCATCATGATTATGTGATACAATTTCTCCATTATATTTCTGGCAGAACTCACTTCAGTATATTATGTTATTTGATGAGATCATTTGAATCTTAATATCTCATTCAAAAAACAAACCAAAAAAATCTGGAAGAGAAAAAAAGGCTCTATGGCAGGATTTGACCTTTAACCAACTTGAAATCAACAGATACTTTTCACATACTATATACATATTACATGGCAAATGATTTGTACCTTTCAAATGCCATATGAATTCTTCAGAAATAATATAAAATAAAATCTTGGGGGTAACTGGAGAAAGCAAGACAAATTGTGAGCTCCTAGGCTAAAATCATATATCATTAATCCTTGTATTCCTGATACCTAGCAGAGTGCCTGGCACAAAATGTTGCCCAGTAAATGATTTGAATTGCTCCTTGAAACTACCTAGCTGAATTAGGAAGGTAACAGAATTCCTTGTACAACAGATATCTTTAAATGAACATGCTTGTTGACTATGTAAATAGTTAATACTTCAACTTACTACAATATATGTAAATAACCATGTTATGTTCTGTGGGGTAAGTACAGAGATAAGGCTTGATTACCACAGAGTAAAATCTCACAGTTGAGTAGCATATATAAGACCCATATACAGGTATATAAGTAACTATGAAATATGATAAAATATATAAGTACTCTTCAAGTTCATATTCCATGGGACCAAGTATTTTTCTATATACTTCCAATGGTAGTCTTAATACTGGATGGGGTGAAAATAGATGTGGCAAGAAGCACAGTAGAGAGCAGCAGCCACAGAGGCTTGTTATCCTATATAATAAAAGGCTAATATGCAACTCAACCGAATGGGAAAATGACTGGTCACTATGACACACTGACTACCAGGGGGCGGTGTGAAACATGGCAGGTGACCAGCAGTGGCACTCCCACTCAATGCAGGAGCTGCCCCTGGTGGTCAGTGCGCTCCCACAGGGGGAGTGCTGTTTAACCAGAAGCCAGGCTCATGGCTGGCAAGTGCAGCGGCAGTGGTGGGAGCCTCTCCTGCCTCCGTGGCAGAGCTTAGGACCCTTTGGGGGATGTCCGACTGCCAGACAGACATCCCCCAAGGGGTCCCAGGTTGAGGGACCCCCCCCCCCCAGTGCACAAATGTCATGCACCGGGCCTCTAGTATCTTAATAATAGCTATTGAGATACAGGAATTAGAGTAGATACTGACATCAGGAATCATAAGAAAACTCCTAATAATTGCTCTGATATCACAAATGCATGCTTTACTTACCCTCCAGTTTTCACTATCAATGTTTCGGTATTTTAATTCATATTCTACTGTGTGTTCCTCACAATTATCCAGAAACAGTGGAGGTTGCCATTGCAAATAGAGATAACCTAAATATCCAGGATCCACTATCTCAAAATCCTCAGGAGGATTAACTGAAATAAAATAAAAATATTTTTACTTTTTTCCCGTATCTAATGACAAAGATTGCTAAATCTAGATTACTTCCATATGTCCATCAACTGATGAATGGATAAATAAACTGTGGTTCATCTATACAATGGATACATGCTACACTATGAAGAACCTTAAAACATAAAGCTAAATGAAATAAGCTACTACAAAAGACCACATATTGCATGATTCCATTTATATAAAATATCCAGAATAGGCAAATGCACTGACACAGAAAACAGATTAGTGGTTGCCAGGGGCTGGAGGGAGAGAAGGATGAGGCATGACTACTGAAATTTTGGGGTGATGTAAATATTCTAGAATTTGATACTAGTGGCTGTTACACAACTTTGTGAATATACTAAAAACCACAGAACAATGCACTTTTAAACTATATATTGCCCAGCCAGTGTGACTCAGTGATTGTCGACCCATGAACCAGGAAGTCATGGTTCCAATACCAGTCTGGGCACATGCCCAGGTTGTGGGCACAATCCCCAGTGGGGAGCATGTAGGTGGCAGCTGATCAATGATTCTCTCTCCCTCTTACTTCGTCTCTGAAATAAATAAAAACATATGTTAGAAAGTTATATCTTAATAGAGCAGTTTAAAAATCTGGATTACTGCTATATAGTTATCCCCTCTTTTAGAAATTGCATATGCAAAATGTGGTTTTGCCTAGCTAGGTACTAAGCTTTCACAGAAACAAAAATTTCAACACAGAGTTATCTCTATGGTCATATAGATCATAATTTGGTCTAGGATGGGGACACTTTATTACATAAATCTCTCTAATAGCAAGAACCAAACAGTATTAATTCAGTGCATACTAAATCCATATAACATCATAGCACATACAAAAAAGGTATAGAAAATATAAAAGACAACTACATGACTAAAGGCCTTAAGATTAGGCAGATCTTGTTGGTTTAATCTCATTAATTAAATCCTCTAGTAAACTAAAGTTCAGAGTGATACCTAAAGTATGGCAAACCAGGGCCACTCTTTGGGAGGATTCAAGAAGTGGCAGGCAGCTGAATAGAGTGACATCTGGAAACAGCCCCTTTTATATTGGGGGAAGAGGCAGTGGGAGGCAATGGCTCCCCCATCTGTTAACTCAAAAGCAACAAAAACAAATAAATACTATATAATAAAAGACTAATATGCAAATCGACCCCAAAGGCAGAACAACCTGTCACTATGATGCACACTGACCACCAGGGGCATATGCTCAAGGCAGGAGCTGCCCCCTGGTGGTCAGTGCACTCTCACAGTGGGAGCGCTGCTCAGCCAGAAGCTCTGAGCCAGGCTCACAGCTGGTGAGCGCAGTGGTAGTGGCGGGAGCCTCTCCCGCCTCCACGGCAGTGCTAAGGATGTCCAACTGCCGGCTTAGGCCCATGGGGAGTGGGCCTAAGCCATCAGTTAGACATCCCCTGAGGGCTCCCGGACTGCGAGAGGGTGCAGGCTGGACTGAGGGACTTCCCCCCTCGCCCCCTGCCGAGTGCATCAGGCCTCAAGTGTTCTATAAACTTTTGTACTAGCAAAGCTAGCAGTACTATACTATGACCCTCATGCTGCCTTTCTGCTGCTAAATCTCTCTCATTTCTATTGTGTTGTTCATTTTAATACTTTATAACACTGAGGTGAGGGGGAAAATATCCACAGAAAGAAATTGTGGCAGGTTTTTTTAAAAAAGTTAAGGATAGTAATTAAGGAAAGTTTCAGTTAGTTGGGTACCAGGCAGTGAGGTTTCAGATAATTAACCTATTCATTAGATAGGACTATATAAAACATTAGAAATGTTTTGGAATTAATTCAGGAAGCCCATGAACAAAAATATATGTTCTTACTAGTCAGTCTCATGTATAAATAGCTATTGAGTTTGGCTTAAGTTTGGTTTTTATCCCACAAAATATTTATCATCAGTTACCTTATACATGAGGCTGACTAGTAAGAACATATCTTTTGTGTATGGACTTCCTGAATTAATTCCAATAACAATCCACCTACTTGTCATGCATTTTCTTAGGGAACGTTGAAAAGGCAGTTAATAACCCTAATTTTAAAACTACTCCATTGTTGGTTTACCTTTTATCTCAGTGTTTGAAGACAAAGTAGAGCCAAATGCTGTGCAAATAAGAATGGCATATAGGCATCTGACATCCAAATGAATGAAAGCCATTTCTCTAAAATTTAACACCTTGAAATTCCACTCTAAGAAAAAAAAGATACAACATTTTAACTTTATCTTACTTCAAATAACCAAATGACTAAATGTGACTAAAAACACATTTGGGAACTTTCTGCATGCCTTCCTACCAAGATTTGGGAAAATTGTGCCCCTCTGAACCATGAACCAAAAAAATCAAGTTTGGAACCAATGTATTTGGAAATTGAGGATTCTAGTCTCATCCTTCTTATAAAGCTGAAAACAAAGCAAAACCTGTATCCCTTCACCCGCCTCCAACTCCCACACCCACACTTTTCTATACATTACATCTGTGGCCAGGATGGGATGACTTAGCCTTCAGCCTGAAGACTGAGCCAGAACCACCAGAGTGCTCTAACTGGTTCACAGGAGGGAATTATGACATCATTAGTCTCCATAGCAACCCTCTCCCCTAGAAACAAAGAAAACACTAATACAAACTTTTTTTGAAATAAAACGTATTTGAAAGTTATCTGACTACTAAGAATGCTCAGAACCCACTCCAAAAGCCCCAGATAACTCAAAGCTTTGTTCTATTTCTCCATAAATATTAAATAAATCATCATCATCTCTCATATCTGTTTCACTCTTCCCTGTTTTCTTGTACCAGTAAATGGCATCATCATCTTCCCAGTTGCCCAAACCAGAAACCTGGGAGTTTTCCTCAATTTCTCCCTCTCTCATCTACTATCTCAATTATTACTACCATTTCCTAAATTGAGGGTCTTTTCATCAAGGATCTCCTTATCCAGTCTTTCCTGCCTCCAAACCATTCTCCACTCATGTAGCAAAAATGACCTCTCTAAAAGGGAAATCTGAACTTATTAGCCTTTTCTTAAAGCAGTACTTCACTGCCACAGAATATAATTTAATAATCTTTTTGGAGATTCCAACATGGTGGCTGGCAGAACTGGAGTGAGGGAGAGAGTGAGTGAGTGAGTAAGGGAGTGAGAAGAGTGTGTGTGAATGTGCAGGGTGTGTGTGTGTGTGTGTGTGTGTGTGTGTTTACCAGTCAGATGGTGTAGGAGTCTCCGGGGCGGGTGGTTCAGGCTCTCCTGGGCAAAGAGCCCTTGCTACCACCATAGGTATTCCCTGGGTGGGCACGGCTCTGGCTCAGAAACCACACCATCTTGAAGGGGAGAGTGGCAGCGGCTAGGAGCACAGCGTCACCACCACCCAGACTAGCCTTGAACACTGACTCTGACCATGCAGTAAGTTGAAGGACAGCAAGACCTCACCTGCATTCTGCTGCATCCACTGCTCAAGAGGGGCAGCTAGTGGAACACCAGCGGGACCTCACAAGCGTCCCCTGACACAGGCACTGACTGAGACAGCCAGGGAGTGGAATGCCAGGAGGCCTCATGCATGCCCCTTTCCCCACCACAGGTACTGCCTGGGGCCACCAGCGAGTGGAAGCTAGTGGGACCCCTAGCACCTGTAGCTGACACTTACGGGTCCAACTCCATGGGGAAAGGGAGTACAGCTCAGAACAGGGAAAAAGTGTGAGACTCAGGGCAGACCCAGCCTCTGGGCCAAGGAGTCCTGACCACTGGACTACTAGGGGCTTCAACCTCTCAGACCTCAATCAGGCTGCAAAAAGGGCAATGATTCAGGACAGACACACCAAGGGACCAGATTCAACATCAGAACAAAATCCAGCTAGGCCCACAACTCCAGCCAGCGGACCCAAAGGTCTTTGAGTGTGTGTTTGTGGTTTGGTTTTTTGATGTGTGTGTGTGTGTGTGTGTGTGTGTGTCTGAGTGGATTTTTTGTTTTTTGTTGTTCCCCCACACACATTCTTTTCTTTCTTCTTTTTTATTGCATATCTCTATTTTCTCTCTTTCCTTTGATTCTATTCTACTTTAGCCTTTCATTATTATTTCTTTCTTATTTGTTTTGTTTTTCTCTCTTTTCCCATTTCTTTTCTGTTTTTATTTTTCCTATTTATAACTTCATATACCCATTATTACTATGCTTTCATTTCATTATTATTATTTCATTTATTTTCTGTTTCCTCTTCTTTTTTCCTCCTATACTAGTTCTTTTAGCTTCTTCCTTGCTTCCATATAGCCTTTTTTTTTGCCTTCTTCTTCCTCCTTTTTTCTTCGTACCACCTCTAAATCTTTGTTCACATGTCTTTTAGCATTCTTTTTATATTTTTCTGTGCTTTGCTTTGCTTTCTCTTCTTTTTCCTTCTTAGTCTTTCCAGTTGTTGATGCACTGAGTAGCTTGATTTTTGTGGTGCTTTGGTTTGGCCTTGTTGTGTCTTATTCCATTCTGTTAGCACTATATAACAGCTGGCACAAAGATGTTGGGGTTGAACGTCACTGGCAGCAAGTCCAAGGGGATATCCTTCCCAGGAATGGGACATCAACAATCAAGTCTCAATTACAACAGGAGAGCCCAAATAATGCACACAAGGAGTATTCCTAGAGCATCTAGCTCAGGTGAACAAAGAGACTGCACCACTGGACCCTTCAAAACACTTTCTATACTAGGCCATCCCACAAAGACTGGAAGGCATAACAGTTCTATGTAATACATAGAAGTAAATATAGAGACAGGTAAAATGGATAGACACAAAAGCAACCCCCAAATGGGAGGAAAGAAGAATTCTCCAGAAAAAGAAATAAATGAGATGGAGGCAAGCAACCTACCAGACATAGAGTTCAAAGCAATGGTTATAAAGATGCTTAAGGAACTTAGTGCAAATTAAAATAGCACGAAAAGGGAAACAGAGGCCATGAACAAGAACCAGGCAGAAATGAAGAATGATATATATGACATCAAGAACACACTTGAAGATATTAAAGGTAGATTGGATGAAGCAGAGGATCAAATCAGCAATTTGGAAGACAAGATAGAAATAAATACCCAATTAAAGCAACAAATGGAAAAAAATAATTAAAAAGCAGGACGATAGCTTAAAGGAGCTCTGGGATGACATGAAATGTAACAACATCCACATTATAGAAATATCAGCAAGGAACAGAGAACCTGTTTAAAGAAATAATGACAGAAAAGTTCCCCAACCTGGTGAAGAAAAATGTCACACAAGTTCAGGAGGTACCGAGAGTCCCAAACAAGATGAACCCAAAGAGACCCACACCTAGACACATCATAATTAAAATGGCAAATGTTAAAGACAAAGAAAGAATCTTAAAGGCAGCAAGAGAGAGACAGAAAAGTACCTGTAAAGGAATTCCCATTAAAATGTCAGCTAACTTTTCAATAGAAACACTTCAGGTCAAAAGGGAGTGGCATGAAGTACTCAAAGTAGTGAAAAGCAAGGGCCTAAATCCAAGAATACTGTATCCAGCAAGGCTATCATTTAAAATTGAATGTGAAATAAAAAGCTTTCCAGACATAAAAAGGTTAAGGAGTACATTACCACCAAAACAGAAATGCAAGAAATGTTAAAGGGACTGCTCTATGAAAAAGAAAAGTGGGGAGAAAGGATCATAGGCATAAATAAAATAAAAATGGCAATAAAGAAATACTTATCAATAATAACCTTAAATATAAATGGATTAAATGCTCCAGTCAAAAGACATAGGGTGACTGAATGGGTAAGAAAACATTACCCATATATATGCTGTCTACAAGCAACCCACCTCAGAACAAAAGATACACACAGACTGAGAGTAAAGGGGTGGGAAAATATATTCCATGCATTTGGAAAGGAAAAGAAAGCTGGGATAGCAACACTCATATTAGATAAAATAGACTTCAAAACAAAGGCCATAACAAGAGATAAAGAAAGCCACTTCATAATACTAAAGAGAATGATTCAACAAGAAAATATAACCCTTGTAAACATATATGCACCCAATACTGGAGCACCCAACTATATATAACAAGTATTGATGGACTTTAAGGGAGAGATTGACAATAATACAGTCATAGTAAGGAACTTTGACACCCCACTGACATCACTGGATAAATCTTCTAGACCAGCGGTTCTCAACCTGTGGGTCGTGACCCACAGGGATTGCCTAAGACCATCGGAAAACACATATATAATTACATATTGTTTTTGTGATTAATCACTATGCTTTAATTATGTTCAATTTGTAACAATTAAATTGAGGGTCACAACAACATGAGGAACTGTATTAAAGGGTCGCGGCATTAGGAAGGTTGAGAACCACTGTTCTAGACAAAAATGAATAAGGAAACAGAGGCCTTAAATGACATACTAGATCAGATAAGTATAACTGATATTTACAGAACATTTCTCCCCAATGCAACAGAATATACATTCTTCTCAAGTACACATGGGGCATTCTCAAAGATAGACCACACATTAGGGCACAGAACAAGTCTACCAATTCAAGAAGATTGATATAAAACCAAGCATTTCAGATCACAATGGCATGAAGTTAGAAATCAACTACAATAAAAAATTTAAAAACACTCAAATACATGGAGACTATATAGCATGTTATTAAACAATTAGAGGCCCAGTGCGCAGATTCATGCACTGGTGGGGTCCCTCAGCCTGCCTGCACCCTCTCGCAATCCAGAGCCCCTCGAGGGATGTTGGAGTGCTGGTTTAAGCCCGATCCCTGCAGGCCAGGTCGAGGGAACCCACCGGTGCATGGGCCTCTAGTATGCATATAAGATCTTTGGATAATCTCTTCCCACCCCCGCCTCCCCTCTTCCCTCTGAGATTCATCAGTCTGTTCCATGTTTCCATGCCTGTGGTTTCCGCTCCTGCAATGAGCTTCTGTTCCCTGGTGGTCAGTGAACATCATAGCTACCGGATGGTCAGCCAGTCAGTTGCTTAGGCTTTTATATATATAGATGAATAAGTTACCAATGAGATCAAGCAAGAAATTAAAAACTTCCTGGAAACAAATGAAAATGAACACATAACCACCCAAAATCTATGGGAAAGCAGTCCTGAGAGGGAAGTTCATAGCACTACAGGTCTACCTCAAGAAATAAGAAAAACAACTAATGAGCTATCTAATCCTACAATTAAATGAATTATAAAGAGAACAGCAAGAAATGCTCAGAGGGAGTAGAAGGAAGGACATAATAAAGATCAGAGCAGAAATAAATGACATAGAGACTAAAAAAATAATAATACAATAGATCAATAATTCCAAAAGCTGGTTCCTTGAAAAGATAAATAAGATTGATGAGCCCCTAGTCAAACTCATCAAAAAACAAAGAGGACCCAAATAAATAAAATCAGAAGTGAAAGAGGCAATATAACAATGGGCACCACAGAAATACAAAGGATTGGAAGCAAATACTACAACTATATGCCAACAAAATGTACAACCTGGGTGAAATGGACAAATTTCTAAAAATATACAATCTTCTAAAACTAAACCAGGAAGAATCAGAAAACCTAGGTAGGACAATATCACTGATGAAATTGAAGCAGTAATTTAAGAACTTTCAGCAAACAAGTCCTAGACCAGATGGATTCACAGGAGAATCTGATCACACATTTAAAGAAGAACTAACACCTATCCTCCTCAAACTATTCCAAAACATTCAGGAGAAGGGAAGACTTATAAGCTCCCTTTACAAGGCCAGCATTATTGTAACTCCAAAACCAGATAAAGACACTACAAGAAAGAAAACTATAGGCCAATATCCCTGATGAACATAGATGCTAAAATCCTCAACAAAAATATTAGCAAATTGGATCCAGCAATATATTCAAAAGATCATACATCATGATCAAGTGGGATTTATTCCAGGGATGCAAGGATGGTACAATATTTGCAAGTCAATAAATGTGATATATCACATAAACCAATTGAAGATAAAAACCATAGCCTACTGGCATAGGTCAGTGGTTAGTGTTGATCTATGAAATCAGGAGGTCACAGTTCGATTCTTGGTCAGGTCACATGCCTACGTTTTGGGCTCAACCCCCAGCGTAGGGCATGCAGGAGGCAATCAATGAACTGCCTCTCATCATTGATGTTTCTGTCTCTCTCTGCCTCTCCCTTCCTCTCTGAAATCAAGAAAAATACATTTTAAAAAAAGAAAGATAAAAGCCACATGATCATATCAATAGATACAGAAAAAGTATTTGACACAATCCAGCACGCTTTTTTGATAAAAACTCTCAGTAAAGTGGGAACAGAAGGATCATACCTCAGCATAATAAAGGCTATATATGACAAAACTACAGCCAATATAATACTCTGTGTGCAAAAACTAAAAGAAATTCCCTTAAGAACAGGAAGAAGACAAGGATGTCCACTTTCACCACTCTTATTCAACATAGTACTAGAAGTCCTACACATAGCAATCAGATAAAAAGAGGAGATAAAAGGCATCCAAATTGGAAAGAAGGAAGTAAAACTCTCATTATTCAAAGATGACATGATATTGTACATAGAAAACCCTAAAGACTCCTCCAGGAAAATACTAGACTTAATAAAGTAATTAGGCAAGGTAACAGGATACAAAATCAACATCCATAAATTGATGGCATTTTTATACACCAATAATGAACTCTCAGAGAGAGAAACTAAAAAAGCATTCCCATTTACAATTACAGCAAGAACAAAAACTAAGATACCTAGAAATAACTTAACCAAGGAGATAAAAGACCTGTACTTGGAAAACCATAGGATATTGAAAAGAGAAATAGAGGAAGATACAAACAAATGGAAATGTATATTATGGTCATGGATTGAAGGAATCAACATAATTAAAATATCTATACTACACAAAGCAATCTATAGATTCAAAACAATCTTTATTAAAATACCAATGGCATATTTCACAGATCTAGAAGAAATACTTCAAAAATTTATAGGGAACTATAAAAGACCCTGAGTAGCTACAGCAATCTTGATAAAGAAGAAAAAGTAGGAGACATCACAATGCCAGATATCAAACTATACTAAAAAGCCATTATAACCAAATTAGCCTGGTAATGGCACAAGAAGAGGCATATAGTCCAATAGATTAGAACAGAGAGCCCAGAAATTGATCCACACCATTAAGGTCAATTAATGTTTGACAAAGGGGGCAAGAACATACAATGGAGTAAAGAGAGTCTCTTCAACAAATGGTGTTGGGAAAAGTGGACAGACACATGCAAAAAGATAAAATTAGATCACCAACTTACACCATACACAAGAATAAGCTCAAAATGGGTAAAAGACTTAAATGTAAGGCATTAAACCATAAAAATCTTAGAGGAGAACATAGGCAGCAAAATCTCAGACATCTCATGTAGCAATCTGTTTACAGATACATCTCCCAGGGCAAAGGAAACTAAAGAGAAAATAAACAAATGGGACTATATCAAAATAAAAAGCTTCTGGACAGCAAAAGAAACCACCATTAAAATGAAAAGGGAACCCACTGTATGAAAGAACATATTTGCCAATGATATATCTGATGAGTTAATATCCAAAATATATAAAATACTTATATAGACTGAAAAAAAAAGATGGCGGCTGGCAGGACAGAGATGAGAGATAGGAAGTGAGTGAGTGAGTGAGTGAGTGGATGAAAGGAGAGTGTGTGAATGTGTGTGGTGTGTGAGTGAGTGAGGGACAGTTAAATCTGGCAGGAGCAGCAGAGGCTGGCAGAGCAGTCTCTCTGGGACAGGGAGAGACTACCACCTCTGCGGCACTCCCTGGACTGCAGGACTTGATTTCATAGATCAACACTTAACCACTTGTGCACGGAGCCCACGCCATCTTAAAGGGGAGAGTGGCCTCTTCTAGGAACTCATCAGCACCACCACCCAGACAGGCCTTGGACACTGCCCGCGACCCAGCAGCCACTCCAGCCAAAATCCTGCTGCCCCACCCTGGGATCTCCACCTCCAAAGGAGCACCGCGCCAGCAGCAGTAAGTGCAGCCTCCCCCTCCTCAGTGGCAGACCTTCGACATTGCATTCGCATGTCTCCAGCGCGCAGGTCTCCGAGGCACACCACTCCATAGACTTCTCTTAGGAGTCACTGTGAGCCTCAGCTGGGTGTGATTTTGTACAGACACAGATGCACTGCCCCCAGTAGAAATTCTGAATTCCTTCTGCCTGAATAACTGCCCACACACACCCAGCTGTGCAACTTAAGCGCCAGGGCCCTTCAGTGCCAGGGCCCCTCAGAGTGCGGCAGAGCTCAGCACCAGCGAACTACACTGCCACAGTTGTACATTCCCCCTGAGCCCATCTATCCACAGGGCACTTTGGGAAGCCGCAGTGAGCCTCTGCTGGGTCAAATCTTGTACTAATAGGGACGCACTCCTCTGGGCAGTAGAAATTCTGAATTCACCCATTCTGGAAACCTGCCCAAAGACGCCTCGATTAAGGGTGCCAGGGCCCTTTAGAGTGCTTCAGAACGCCTGCGCTAGCAAACTCAAGGCGGGTGTTCCTGTGTGCCACCACTGGGAACGTGAGCCTATCCACCACATATGCATCAGCAAAAACTGAGTTTCCCAGCCCCACAGCTGCAGAACTCTGGACACTACAGTTGTATGCTTTTCCAGCATGCAGGTCTCCCAAGACCACCGCTCCACAGGCAGCGCTGGGGCGCCGCTGTGAGCCACACTGGACACGCACTTAAGCAAATAGGGGGGCACAGCTGGGCTGTAGAAACGCTGAATTCCCTCTTCTGGGATACCTGCCCACAGACACTGCAATCCAGTGGCTTCAGTGCCAGGGCCCTTCAGAGTGTGTCCACTGCATAATACTAAAGGGAGCAATTCAACAAGAACATATAACTCTGGTAAAAGTATATTCACCAAAACAGGAGCACCCAAATACATAAAGCAACTTCTGGAAGATGTCAAGGGAGAGATCGATAGCAATACAGTCATAGAAGGGGACTTTAATACCCCACTGACACCACTGGATAAATCCACTAAACAAAAAATCAGTAGAGAAACAGCAACCCTAAATGACTAACTAGATCAGATGGACTTAATTGACATCTTCAGAACATTTCACCCCAAAGCTACAGAATATACATTCTTCTGCAGTGCACACGGGACATTTTCAAAGATAGACCACATATTAGGACACAGGCAAAGTCTCTTCAAATTCAAGAGAATAGAAATCATAACAAGCACCTTCTCAGATCACAATGGCATAAAACTAGAAATCCACCACAATAAAAACAATGACAAAAATCAAACATTTGGAGGCTAAATGGCATGCTATTAAGCAATGACTGGGTTACCAGAGAGATCAAAGAAGAAATAAAAAGCATCCTGGAAACAAATGACAATGGAAACACAACAATTCAAAACCTATGGGACACAATGAAAGCAGTCCTGAGAGGGAAGTTCATGGCTCTACAGACCTACCTCAAAAAAACAAGAAAAACTGGCAATAAATGATCTAACCCTACAACTCAAAGAGTTAGAAAGAGAGCAACAAGAAAAGCCCACAGTACCCAGAAGGAAGCAAATAATAAAGATCAGAGCAGAAATAAACAACATAGAGACCAAAAAACAATACAAAAGATCAATGAAACCAAGAGCTGGTTCTTTGAAATGATTAACAAGATTGATGAACCTCTCGCCAGACTCACCAAGAAACAGAGAGAGGATCCAAATAAAATAAGAAATGAAAGAGATGAAGTAACAACTGACCCTACTGATATACAAAGGATTGGCAAAAAATACTATGAACAACTCTACTCCAACAAACTGGACAACCACGAAGAAATGGACACATTCCTAGAAAAATACAAGCTTCCAAAACTCAATCAGGAAGAATAAAAAACCTGAATAGGCCAATATCTACTGAGGAAATTGAAACAGTAATCAAAAAGCTTCCAGCAAACAAAAGCCCTGGACCAGATGGCTTCACAGGGGAGTTTTACTGAACATTCAAAGAAGAACTAAAGCCAATCCTTCTCAGACTATTCCAAAAAATTGAAGAGGAAGGCACACTTCCAAGCTCTTTCTATGAAGCCAGCATTACCCTAATCCCAAAACCAGATAAAGACACCACAAAGAAAGAGAATTACAGGCCAATATCCCTGATGAAGATAGATGCCAAAATCCTCAACAAAATTCTAGCAAACCAGATCCAGCATTACATTAGAAAAATTATACACCATGACCAAGTGGGATTTATTCCAGGAATGCAAGGCTGGTACAATATCCGCAAATCAATAAACGTGATACATCACATAAACAAGTTGAGAGACAAAAATCACATAATCATATCAATTGATGCAGAAAAGGCATTTGACAAAGTCCAACACTCTTTTCTGATAAAAACGCTCAGCAAAGTGGGAATAGAGGGATCATACCTCAACATAATAAAAGCCTTATATGACAAACCTACAGACAACAACATCATACTCAATGGGCAAAAACTAAAACCATTTCCCCTAAGAACAGGAACATGACAGGGATGCCTGATTTCACCAGTCCTATTCGACATAGTACTGGAAGTGCTAGCCAAAGCAATCAGACAAGAAGAAGAAATAAAAGGCATCCAAATTGGAAAAGAAGAAGTAAAATTGTCATTATTCGCAGATGACATGATACTGTACTTAGAAAACCCTAAAGACTCCATCAAAAAATTATTAGACCTAATAAATGAATTTGGCAATGTAGCAGGATACAAAATTAATGCCAAGAAATCTATGGCATTTTTATACGCCAATAGTGAACTTACAGAAAGAGAAATTTAAAAAATAATCCCATTTACCATTGCACCAAAAAAATTAAGATACCTAGGAATAAACTTAACCAAGGAGGTAAAAGACCTCTACCCAGAAAACTACAGGACATTGAAAAAAGAGATAGAGGAAGACATAAACAGATGGAAGAACATACCGTGTTCATGGATTGGTAGAATCAACATCATCAAAATGTCCATACTACCCAAAGCAATCTACAGATTCAGTGCACTCCCCATTAAAATACCAACAGCATATTTCACAGATCTAGAATGAACTCTCCAAAAATTCATCTGGAATAAAAAAAACAACAACACCGAATAGCTGCTGCGATCCTGAGAAAGACAAACAGAGTAGGAGGGATCTCAATACCAGATATCAAGCTGTATTACAAAGCCACTGTTCTCAAAATTGCCTGGTACTGGCACAAGAACAGACATATAGACCAATGGAATAGAATAGAGAACCCAGAAATCGACCCAAACCACTATGCTCAGCTAATATTTGACAAAGGAGGCAAGAACATACAATGGAGTCAAGACAGTCTCTACAATAAATGGTGCTGGGAAATTTGGTCAGACACATGCAAAAAAAAATGAAACTACACCACCAACTTACACCATACACAAAAGTAAACTCAAAATGGATAAAGGACTTAAATGTAAGATGGGAAACCATAAGAATATTAGAGGAATCCACAGGTAGCAAAATCTCAGATATATGCTGAAGGAATTTCTTCACTGACACAGCTCCTAGGGCAATGGAAACTAAAGGAAAAATAAACAAATGGGACTATATCAAAATAAAAAGCTTCTGCACAGCAAAAGAAAACATCAACAAAACAACAAGAAAACCCACTGCATGGAGGAACATATTTGCCAATGATATCTCTGATAAAAGTTTAATCTCCAATATTTATAGGGAACTCATACAACTTAACAAAAGGAAGAAAAAAAAAACCCAATCAAAAAATGGGCAACGGACCTAAATAGACACTTTTTGAAAGAGGACATACATAAGGCTGAGAGACATATGAAAAATTCTCAAAGCCACTAATCATCCGAGAGATGCAAATCAAAACGACAATGAGGTACCACCTCACACCTGTCAGAATGGCTATCATCAACAAATCTACAAATGACAAGTGCTCGCGAGGATGCGGAGAAAAAGAAACCCTCATTCACTGCTGGTGGGAATGCAAACTGGTGCAGCCACTGTGGAGAACAGTATGGAGTTTCCTCAAAAAACTAAAAATGGAACTTCCATTTGACCCAGTGATTCCACTTCTAGGAACATATCTCAAGAAACCAGAAACACCAATCAGAAAGGATATATGCACCCCTATGTTCATAGCAGCACAATTTACCATAGCTAAGATTTGGAAACAGGTTAAGTGCCCATCAGCAGATGAATGGATTAAAAAACTTCGGCACATCTATACAATGGAATACTATGCTGCTGTAAAAAGGAAAGAACTCCTACCATTTGCAACAGCATGGATGGAGCTGGAGAGCATTATGCTAAGTGAAATAAGTCAGTCAGAGAAAGGTAAATATCACATGCTCTCATTCATTTGTGGATTATAATGAACAACATAAACCGATGAACAAAAACAGATGTAGAGACAGAGAAGCATCGATCAAATGCTCAAAACTCAGAGGGAAGGCAGGGGAGGGTGGGGCTGAGGCGGAAAGATCAACCAAAAGACTTGTATGCATACATATAAGCATAAGTGATGGATGTGGACAACAGGGGGTGAGGGTGAGGGCAGGATTGGGGGGATGAGGGGACATTGGAGGGATAAGGACACATTTGTAATATCTTATTCAATAAAGGGAAAAAATTGTCAAACTAAAAAATAATAAAATAAAATAAAAATTGTCAAACTGGTAAATAAAATAAAATACTCATATATATCAACAAAAGGAAGACAAACAATCCAAATAAAAAATGGGCAGAAGACCTGAATAGACATTTCTCAAAAGAGGACATACGAATGGCCAAGAGACATATAAAAAAATTCTTATTCACTAATCATCAGAGAAATGCAAATTTAAACAACAATGAGATATCACCTCACACCAAGCAGAATGGCTATCATTAATAAATAAATAAACAACATGTGCTGGCAAGGATGTGAACAGGGGACACTAGTTCACTGTTGGTGAGAATGCAGACTGGTGCAGCCACTATGGAAAACAGCATGGAATTTCCTCAAAAATTTAAAAATGGAACTTCCATTTGACCCAGCAATCCTACTTTTGGAAATATATGCTAAAAACCCCAAAACACCAATCAGAAAGAATATATGCACTGCTATGTTCATAGTAGCATTATTTATAATAGCTAAGAATTGGAAACAGTCCACTTGCCCATCTGTAGATGAATGGTCAAAAAAGCTATAAGACATTTAAACAATGGAATACTATGCAGCTATAAAAAAGAGGGATTCCTTACCCTTTGGGACAGCATGAATGGATCTGGAAAATATTATGCTAAGTGAAATAAGCCAATCTGAGAAAGACAAATATCACATGATCTCACTTATTTGTGGAATCTAATGAACAGAATAAATTGACCAACAATATAAGACCTGAAGGAAGGCATGGAACAGACTGATATACTTCAATGTGGGGGTGGGGAGATGTGAAGAGATAAACCAATGAACTTATATACTTATATGCATAGCCTATTCACATGGGCAATAGGGTAGTGAAGACATGTGGAGGAGGGTAGGGGCTGCAAGGAGGCAGGTAAAGGGGGGAAATGGGAGATATCTGTAATACTATCAACTATAAAAAGTGTATAAAAAAAACAAAACATAAAAATGAAAATTCTTCCCTCCCTCCCAAAAAATAATCTTCTAAGCCTTGAAAAATATTGGTTTTATGATCAAAACTTAAAGGATTCAAGCCCTAGCTGGTTTGGCTCAGTGGATAGAGAGTCAGCCTACAGACTGAAGAGTCCTGGGTTTGATTCCAGTCAATGTCACATGCCTTGATTGCAGGCTCGATACTTGGTCCCAGTTGGTGAGCATCTGGGAGGCATGTGTCTCTCTCACCTTGTGTCTCTCTCACCTTGATGTTTCTCTCTGTCTTGATGTTTCCCTCTGTCTCTTCCCCTCTCTCTAAAAAAAAAAAAAAGAAAAAAAATATTCAACAAAAAAATGTTCTTGGGTAAGGATAAACAAAACAAACAAAAAACTTAAAGGATTCATATCTCCACATATCTATTCAATCAAAATCTCTCCTGCCCTAACCTATTTGGCTCAGTGGATAAAGCATCGGCTTGCAGACTCAAGGGTCCCAGGTTCGATTCCAGTCAAGGGCATGTACCTTGGTTGCGGGCACATACCCAGTAGGGAGTGTGCAGGAGGCAGCTGATCGATGTTTCTCTCTCATCGATGTTTCTGACTCTCTCTATCCCTCTCCCTTCCTCCCTGTAAAAAATTAATAAAATATATTTTAAAAAATAAAAAATAAATCTCTCCTTTCGAGAACCAAGATGGTGGCTTAAGTAAATACCAGTACTTGCATCCTTCGACAACCACATCAAAGTTACAACTAAAATACAGAACAGCCATCATTCAGAACCACCTGAAATCTGGCTGAATGAAAGTCCTACAACTAGAGAAGTAAAGAAAAAAGTACATTGAGACTAGTAGGAGGAGCAGAGGTGCGGAATGGGCTGGTTTGACACCCACATGTGGCATGTTTTTAGTCAGGAAGGATATCTCGGCCATAAAGGTTCCCTGTGAAGAGCAAGGGGTTCCAGTCGCACATCAGACCTCTAGCCTAGGGCTCCAGAGCTTGGAAAAGAAGTCCCTGTAACTTCAGGCTGTAAAAACCAGCTGGGACCATGGTTGAGTGACACAAAGAATTCATCTTAATGGGCCAGTGCACACACTTACATGGTCTTGCTTCTTCTGAGCTCCAGCACTGGGCAGCACCATTGTGGGGAGAAAGGACATAAGGGGAGGAACTTGGGAAGAACTGGATTGTCTGGCATTGGAGCAGGAACTCGCAGGGGTGAGTTTTTTCCCAGAGGTCCTCACAGGGGTCATTGTTTGCTCAGGCTCCAGACTTTCCTAACATCTCTTTAAAAAGAAGGAGCTGGAGTCAGCATGCCCCATACCTATCAGTAACATGGTTGAGACCCGGCACTAGCACCAGCCTGCCTTGCTTCACAGCTTGGCCTTGCCTGGTTACTTCCAAGCCCAATACAAATAGCAGCCATCAGCAGATCGTTCCTGCTGGGTGGCCCTAGGCAGTGGCTGACTTTGCACCTCCTGGGATACCCAGAGCCAGTGCACCCCATGGACAGCTTCAGACCATACTGCATTATAACTCTAGACATCTATAAGCAACACACTTCAGGGGCAGATTCAGTGAGCACTAAAGCCCCACTGAAGCAAATCCTGCTACATAGGGGTGTCTCCTGTACAGCAGCTCTTCCACTGTAGTAATAGCTGGTCCTTATAGCCCAGCAGTTCTCAACCTGTGGTTCGCAATCCCTTTGGGGGTCGAACGACCCTTTCACAGGGGTCGCCTAAGACCATTGGAAAACACATATATAATTACATATTGTTTTTGTGATTAATCACTATGCTTTAATTATGTTCAATTTGTAACAATGAAAATACATCCTGCATATCAGATATTTACATGACGATTCATAACAGTAGCAAAATGACAGTTATGAAGTAGCAATGAAAATAATTTTATGGTTGGGGGTCACCACAACATGAGGAACTATGTTAAAGGGTCACGGCATTAGGAAGGTTGAGAACCACTGTTGTAGCCAAATTGGCCTGGAGGTAAAGGATACCAGCAGCAATCAAGGCTCAACTACAGCAAGATTGTGTACACAGCCTACACAGGAGTGCACCTAGAGGGCTCAGCTCAGGTGACTGGGAAGGCTGAGCCACTGGGCCCTATAAGACCTACTATGCAAGGCCACTCTACTAATCCCAGGAGATATAGCAGTTCTACCTAATATATAGAAACAAATACAAGGAAGCAGTCAAAATGTGAAGACAAAGAAACATGTCACAAATGAAAGAACAAAAGAAACCTCCAGAAAGACAAATAAATGAAATGGAACCAAGGTACCTACTGGATACAGAGTTCAAAACAATGGTTATAATGTTGCTTAAGGATCTTAATGAGATTTTCAAGGGACTTTCTGAGACTTTTAAGGATCTCAGTGAGAATTTCAAACACATGAGAAAGGACCACTCAGAAATTAAGCATACACTAATTGAAATGAAGAATAATTTACAGGGATTCAACAGTAGAGCAGAGGATTCTGAGAATCAAATCAACAACGTGGAATATGAGAAAGCAAAAAAAAAAAAAACCCAGTCAGAAGAGCAAAAAGAAAAAACAATCCAAAAATATGAATATAGTGTAAGGAGCCTCTGGGACAATTTCAAGTGTACTGACATTCGCATTATGGGGGTGCCAGAAGGAGGTGAGATATTGAAAACCTATTTGAAGAAACAATGACAGAAAACTTCCCCTATCTGGTGAAAGAAATAGATTACAAGTCCAGGAAGCACAGAGAGTCTCAAACAAGAGGACCCAAAGAGGCCCACACCAAGACACATTATAATTAAAACTAGAGGCCCGGTGCACAAAAATTTGTGCACTCGGGGGGGGGGGGTCCCCCAGCCCGGCCTGTGCCCTCTCGCAGTCTGGGACCCCTCGGGAGATAACGACCTGCTGGCTTAGGCCTGCTCCCGGGTGGCAGAGGGCACGCCCAATCCCTAGGTGCAGCCCCTGGTTGGGGTCAGAGCAGGGCCGATTGGGGAGTTGGGGCGCCGCCCCATCATGCACAGAGCAGGGCGGATCGGGAGGTTGTGATGCCACCCTCAGTCACACTCAAGGCAGGGTCGATGGGGAGGTTGTAGCGCCACCCCCTGTCACTCACAGAGCAGGGCCCATCAGGGGTGTTGGGGCTCCGTACCCTGTCATGCACAGAGCAGGGCCCATCAGGGGGTTGAGTAGCTCCCCCCTGTCATGCACAGATCAGGGCTGATCAGGGGGTTGAGGAGCTCCCCCCTGTCACTCACAGAGTAGGGCTGATAGGGGAGTTGGGGCACCGCCCCCTGTCACACACAGAGCAGGGCGGATCAGGGGGTTGGGGCGCTGCACCCTGTCACACTCAGGGCAGGGCCAATGGGGAGGTTATGGCTCTACCCTGTCACACACAGAGCAAGGACCGTGGAGGGGGGTTGGGGCGCCACCCTCTATCACCCACAGAGCAGGGCCGATCATGGGGTTGGGGCGCCACCACTGTCACACTCAGGACAGGGCCAATGGGGAGGTTATGGCTCTACCCTGTCACACACAGAGCAGGGCCCGTGGGGGAGGGGGGGTTGGGGCGCCGCACCCTGTCACACACAGAGCAGGGCTGATCAGTGGGTTGGTGCGCTGCACCCTGTCAAACACAGAGCCGCAGGGCGATCAGGGGATTGGGGAGCTCCCCCCTATCAGGCACAGAGCAGGGCTGATCAGGGGGTTGGGGCGCCTTCCCCTGTCACGAACAGAGCAGGGTGGATAGGGAGGTTGTGGCCCTGCACCCTGTCACTCACAGAGCCTCAGGGCGATCAGGGGGTTTGGGCGCTGCCCCCTGTCACGCTGATCCCGGTGCCGGGACCCTCACTGCTCTGCTGATCCCGGTGCCGGGAGGCATATTACCCTTTTACTATATAGAATAGAGGCCTGGTGCATGGGTGGGGGCCGGTTGGTTTGCCCTGAAGGGTGTCCTGGATCAGGGTGGGGGTCCCCACTGGGGTGCCTGGCCAGTCTGGGTGAGGGGCTGAGGGCCGTTTTCAGGCTGGTGGGTGACTGAAGCTCCCAATTGCTCCTTTTTTTCTTTTCTTTTTTTCTATTCTGGGCCAGCTTTAGTTCTGAGGCTTCGCTGCTGAAAGCAGGTTTTTGGCCTTTACCTTCTGTATTTGATACAATGTTGCGGTCCGGCTGGCTGAAGCCCGGCTGACTGAAAGCCGGTTTCTGGGGTTTTGTTTAGCTTCTATATTTGCAACATAGTTGCTTAGAGTTGCAGCTGAGAGGCCGGCAAGTCAGGCGGGGAACGTTGGCGTCCGCAGTCACTGGAGCAAGCAAGCCTCCCTGTTTGCTTCAGTGCATGGCTGCCGGCCGCCATCTTGGCTGACAGTTAATTTGCATAAGGATATGCTGATTAGCCAATGGGAAGGGTAGCGGTCGTACGCTAATTACCATGTTTCTCTTTTATTAGTGTAGATGACAAGGGTTAAAGATAAAGCATCTTCAAAACAGCAAGAGAAAAGCAGTTAGTTACCTATGAGGGAGCGCCCATATGACTGTCAGCTGATTTCTTAACAGAAACTTTGCAGGCCAGAAAGGAATGACAAGAAATATTCAAAGTAATGAAAAGCAAGGACTTAATAACAAGATTACTCTACCCAGCAAAGCTATCATTCAGAATTGAAGGTCAGATAAAGAGCTTCACAGACAAGAAAAAGCTAAAGGAGTTCATTACCATCAAACCAGTATTACATAAAATGTTGAAGGTTATTCTTTAAGAAGTGTAAGAAGAAGAAAAGGGAGAAAAAGGTAAAAAAATCTACACTAATAAAAGAGAAAGATGCAAATTAACCATCACTCTGTCACTCCGTCACTCAACCACTCTGCTACACCCACAAGCCACGCCCACCAGCCAATCAGGAGCAAGTATGCAAATTAACCCAACTAAGGGAAGCAACCACAGAGCTAGGGAGAGCAGGAGGCTTGGGTTGTCCCCCGCGATGGAGGAAGCCAAGCTTCCTGCCTGCCCTGGACAGACCTGGGCTCCGCTCAAGGCTACAAAGTTTCAATTATAGAATATAAATAAATCCCAGATACCTGTTTCCAGCCGGCCGTGGCCATGGCCTCTGCTCAAGGAGGGGCTGGGAACCTGGGTTGCCAGGGGGCGTGGCCAGCCTGAAAACGGCCATCAGCCCCTCACCCAGGCTGGCCAGGCACCCCAGCGGGAACCCCCCACTCTGAGAGGGCTGTCGGAAGCTTGAAAACGGCCCTCAGCCCCTCACCCAGGCTGGCCACACCCCTATGGGGTGAGGGTCCCTGCTAGGAGGCTTTGCCAGCCTGCAAACAGCCATCAGCCCCTCACCCAGGCTGGCCAGGCACCCCCAGCAGGAACCTCCACCCTGAAGTGTGTGTGACCAGCCTGAAAACAGCCCTCAGCCCCTCACCCAGGCTGGCCAGGCACCCCAGTGGGGACCCCCACCCTGAAGGGGGTATGGCCAGCCTGAAAATGGTCCTCAGCCCCTCACCCAGGCTGGCCAGGCACCCCTGGGGGACCCCCACCCTGATCCGGGACACCCTTCAGGGCAAACCAGCCAGCCCCCACCCATGCACCAGGCCTCAATCCTATATAATAAGGGTAATATGCAAATTGACCCTAACAGCAGAACGACTGGGAATGACTGGTCACTATGACACACACTGACCACCAGGGGGCAGACGCTCAATGCAGGAGCTGCCCCCTGGTGGTCAGTGCGCTCCCACATGGGGAGCTCTGCTCAGCCACAAGGCAGGCTGACGGCTGCCAGCACAGCAGTGGTAGCTGGAGCCTCTCCTGCCTCCTCAGCAGTGCTGAGGATGTCCAACTGCAGCTTAGGCCTGCTCCCTGCTGGGAAGTGGACATCCCCTGAGGGCTCCCAGGCTGCCAGAGGGATGTCTGACTGCCAGCTTAAGCCCGATCCCCCTGGGAGCGGGCCTAAGCCAGCAGGTGGACATCCCCCTCGGGGTCCCAGACTGGGAGAGGGCACAGGCCTGGCTGAGGGACCCCCACCCTCACCGAGTGCACAAATTTTTGTGCACCGGGCCTTTAGTATGAACAATAAAATGTCAATAAATACATATCTATCAATAATTGAATCTAGAAATAAAAATAAATGAACAAAAAATCAAACAAAATAAACTGATGAATGAAATAGAATCAGAGACATAGAACAGAATGACGAATCTCAGAGGGAAGGGGTGGGGCATGTGTGGGCAGGTTAACCAAAGATCTTATATTCATGTATGCATTACCTATGGACACAGACAATAGAGTGGTGAAGGCCTGGAGCAGGGCAGGAACAGGGTAGATTGGGGGGGGGGGCAATGGCAGGGAAAAGGAGTTCATCTGTAATACTCTCAACAATGAGAAAGCACCTCACACCTGTCAGACTGGCTATCATGAATAAGTCAACAAACAACAAGTGCTGGTGAGGATGTGGAGAAAGGGAAACCCTCATGTACTGTTGGTGGGGATGCAAACTGGTGCAGCCACTGTGGAAAGCAGTATGGAGTTACCTCAAAAATTAAAAATGTATCTGCCTTATGACCCAGCAATTCCAATTCTGGATATATATCAGAAGAAACCTGAAACACTAAATCGAGAGAATATATGAATCCCTGTGTTCACTGCAGGGTTGTTTACAATAGTCAAGATTTGGAAGTAGCCCAATTGCCCATTAGTGGATGAGTGTATAAAAAAGCTGTGGTGCATTTGTAAAGAAATGAATCTTACCTTTTGTGACAGCATAGATGGACCTGCAGAGTATTATTCTAAGTGAAATAAGGCATCAAAGACAAGTATCATATGATTACACTTATATATAATTTAATTAACAAAATAAATTATCAAACAAAATAGAAACTGATTCATAGATACAGAGAACAGACTGACAGTAGACAAAGAGGAGGGGTGTTGGAGGGCTGAATGAAAAAGGTGAAGGGATTAAGCAAAAAAAAAAAACCATCTCAGACACAAACATTATGGTGATTATCAGAGGGAAAAGGGGGTGGGTAGAGGTTGAAGAGGTTACTGGGGGATAAATGACTTGGGGTGGTGAACACACAATACAATATGCAGATGATGTAGTATAAAATTGCATACCTGAAAACTACATAATTTTATTAACCAATGTCAATAAATTCAATTAAAAATAAAATAAATTTTTAAAACTCTCCTTTCAAGGAAAAATCACTACTCTAAGTCCTATACTTCTCTTTGAGTCTGTATTCCTGGAACCAACAATTCCACAGGAAGTTAAGGATTAAAAGTCACTTACCCCAACATTCAGGGACGTTTCTTTTCTCCTACGTGAACTGAATGTAGCAGACACCTCTCTCTCTCTCTGCACCACCGTCTTTATCCTACCTGGCCAGTCTGTAATGTTCTAATGTTGCTAGGCTTCAATTATTACATAATAGAATCTTGGGATCAAACTGTTAGAGAAAGCTGGTATATTGGAGACAATGGTTGTCCAATCATCCTTTATATAATGAAAAGTAAAACTCAGACTTGCCTAAGACTACACAACAAGTTAGTAACAGAGCTGGGAGTAGGACAGAGATATGATTTCCAGTCCAGTGCACTTCCACCCTACTCAGTTGGATCCCACACGTTTGACTCAGGATTATGAACGCTTTTCCTCTGGGGCTCCAGTATTTAAATCTTCCTTCGATTAGCTAGCCAGGCTGAATCAACACCATCCTTCGATTAGCTAGCCAGGCTGAATCAACACCATGCTATTCTTTTTATGTCTCATAAAATCAAGGGAGGAGCCCTAGCCAGTTTGGCTCAGTGGATAGAGCGTCAGCCTGCGGACTAAAGGGCCCCTGGTTCAATTCCAGTCAAAGGCACATGCAGGAGGCAGCAGATCAATGATGTTTCTACCTCCCTCTCCCTTCCTCTGTGAAATCAATAACAAAAATATTTTTTTAAAAAATCAAGAGAGGATTCCATTTCTCTTACTGAGATTCAATAAATCTCTCTCCCCAATTCCTCCCTCCCCACTCGCCAGCCTATTGCTTCCTACTATTCAGCATTCACAGCATCCCAACCACTGCCCTACACTAAGCACTTCATCTACATTATCTCATGTAATACTCACAGTCAGTCTTGGATCTATGTATTCCTTTCATCTTATTGTTTTCTTTTTGTCTTTTTTAAAAAGTCTTTATTATTGAAAGTATTACATTTGTCCCCTTTTTTCTCCCATTGACCCCTTCTTGCCCGCCCCACCCCTCACTCCCACCCCTGCCGAAGGCCTTCACTACACTATTGTCTGTGTCCATGCTTAATGCATATATGCATACAAGTTCTTTGGTTGATCTCTTCCCACCCATACCATCACTATCACTATGACTGCCACTCCCCTTCCTTCTGAGATTCCACAGTTGGTTCCATGCTTTCATGTCTCTGGATCTATTTTGTTCATCAGTTCGTTTTGTTCATTAGATTCCACATAAAAATGAGATCATGTGATACTTGTCTTTCTCTGACTGACTTACTTCGTTTAGCATAATACTCTCCAGGTCCCTCTATGCTGTCTCAAAGGGTAAGAGATCCTTTTAAAAAATATTTTTATTGATTTCAGAGAAGAAGGGAGAGGTAGAGAGGGATATAAACATCAATGATAAGAGAGAATCATTGATTGGTGCCTCCGGCATGCTCCACACTGGGGATGGAACCCGCAACCCAGGCACAAGACCTGACTGAGAATTGAACTGTGACCTCCTGGCTCATAGGTTGATGCTCAACCACTGAGCAATACCAGCCAGGCTCCTTCTTTTACTGCTGCATAGTATTCCATGGTGTAATGTACCACAGCTTTTTTATCCACTCATCTACTAATGGGCACTTGGACTGTTTCCTGATCGTAGCTAATGTACTAAATTGCACTGCTATGAACATAGGGGTGCATATATCCTTTCTGATTGGTGTTTCAGGTCTCTTAGGATATATTCCTAGAAGTGGGATTACTGGATCAAATGGGAGTTCCATTTTTAGTTTTTTGAGGAAACTCCATACTGTTTTTCACAGTGGCTGCACCAGTCTGCATTCCCACCAGCAGTGCACGAGGGTTCCCTTTTCTCCACAACCTCGGCAGCACTTGTCGTTTGTTGATTTGTTGATGGGAGCCATTCTGACAGGTGTGAGATGGTACCTCATTGTTGTTTTGATTTGCATCTCTCAGATGATTAGTGACTCTGAGCATTTTTCATATGTCTCTTGGCCTTCTGTATGTCTACTTTGGAGAGTGTCTATTTAGGCCCTTTACCCATTTTTAAATTGGATTGTTTGTCTTCTTTTTGCTAAGTTGTAGGCGTTCCTTATATATTTTGGATATTAACCCTTCATCAGATGTATCATTGCCAAATATGTTCTCCCACACCGTGAACTCCCCCTTCATTTTGTTGATGGTTTCTTTTGCTGTGCAGAAGCTTTTTATTTTGATGTAGAAACATTTGTTTATTTTCTCCTTAGTTTCCCTAGCCCTACGAAATGTATCTATAAACATATTGCTACAAGAGATATCTGAGATTTTGTTGCCTATGGTTTCTTCTAGGACTTTTATGGTTTCACGACTTACATTTAAGTCTTTTATCCATTTTGAGTTTATTCTTGTGTATGGTGTAGCAGTAAGTTGGTGGTCTAGTTTCATTTTTTTGGCATGTATCTTATGTATTCCATTTATTACCATTTTAAAGACCAGAAGCCAAGACATAGAGAAATTAAACAATTTCCTGCAAGTCACACAGACAATAAATGGTGAGGCTTCAATTTGACTCCGATAGTCTCATTTCAGAGCCCTTGAAGATAACCACTACACTAGGCATTTTCCATGCTTAAGATCAATATTGAATGCAGCTTCCAGTTCCTACCTACTGTTTCACACACACAGTACTATTGCTTAGTTTCCCAGTGAGAAGCCCCTTTGGAATGGCAAGCCTGAAACTAGTTCCTGTTTTCAGCCTCACTTCCCCACCTCTTCAAAGGCATGTTATATAATCCCTGTTCTAAGAGTTGGCTGGGATAATCCTTGCATTATTGGAGAAACTCCAGGTACTTACCAATAATATGGTTTCTCAAGAAAGAAGTTATCACAGGTGATTATCACAGGCCCTTTTTTCTTTCTCCTGTCCACTTTAGAGACATTAACTAGAATCTCTAATATTTCTTTTCCTTCCTGTCTGATCATCAAGCACACTGAAAAACATTAGCTAGGTGATCCAGAAACCACAAGTAACAAGATAGGTGAGGTTATGGATGGGCCTAAAAGCCATCAAAAGCAAATTTAGCAAAGTGTTATACAAGCTGATAGGACTGCCCTGGCCAGGCATTCAGTTGGCTAGAGTGTCGTCCAGATACTCCAAGGTTGCGGGTTCGATTCCCAGTCAGGGCACATATAAGAACCAACCAATGGATGCATAAATAAGTGGAACAACAAATCAATGTTTTTCTCTCTCTCTCCCCCTAAAATCAATATTTTTTAAATTTTAATAAAAATATTTTTATAAAGCTGACCATACAGGCTGGAAGGAGGGGGGGGGTTGAAGGAAGAGATAGGAGATATCTATAATATTATCAACATTAAAAATGTATTTTTAAAAAGTTGACAGGACTAATTAATTCTTGCATAAACTAACAGATATATAGCTAAGGAGCTTGTTATAATGAAAGGCACAATGGTATAGGTATCAACTTGAATTTCAGCCCTGCCTCAACCACTAATGTGCTAAAGAGGCAGATTATAACTCAATTTTCATCTATAAAATGGACAGACTGCAGATTTATGTTAAAGGTTAAATGAGATAATGTATGTGAAAGTGCTATGAGAATAGTAAATTGTTCTATGTGCTTGAAAGGGGCTTGCTTATGAGCATCTTGACACTAAGCAAAAACTTGAAAATAACTTGCTCCAACCTACATATTTGCCTTTAGTAATTCAGCAAAGTTCACCTGACAGTTGATAACTAGGCACTTATATTAAACTCCAACTTCCACCTCCCTTGTTGATATATTATCTGCCTTTACTGGACTTTGCCTTAATAACAATGATTTCTTACATTTGTTTAGCTTTTTATAGTTTACAAAGAGTTTATTGAATTTATTGAAATCAATAACATTGGTGATGCATGTTTACAATCAGTAAATCTGGGGCTTAGAGGAGTGATGCAACTTGTACACGATCCCACAGCTGGTACGATCCATATCAAAAGGAAAGTTAAAAGAAGACAGGGATAGAAAAATGTTTTAAGGCTAATAATCTAGTCACCCACATCATATGGTTTTGTAGAAAAGTTCCTTCTCTACCTTGACAAAGAAAGAAAAGATTTCTCCAAAGTATCTGAAATGATCACAGGCTCTTGTTTTGTTTATAAAGCAGTGACCAAGTTGCAGAGACAAAGAATTATGTGTTAGAAAATGATGAATGGACTTTTTCAATGTCACTAAAGTGCCTTCTAAAGAAACCACCAAAAAGAATTATGGGAATTTATTTATACTGCTTTTAGTGTGTGTGTGGGGGGTGGGGGAGTGTTAAAAAAAATCAGTGTTATAAAATTTGATACTTTCCATTCATATTATTTAAAATATCAAAAAATATCAGCCAAATCAATTACAATAAGGTTTAGAGAAGAGGAAAATGGGGAAATCAAGAAGTAGAGCTTGAGAAAGAGTAGTGTGATTATAAAGGCTTAAATATCACCTGTGGGTGAGATGATAAATTTATATGGCCTTACATGAGAAGGCATTGACCAGGAGATCTGGGTTCTAGCACCAAATTTGAAGGAGATTTAGAAATCACTGATAATAGGGACCATAGTTTATTAAGCTCTTACCAAGTGTCAAGCTCTGTGCCAGATGCTTGATGTGGATAGCTCATTTACATTTCACCAACATTGCTAGTTACTATTATTATAATCCCAATACCACACATGAGTCTTTCGAGGCTCAAAAATGTTAAGTAAATTACTCAAGGTCATACAACTTAAGCAAGAAAAGACGTGTATATCTGATTCTAAAAACCGTGCTCATTTTAACATATAAATTGCCTTTCAAATAATTTCACTTTAATAAGCTCAATTTCCTCTCATACAATTTTTTCTGGGATATCAATTTGTTTCCTCAGTTAATCTGCTGTGTATCCATCCACAGTTCCAAGATGTGACTCAAAAACACTGGCTTCCTGAATAACTAATCTTATTTCAAGGACACCATTCAACACGTACAAATGTGTATACAAAGCTTCTAGAGTATGACCATGACTCAGCATCATAATCAGCATCTCTGGAACCTGCCAGATCGTAGGGCCTGACAAGGCCAAGATGAATGCATTGCTCAGTAATAGTACAATCAGCCTATGAACTGGTGGTGAGTCAAATGTAATTTAGATAATAACTAGAAAATATTATTTCCTGCAGTAGAGTAGTTTACAAAGAATGAAGATGACTTTGTGTACTCTCAAACACAAAAAGACTTTGAATCAAACAGATTCGTCATGCTCACCACTAGTCAAGCAGTGAATCATTTCCCACAAAAATACAAAGTTAAGGACATATTGAATGATGGAAATCACTGTAGACAAATGAAATACAGGTAGGATCTCTTTTTAAACAAATATCACTTTAACATCCGGTTATGTATAATACAGTTATATTTATCTCCCTGCCAATATTACATACTCATATTTTTATTGATATTTAAGAAATACATGTAATACATCTTGTAAAGCATAGGTAATATTCTCATTCCCTAATTATTTTTTAAAATGTTTTTTAAAATATTTTTTATTAATTTCAGAGAGGAAGGGAGAGGGAGAGAGAGATAGAAACATGAATGATGAGAGAGAATCATCGATCAGCTGCCTCCTGCAGGCCCCCTACTGGGGATCGAGCCTGAAACCTGGACATGTGACCTTTCAGTCCGCAGGTCGATGCTCTATCCACTGAACAAAACTGGCTAGGGCCCTAATTATTCTTTAGATGGTTTCCTGTATGGCATCCTGAATTCATCCAGTTAACAAATTTCCAGAAGCACTGTCAAAGCTAAAGAATTTCGTTTTGAGCTACGATAGCCAGATTAAAAGTGTTAATTCACAAAGCAGTTTACACACTTCAGAATCTGTTCCCAATCTTAGCAGACCAGAGCTTTATTATTGTATCCAACATACTGCCAACAGGATTTTACAACCCTCTAAACAATCCTCCAAGGCCATCAATTTCTTAACGCAGGTTAAATTATTATTAAACGTGCCTTACATTCTATTCAAATGCAGTCATGGCTGAACAGCAGTGCAGTATCTTGAAAGTCTCCACTGCTCTGGAACTAGCAAAACAATTTTTATGATCAACACCCTTCTCTCTACTCCCAGATGCTCTCAAATACTTTTTAGCAAGCAAACACTGTGTAACCAAAACATTCATTTTGTGGAATAAGTAATAATAGAGTGTGCCCCACTCCCTCCATATTAAATGAGAACAGGATACAAAATGTAAAATAGCAGGTTTTATATTACATTAAGGCTATTCTACCAGTATGCTCTCTCATGTCCATAAGATATAGATTATAAATACATGGAAATAGGGTATTATATTATATATAGTAGCATTCATTTAAAAATATTAACAAAACATGTACATATTTCTATTATGTATTCATTATTCAACAATTATTTTTGGAAGCCTATTTATTAAATGCCAGGCACTGTTCCAGACACTGGAAATACAGCAGTGAACAAGACAAATAACTTGCCCTCTTGGAATTAACTTTTTGGTGTGGGAACCAGACAATAAACATATCAGATAATTATAAGTTCTATAAAGAAAAATAAAGCAGGACAATAGGGAGAGAGAGAAACATTGACATGAGAAACATTGAATGGTTGCCATCCTGACCGGGCATCAAACCTGCAACCTAAGTATGTGCCCTGATGGGGAATCGAACCCATGACTTTCCAGTGCTGGCCAGGGCTCCTAAGTTTCCTTTTTAAAAGTGCTTATGACAGTTATTTTTTACTTGGATGTGGCCAGAGCTTTATTGTTTTCCAGTGGTCTGATTGCCCTTCTTAAAAATGAATTTCCTGTTTACTGAGGACTGGTTCTTTATAATCACCAGCTTAAAACCTCTAAATCTACTTCATTATCTTAAGTGGTAGGTCTGCCTACTAATCTATTTTCTCACTGTTTTGATAGCTGTTTGTGAGCCTGGGTTAGACAATGTGTCCTAAGTGACTTTAGCGCCTTCTCATCAAAATAGAACCTTAGAGTGTCTATTTTTATAACCTGTGCCTTTGATTGCTGTATTGGTGCTGACATGGTCATAGGCATCCATCCAGATCTTCATTTCACAGACATTTCCTGAGCATCAATTTTGCTCTCAAGGCTGCAGATACGAAAACAATCAAGAAACATTGTTCCCTGCCCTCAAGTCTATTGAAGGAGCAGACAAAACAAAACAAAACACCAGTTACTCACTACACACCTATTAAAATGAACAAAATCCAGAACACTGACAACAACAAATAATGACAAGGATGTGTAACAACAGAAACTCCATACTTTGCTGGTGGGAATACAAAATGGTACAATCACTTTGGAAGACAATTTGGCAATTTCTTACAAAACTATACTCTCACCATACGATCAAGTATTCATGCTCCTTGATATTTACCCAATGAAGTTGAACACTTATGTCCACACAAAAACTCGCACATGGATGTTTATGGAGGTTTTATTCATTATTGCCAAAACTTGGAGGCAACCAAGATGTCCTTCAGTAGGTGAGTGGATAAATAAACTGCAGTGCATCTATACAATGGAATGTTATTCAGTGCTAAAAAGAAATGAGCTATCAAGCCATGAAACGACATGGAGAAACTTTAAATGGAAATTGCTAAGTGAAAGAAGCTAATCTGAAAAGGTTACATACTGTATGATTCCAACTATGTGACTTTCTATGAAAGGCAAAGCTATGGAGACAGTGAAAACAGGAGGGGTTTCCAGGGGTTGGAGTAAGCAGGAGAAATTAATTGGCAGAGCACAGAGCATTTTTAGGACAATGAAAATACTCTGCATGATCATGGATACGTGTCATTATACATGTGTCTAAACCCAAAGGATGTACAACATTAAGAGTGAAAGCCATGCCCTAACCGGTTTGGCTCAGTGGATAGAGCATCAGCCTGTAGACTGAAGGGTCCCAGGTTCGATTCCAGTCAAGGGCATGGACCTTGGTTGTGGGCACATCCCCAGTAGGAGGTGTGCAGGAAGCAGCTGATTGATGTTTCTCTCTCATCGATGTTTCTAACTCTATCCCTCTCTCTCTTTCTCTCTGTAAAAAAATCAATAAAACATTTTTTAAAAAAGAGTGAAAGCCACTTAGCTGGTTTGGCTCAGTGGACTGAGCATTGGCCCTCAGACTGAAGGGTCCCGGATTCAATTCCGGTCAAGGGCATGTACCTTTGTTGCAGGCTCAAGCCCCTCCCTGGTTGGGGCTACATGCAGTAGGCTACCAATCGATGTGTCTCTCTCACATCGATGTTTCTGTCTCTCCCCCTTCCTTTCCACTCTCTCTCTAAAAAAAAAAAAAATGGAAAAACATCCTTGGGTGAGGATTAACAAAAAAGAAAAAGAGTGAAAGCCAATATAAACTATGAAATTTCAAGTGATTATGATGTGTCAATAATGTGTCAATACTAAACTGTAACAAATGCACCACTTCGAAAGGGATGTTGGTAATAGGAAGGCTATGTGTGTGTGGAGATATGGGGACGTGGAAAATTTCTGTACCTTTTTAAAAATTTTGCTATGAACCTAAAAGTGCTCTAAAATAATTAGTCTTTAAAAATTAAGTTATATAGACTTCCTGTTAAATAAATTATAATACAAGTAAAGTAATAAATAAAGGATGAGCCTTTTCTCAGGCTACTGGTAGAAATGTGAATTGCTACCATTGTTTTTGGACATGGTGCAGCTGAGATTACTAGCTGTCCCCTAATATTCATTATTTTCTCCTTCAACAGTAATGGAACCCTCAAGTGTTAGCTGGGCATATTGCCACACAAAACGAAGACTTCATTTCTGAACAGCCTTTCGGCTATATGTGACATCCATTAAATCCTGGCCTAAGAGATGTAACGGGAACTGTTATCTTCAATCTCTGGGTCATGACAATGGACCTTTTTCTCCCCTCACTCTTTTCTCCTTTCTCCATCCTGCTGCTTAGAGTGTGAGCCACCTTTGATCAAGCAATCAGCAGATGAGAGAAACACCCTAGGCAGGGCAGAAGAACCCATTCTGAATAGCTCAAGGCCCTTGTCCTCCTTCAGTAAAATTGCATACTCTTCAGGCAGCCCTGGATTAGCTACTTTCAAGTATCTGGGAGCAAAAGAAATCACTTTTTTATTTAAGCAAAACCGGTAACCTAATTAGAGTATTTAGCATTGTGTATCAAAATCCTTTAAAAGTTTATAACTTTTGAGCCCAAATTTCCAAGTAATCAAGGAATTATCTATATCTATAAAAGCCTAAGCAACCGGCCAACTGGCCGACCGTTTGACCGGCCAACCGGTAGCTATGATGTGTGCTGACCACCAGGGGAAAGACGCTCAACACAGGAGCTGCTGAGCTGTGGTGACTTGGCAGCTCCGTTTCTCGGGTGATGCACCCGGAACCAGAGAGGAGGGAGCCTGATTCAGGGGTGTGTCCCCTGAGAACCGGCCTCTCACAATCCGAGACCCCTTAGGGGATGTTGAAAAGCCAGTTTTGGCCAGATCTCTGCAGGCCAGGCCGAGGGACCCCACCGGTGCATGAATGCACCAGTCCTCTAGTGTATGTACATAGTCCAACACCTCATTTTCTGCATAGCCTTTGAGTCAGAAGATTATTTCTCAAAAGGGCAACATTTAAGCTATGTAGTACTTCCCTGGGCTAATGGGGGAGACTTACTGAAGTACTCTACCTGCAAATATTATAACCATAAGGTACTGAAGTAGAAACTTTTCACAGTGACAAAATACAATGTGACAATAAATCAATGTCCCCCTTTGAAGCCTTGGAAGTCCTTACTGTTGTAAACAAGTGGATGTAAGTGCTGTAGGGGCCTCTCTGGCTGTCTGCAGGTTTTGCTCATATGAGCTGCTCTCAGTACCACAGCACTTCTTCCACCATCATGAGCTGCTGCCATGGTTTTCTGAATGATGTCCTGATGGTACACTCACACATCTTTAATCCTATACTGTTTCACCATTTCCAGATGTTGACAGCTCATCCCACATGCTTTGGTTATTATCAGAATGACCTAGAGTTCAAGTTTTCTCTCAATAAATCAGTACTAATTTCATCAATAATGTACACCCTTCTTCCTACACAACTGCTAGATAAAAGAGATGGCTGATTGCATAATCAGAGGTTAATCACTGCTGGCTGAGTAAAGCTAAACTTGCCTAGAGCAGCGGTTCTCAACTATGGGTCATAATCCTTTTGGCGGTCAAATGACCCTTTCACAGGGGTTGCCTAAGACCATCCTGCATATCAGATATTTACATTATGATTCATAACAGTAGCAACATTACAGTTATGAAGTAGCAACGAAAATAATTTTATGGTTGGGTCACAACATGAGGAACTGTATTTAAAGGGCCAGAAGGTTGAGAACCACTGAGAGAATAGAGAACTTCTTGTAGTAGAATCATATGTACAGAGCATGGCTTTGTATTTCTTTCAATGAACATCCATGGGAAGGTTAGAATGACCAATACCTCTTACCCTCCAACCCTGATTCAGTCCTTAGAAGTAGGTAGGATGCTCTTCAGGAAGGAGCTCCTAGGCCTTCCTGATTTTCTTGATACTGACTACCAACAACCAACGAGACACGTGTAAATTTACACATACAAACACATACTTGGCTTCCACCCTCTATGACCCTGGCTTATACACCAGTGGAAAAAAAGAAGCCAGATAAGTTAAATGATTTTCCCATAATGTCCTTTCATTCTAGCTTACACTTTTTAGTACAATTGTGATTATTGCTCAGCTTTGCAAAGACTTAACTGCTTTTTCTATATTTATCAGATTTGTCTTCTTCCTTTCTTTATTCAATCCAGATTTGCTTCCATATCTCAAACTCAGCCTATTTGCCTGACTTTTTGTCATAACAAAACCACTACCCTGAATGAATCCAACTCTCAGGTTTTCTTTGTGCCTATGCTTAAGTAGTGAGTGCTAGAAGAGGTCCCACAATAGGCTAGTTCCTTGCTAAATTCATAATATTCCATTTTATTTTATATATATTTTTATTGATTTCAGAGAGGAAGGGAAAGGGAGAGAGAGATAAAAACATCAATGATGAGAGAATCATTGATCGGCTGTCTCTTGCATGCTCCCCTACTGGGGATTGAGCCTGCAACCCGGGTATGTGCCCTGACCAGGAATTGAATTGTGGTCTCCTGGTTCATAGGTCCACACTCAACCACTGAGCTATGCCAGCTGGGCCATAATAATCCATTTTAAATAAACTCACAGTACTACTCATAAACATTACTACATGTTTCTGTTCAACTTTATTCCATTCTTGACAACAATTACAAACTTTTTTTGTAATATCCTCAATTTTCTCATCCTCTTTCCCTCATCTCAGTCTCTTAAAAAAAACCCACAACAAATTGAAGCTATCTGATAGAAATTCTCTCATCTTCCTGATTCCACATCCTCTTTCCTTTCTTCCTGCTATAATAAAGGGGGTATATTTACTACTTTCTATTAATTTTTCAAGAGAGAGAGAGGAAGGAAGAGAGATAGAGAGTTAGAAACATCGATGAGAGAGAAACATCGATCAGCTGCCTCCTGCACATCCCCCACTGGGGATGTACCCGCAACCCAGGTACATGCCCTTGACCGGAATCGAACCTGGGACCTTTCAGTCTGCAGGCCGACGCTCTATCCACTGAGCCAAACCGGTTTCGGCTAAAGGGGGTATATTTACTACTTTCGATTAATTTTTCAAGAGAGAGAGAGAGAGAGAGAGAGAGAGAGAGAGAGAGAGAGAGACATTGATCCGTTTGCCTTCTGCACTATCCCTGACTGGGGATTGAACCAGCAACCTGGGTAAGTGCCCTGACTGGGAATTGAATCCACCACCTTTAGGTGAACGGGATGACACTCCAACCTACTGTGCCACACCAGCCATGGTGTATATTTCCTACTTTCTAAGGTAAAATTCCTCATGTGTGTTTTGAATTCTAACCTTGCTGCCGTTATAAGAAATCTTATCATTTAAAATGTTTCTTCTTTCATATATCTTCAACATGCATAAGATGTATATTTGGATACATATGTCTCAGCTGCACACATCCCATTAGCATTGAAACATGTCCTATTCTCCACAAACTTAAAAAATATAAGATACCTTGCCCACATATTTGCCTCCAGCTACTACTCCAATACTCCCATCTTCTTCACAGCCAAATTTCTAGAAAGAGTTGTCTATACTTGCTATTTTCTTCACATTTACCACTCACTCTTCATCACTCCATTTCGTTCTGGCTTTGTCCTTCATCCCACTACTAATTCATGCCTCTTCTGAAGGAGGTCCCACCAGAATAACTAATGACCTCTACGTTATGGAATCCAATAGGTATTTTTTTATCCCAATTTTGTTTAGCCCTTAGTGGTATTCACCTGTTTGCCACCATCCTTCTTGACATACTCTTCCCTTATCTTTTCTGATATCAGCTTCCCAGTTTTCCTTCTATCTATCTGGCGACTCTTTTAATTTCATTTTTAGGTTCATCCTTTACTTATCCTAATATTAAACATCAGAGCTCTTTGAGGCTCTCATCTCTTTTGGTTTTATGTTTTCTTTAGATAATTTTTCCATTCCCACAGCTTCCACTGCCGTTGATATTCCAAGGACTTTCAAAAAGATACCTTTCACTACTGTACTGAGCTCAAGACTTGTATATTTAATTGCTTTCTCAAGCTCTTCACTTGGAAGTCTCAAACACAACTCAAATACAAAATGTCAAACATCAACATCATGATCTTCTATCTGAAAATGGGTCCTCTTGACAAAGCTGTATTAATTTCGAAGTGTAGTGGTCTCATCTCACTGATCGGCAGTGGTGCCAATTCAACAGTAAAAGCCAGAAACCAGAGAGTCACCTTAGACACCTGACACCTACGTCTCCCATGGCCAATCCATAAACAAATTTGATCAATTTTTCAAACATCACTTCAAAATATTTATTTCTGTCTTCCCTTCCATGCTCGTCCAAATTATCATCATAACTTGCCACAACTATTACAATAGCTTCTTAATACATCTTCCTAAATTTACTCTGGTCCCATTTTATTTCCATGCTATAGGCAGAGTGATTTCTTTTTTTCTGTTTTCCAAGTGTAAACTTGGTTATACAACTTCCCTGCAAAATATTATTCATTGCTTGATTTTTATCTTGAAATAGAGATAAAAATTATTTTACTTGGTCCTCAAGGTCCTAAATATTGTGGCATCTGACAACTTCTGCAGACACTTTTTATGCATTCTCACCACAGGTCCTGTGCACATGCTGTTCCGTGTGCCTGGAATATTCACATTTCTCTCTATCCCCCTTGGACTAAGTTACCTTTTACTCATATTATTATCTCCATTTTAGACAGGAAACTGAGACTCAGAGAGGTTAAGTAACTGATCTAAATGATCAGATAGTAAGCAGGAGGAAGTAGAATTCCAGCCCAATCAGTCTGATTCTAGAACATATGCTTTTAACTCATAATATAATACCATTGGAAACTTTCCTTTCTAGTAGTTAGAATTTAAAATTACATATTTATAATTGAGATTATTTGAATAATGTCTATCACTTCTGGTCAACTGCAAGGTCTATGAGAACAGGAACTGCTTCTGCTTTCGTGTTAGCATAATACCTATCTCATAGTAGACAATAAATATTTGGTGAATGAATGAATGAATGAATGAATGAATGAACTGATGTGTCTTTAAGAGTGTAAGCTAGTTATTTCAAGAGATCCCTTCATTTTAGAAAGCTGGCAGGCTCCTGATCCAATGTAAATGTACCATGCTCGATCATGTTACCTTGATAGGTCCACAACATCATTCACCAAAGGATTCTTCTGGATTATGTCTTTAAGCTGTGTAAATAACAAGCCCATACTTATCAAAGAAGTCATGAAAAGGAAATTATATCTTTCCTGGAACAGCAATAAATTCCACTTATGCAAATTATCATGAAATATCCAGATAATCCTTCAAAGCATGATTTCAAAACAGAGATGAAGTCAGTTTTCTGTTTCAAAGAATATGAATACATCTGGAGATTATGAAGTCAGAACATTAATGCAACTTATCATCATCTTCTTTCCTCTATTTGGGATTCATCTGTATCACTCCATCTTCACTTCCATGACCCTAATCCTAGTCATTACTGTCTCTTGACTGATCAACTGCAATGACCTCCTGATGCATTTCCACCTTACAATAAGTCAGATCCACTTCATTGTTTATGCTGTAGTCAGTGTTTCTCCTGAAAACAAATATGTCATTTAAAACTCCTTTACAAGCTTTCCACTGCTCCACAGAATAATTTATAATAAAAGCTTATAAATCAATGTGTTCATGGTGTGCCAGTAATTTTATAAGCATTTGACCATATTAATTCATTTAATCATCCCCACAGCATTATGAGATAGGTACTTATGTCATTCCATTTTACCAATAAGGAAATTGACACATGGAGAAGCTAAATAATTATGCTAGTAAGTGATGTGGTCAGATTTGAACTAGGCAAATGTCATTCCAGAGCCTGTACCTGAACCTCTATGATGTAATTGATCTCATAAAATATTTAGCATGGCAATCAACAATTTTTATTATCTAGACCTTGCCAACACTTTCAGTCTCATCTCCTGTCTTGTTTCATCTCTAAGTTTTTGCCCAATCAGGTAACCTAATAGTTATCCTGTTTTACCTAGCCTAGTCTTGATTACTTTCAGTCATTGAGATTTAGCTCAGGTAGCACTTTTTTCTAAGTTTTTTGTACTCCTTTCCCCAGACTGGATTTTATGAGTCTCCTCTGTATTCTCTACAGAAATATTAGAAAATGAAGTTCTGCAGTATATCAAAAGGTACTCACAATTTACTGAAAGAGAGAGTTTCATAAACAGACAAGTATGTGGCAATATGGTTTGAGATAATTATCTGTGGTTTGCTCTAAGTTTTTTTTTTGTTTTTTTTTTTGCTTCGCCCTCCCATTTCAAGAAAACAACCAGGTCCTTTTATTCTTCCTTATCTCACCAGAGGGATTCCTCACCCCCACTCCCACTGCCAGAATTAAAAGCAGAAACTGTCCACAGAGACTTAATTTCCTGGCTTTGTATTCCCCAAATCTAAGGTAATGGGAGAGATTGGGAGTGTCAATGATGATCTCAAGAGGACAGATGAAATTCCTTTCAGGGTACTGAGAAGGAAAAAGAAAATTTCTTGCTTACCCAAGTTTGTGGATTAATTTCACACTAACTTCAATTATAATAAAATGTTCTAAGTTCCAAGAGAGAGAGAGGCAAGTGTTGAGAAATACAAAGGACAAGGATGTAACCTGATCTTGGGAGTAGTAGTGGTCAAGTAAGAGTCCTTAGAGAAGGAATTCCTCAACTATCTCATAAATAAGGAATAGGTGTTTGCCAAGGCGGTGAGGGGAAATTGGCGGGGATAGAGGATTTTGTCTCAATGGTAATTGATAAAGCAAAAGCAAGCGAGAATGTTTAATGAATTCAGGAATCTATCAGTGGTTTATTTTGGCTGCAATGTAAGATGTATATATGCATGCTTTCTGAGACATGTTAAAAGACTTTGGACTTAATCCTGAGGGTAATAAATGGTACTGACAGTAGAAAGTAGTATCATGGAAACTAATGAAGCAGAAGAATTCAAGGAAAAAATATTCAAAAGCCTCACATGCTTAAAAAAGGAAGACATGGGGGAAAATAAGACAAGAATTGAAATTGAGGAGTTAGGAGCGGCTAGGCAGTAATAGGGATGGGACTATGGGAGAGGAATGTGAAGGGGGTGTACAGCTGGATACTGTGAACGTGGACAGGAACCAGTTCGTCAGCCACACCCTGTCCCATGTAAAATCCCAAGAACAAAGGGCCCTGATCCCAGGCTGAACACACAGGGCAGGAATATAGACAGAACCCTGAAGCTTAAAATATATGGATGTTGCTAGGGCTGAATTTTTTTAACCAACTAATGGGAAGTTAGCAGGGCATATATTAACCCCTAGATGAAGGAGCTGCCATGGCAACCTGTTCCGGTCCCCTCCCTGCAGCAGGGAGCTTTTCTGTAATAAAAACTTTGCTTTCACTTATCTCTTTGTCCCTGGAACTCATTCTTCAATTTCACGAGACAACAAACCCGGCCTCAACTTGAATTTTGGTTTCAAAATGTGTCTGTTTTATGTGGAAATGAGAAGTAATTGTTGACTTTGGTAAAAGCAGTTATATGGGTGGAACACTTTTTATTGAAGCTTGATTGTATAGGTTGTGTAGGTCTTAGTTGTATAGGAAAGGGTCAAGAAAAGGAGTCTTTTATTTCCTTTGCTTACTAAAGAACTCATAGAGGGGAAGAGCTTAAAAATGCAGAAGATCCTCTAAACAAAAACTCAGCAAAGAAACATCAATCCTAAATGACTCACTAGATCAGATGGAATTAATTGACATCTTCAGAACATTTCACCCCAAAGCCACAGAATATACATTCTTCTCAAGTGCACATGGGTCATTTTCAAAGATAGACCATATATTGGGTCACAGCCAAAGTCTCTTCAAATTCAAGAAGATAGAAATCATATCAAGCATCTTCTCAGATCACAATGGCATAAAACTAGAAATCAACTACAATAAAAACAATTAAAAATGCAGAAGAGACGCCGAAACCGGTTTGGCTCAGTGGATAGAGCGTCGGCCTGCGGACTGAAAGGTCCCAGGTTTGATTCCGGTCAAGGGCATGTACCTGGGTTGCGAGCACATCCCCCGTAGGAGATGTGCAGGAGGCAGCTGATCGATGTTTCTCTCTCATCGATGTTTCTAACTCTCTATCTCTCTCCCTTCCTCTCTGTAAAAAATCAATAAAATATATTTAAAAAAATTCAGAAGAGAAAAAGGATAATTACATACGGAGATCTCTGAAAAAGAAAGAGGGCGGCATGAAATTTAAACAAAGATAAGGAACACCATCTCCTGGGGATGTCTGAGACTCAGACAGGTAGGTGTTAGGTTGTGTGGCTAAAACACAAAGGGCCACTCCTATCTCCTCTGCAAGCTCAGCTCATGTTATTCCAGGAAAGGGAAGAAGTTCCCTCCTATCCTGCAGGCTTGCTGGCATCACCCTCAACAAGAGACTGTTTGGATATTTCCCGCGAGTCCTGGTGGCCCTGCCCTGCTGACCTCAGTTCTGCAGGAAGAAGGGAAGACTGCTAGGATCTGGGACATAGAGTATGTCTCTCTTGGAGGCTATTGTCTGGGATCAGGTTGAAGTGCTTAGCCGCCTCCTACTGACTCCACCAGCACCACCCCTAACCTGAGCCCCAGTGGCTCCACCCTCTTGAGCTTGCTCCTGCAGAGTGGATGGCTGGCTGCAACAAACCTGAACCTGCAGCGAGCTCCTCATGGGGGAGTTAGAGTTGGAGATTCTGGCAGAGACTGACTGGTTTGGCTCTGAAGTAGGGGCCATTTTACTGTTGTTGAGTGCCTGACTGCGTGGTCGGCAAGTAGGGGACACACAGGCCCCATCCTTCCAACCCTGATTTGCCCAGCCTACCAAGCTCATGACATGAGGAAAGGTCTGTCAGTCATGGCCAGCCTGGGCCCACTCTACAGTCTTTCTTCAGAAAGCTCTGGAGAAAAATAAGCTACTCAGAGGGAGGTGAAGTAGCTGACAGGTGGAGGCAGATCTCAAGTAGCCTCGGACCTTTTATTGATCTGCCCCCAGGTCTAAGCTGAAGGAAGCCAAACTTTGTACACAGATTGTCCCCCCCACGCCACACACATCCAGGCCCAGTAGATGCAGCCACAGACAGTCAATAGTGTGGTAGCTCCAGACAGGTAACCCAAGGCTGTTTACACACAACATGTGACATTGACCTGTACCCGAACCCCACCCAGATAGACCCAGAAGCAATACAACCAGTGATGGGTTTCAGATATCACCCAAAACTTTACCCAACTAGCCACAAAAGCAGTACACCCAAAGGGAGATTCTGGTAGACACCAGAACCTTCTGGGAACAAATCCACCTCTGGGGCGGGGGGGGAGTACCTACACAGCAACTCATACATAGTGATTGAGGTTTATCCTTATAGTCAGACAGCCTGAAGGATTAATTCTATCCATGAAAGGGCCAACAGCACTCAAGGGCCTATAACAGGAGGGTGCACATAACCTATAAGAAATATTCCTGACCAAACCGGTTTGGCTCAGTGGATAGAGCGTCGGCCTACAGACTGAAAGGTCCCAGGTTCGATTCCGGTCAAAGGCATGTACCTTGGTTGCGGGCACATCCCCAGTAGGAGGTGTACAGGAGGCAGCTGGTTGATGTTTCTCTCTCATCGATGTTTCTAACTCTCTATCCCTCTCCCTTCCTCTCTGTAAAAAATCAATAAAATATATTTTTTTTAAATAAATAAATAAATAAATAAATATTCCTGGAGAAGAACCAAGATGGTGGCATAAGGTATACACTTGTACGTGCTGCCCCCAACAACCACACCAAAACTACAACTAGCCCTAACTGGTTTGGCTCAGTGGATAGAGCATCAGCCTGCGGACTCAAGGGTCCCAGGTTCGATTCCGGTCAAGGGCATGTACCTTGGTTGCAGGCACATCCCCGGTGGGGAGTGTGCAGGAGGCAGCTGATCGATGTTTCTCTCTCATCGATGTTTCTAACTCTCTATCTCTCTCCCTTCCTCACTGTAAAAAAATCAATAAAATATATTTTTTAAAAAGCATAAGCTCTTTAAAAGAAATAAAAATACTGTATAACTACCTCAAAGGCTATAGCCTGTAGTAATATTTTTTTTTTAAAAAAAGGACAACTAAAAGACAAAATGGCTATCATCCAGAACCACAGGAAAGCTGGCTGAGTGGAAGTTCTACAACTAGAAGGAAAGAAAAAAGCACATTGAGACTGAGTAGGAGGTGCAGAGGCGCCAAGAGCGGAGGTAAGGAGGCGTGCGAAATGGGCTGGCAACTGGGTGCGCTATTTATTTCAATTGGAAGGGAGATACAAGCTCCTGACTGCTCTGAACTTGTTTCCATAGAGACTCTAGGGACCCAAACTCCTATGGGGAGAAACTGGACTGTCTGGCATTGGGTCAGAAAGCGAAGGTGGCTTTCTCGCAGAGCTGCCGCAGGGATCATTGTTACTATGAGGGCGTGGGACTCAGGGACATGGAGACCCGGAGATGCAGAGACAGCTGACTGACAGCCATCACTGTTTGCTCCGCCCTGGTGATTCCCTGAGACGCTGCCCCACCCAATTTACAACCCCACCCAAGCTGTGCACAGCGGCTTTTGCATATGAATCACCTGTCTTTTTGCAGCCTAACCTAACAAACTACAGCTGGGTCAGAGAGCTCCGAAACTTCCAAACCCCAAACAAAGAGGACAAATCTGCAGATCTCGCTGTAGCTCCTGCTGGGTGGCCTCAGGCAGTGGCTGAATTTGCACCTCCTTGAAGATCCAGGAGCCAGTGTACCCAGTAGTCAGATACCAGATTTCAACTCCTCACATCCATAAATGACACATTCAAGAGACAGATTCAGTGAGCACCAAAGCCCCACTGAAGCAAGTCCTGCCCCATAAGGGTGCCTCCAGCACAGCAGTTCTCCAATTGTAGACACAGCTGGTCCTCACAGCCAATTGGCCTGGAGGTCAATTCCTCCCAGGGATACCAATAGCAATCAAGGCTTAACTACAACAAGACTGTGTACCCAGCCCACAAATGGATGCACCAAGAGTGTCCACCTCAGGTAATTGGGGAGGCTGAGCCACTGGGCTCAATAGGACATCTACCACACAAAGCCACTCTATCAACACAGGGAAGCAGCCAAAATGCAGAGACAAAGAAACATGTCATGAAAGAAAGAAATGGAGGAAAGCAAACTACTGGATATAGAGTTCAAAACCACAGTTATAAGGTTACTCAAGATCTTCTACAAACCTCTGAGAAACTTAGTGAGACCTCCAAGGAACTTAGTGAGACCCTCAAGGATCTTAATGAGAATGGCAAAAAAATGGGAAAGGACCATTCAGAAATTAAGCATACACTGTCTGAAATAAAGAATAATATACAGAAATCAAACACTAAACTAGAGGATCCCAAGAATCAAATCAAAGATTAGAAATTTGAGGAAGCAAAAAGCATCCATCTGGAAAAGCAAAAAGAAAAAAGAATCCAAAAATATGAAGATAGTGTAAGGAGCCACTGGGACAACTTCAAGCGTACCAACATCCAAATTATGGGGGTGCCAGAAGAAGAGAGAGAGCAAGATATTGAAAACCTATTTGAAGAAATAATGACAGAAGACTTCCCCTACCTGGTGAAAGAAATAGACTTACAAGTCCAGGAAGTGAAGAGAACCCCAAATAACAGGAATCCAAAGAGGACCACACCAAGACGCATCATAATTAAAATGCCAAGGGCAAAATACAAAGAGAGAATCTTAAAAGCAGCAAGAGAAAACAGTTATTTACCTACAAGGGTGTACCCATATGACTGACAGCTGATTTCTCAACAGAAACTATGCAGGCCAGAAGGGAGAGGCAAGAAATATTCAAAGTGATGAATAGCAAGAACCTACAACCAAGATTACTCTACCCAGCAAAGCTATCATTTAGAATTGAAGGTCAGATAAAGAGCTTCCCAGACAAGAAAAAGCTAAAGGAGTTCATCACCACTAAACAAGGATTATATGAAATGCTAAAGGGTATTCTTGAAGAAGGAGAAGAAGAAAAAGGAGAAAAAGAAGAAGAAGAAGAAGAAGAAGAAGAAGAAGAAGAAGAAGAAGAAGAAGAAGAAGGTAAAGATAAAAATTATGAACAACAAAGTGACAACAAATACATATATATCAACAAGTGAATCTAAAAATTAAGTCAATAAAAAAAATCTGATGAACAGAATAAACTGGTTAATATAGTAGAAGCAGGAGCACAGAAAGGGAGTGGACTGACAATTCTCGGGGGGAAGAGGGTGTGAAGGGTGCGGGAGGAGATTGGACAAAAAATCTTACACCTATGGATGAGGACAGTGGCAGAGGGTAAGGGCATGGGGTGGGGTGGTAACCGGGTAGAGGGGAGCTATGGGGGGAAAAGAGAAACATCTGTAATAATCTGAACAATAAAGATTTATTTTTAAAAAAGAAATATTCCTGGATAACCAAGCTCACATGATCTGGAAGATTGTGCCACTGAGCCCAATAAGATACCTATATCATAAAGTCATCATAACAAATTTGGAAGACATAGCAGATCTACCTAATACACAGACACAAAATCATAACAAATTTGGAAGACATAGCAGATCTACCTAATACACAGACACAAAATGAGGAGACAATTAAATATTCCCCAAATGAAAGAACAAGAGAAATCTCCAGATAAAGAATTAAATGGAATGGAAGCAACCAAAATACCAGATGAAAAGTTTAAAACAATGGTTATAAGGATGCTCAAGAACCTTAGGGCAGTGGTCGGCAAACTCATTAGTCAACAGAGCCAAATATCAACAGTATAACAATTGAAATTTCTTTTGAGAGCCAAATTTTTTAAACTTAAACTATATAGGTAGGTACATTGTTATTAACTTAATTAGGGTACTCCTAAGGCTTAGGAAGAGCCACACTCAAGGAGCCAAAAAGCCACACGTGGCTTGCGAGCCGCAGTTTGCCGACCACAGCCTTAGGAGAAGAATGCATGATTTCAGTGACAACTTAAACATAGAGATAACAAGCATTAAAAAGGTCATAGAAACCATAAAAAAGAACCAGTCAGAAATGAAGAATACTATATCTGAAATGAGAAATACACTAGAAGGAATCAATAGCAGGATAGATGAAGCAGAGGATCTGATCAGCAATATAGATGACAAGATAATAGCAAGTACCCAAGCAGAGCATCAAAAAGAAAAGAATTTTTAAAAATGAGAAAAAGCCCTGGGTGGGTGGCTCAGTTGGTTGGAACATCTTCCTGTACACTAAAATGTTTGTGGCTTCAATTCCCAGTCAGGGCACATATCAGAGCACATACAGGAGGCAACCGATCAATGTTTTCTCTCTCACATCGATGTTTCTCTCTCTCTCTCTCTCTCTCTCTCCCCCTTTCTCTTCCTAAACATATACTTGGGTGAGGATTAAAAAAAAACATGAGGAAATTCTAAGGGACCTCTGGGACAACATCAAGTGCAGCAACATGTGCATCAGAGCAGCACCAGGAGAAGAGAGTGAGCAAAGGAGAGAGAAGTTGTTTGAAGAAATAATGAGAGAAAACTTCCCTAACCTGGTGAAAGAAAAAGTCACATAAGTTCATGAAGCACAGAGAGTCCCAATCAAGATAAACCCAAAGCGACCCACACCAAGATACATCATAATTAAAATGGCAAAAGTTAAAGACAAAAAGGCAATTTTAAAAGCAGCAAGAGAAAGATAGTTATTACAAGGGAGTGCCCGTAGACTGTTGGCTGATTTCTCAACAGAAACATTTCAGGCCAGGTGAATTGGCATGAAATATTCAAAGTGATGAAAAGCAAGTACCTACAAATAAGACTACTTTGCCCAGCAAAGCTATCATTTAAAATAAAAAGCTAAAGAGATTCCCAGACACAAAGAACATAAATGAATTTATTGCCACCGAACCAGTATTGCAAGAAATATTAAAGTGACTGCTTTAAGGAGAAGGAAAAATCAAGAGAGAGAGGAACATAGGTATAAAAATAAAATGGCAATAATTAAGAACCTATCAATGATAACTTTAAATATAAATGGATTAAATACTCCATTCTAAAGACAGGATAGTTGAATAGATAAGAAAACATGACCTATATATATGCTGTCTACAAGAGACCCAACTCAGATTTAAAAATATACACAGACTGAAACTAAAGGGATGGAAAAAATATTACATGCAAATGAAAACAAAAATGATCTGGTGTATTAATACTTTTATTAAAAAAAATAGACTTTGAAACAAAGGCCATGTAAAGAGGCAAAGGTCACTACATAATACTAAAGGGATCAATCCAAAAAGAGTATATAACTCTTATAAACATATATGCACTCAACATAGGAGCACCTAAATATATAAAGAAAATCCTAATGGACATTAAGGCAGAGATCGGCAATAATACAATCATAGTAGGGGATTTTAACATCCCACTGACATCAATGGATAGATCTTCCAGACAAAAAATCAACAAGGCAATAGCAACCTAAACAACACACTGAATCAGATGTATTTAATTGATATTTATAGAACATTTCAATCCAAATCAGCAAAATATACATTCTTCTCAAGTGCACATGGAACATTCTCAAAGATAGACCACATGTTAGGACACAAAATAAGTCTTAATACACTTAAGAAATTAAAATCATATCAAGCATCTTGGTATGATTTTTAGTATGAAACTAGATATAATTTACAATAAAAAACTGAAAAACATTCTAACACATGAAGATTGAATAATGTTATTAACGAACGAATGGGTTAGCAATGAGATCAAGGAATAAATCAAAATTTACCTGGAATCAAGTGAAATGAACACATAACAACCTAAAACCTATGGGACACAATGAAAACAGTCATGAGCAGGAAGTTCATAGCATTACACACCTACCTCAAGAAGTAAGAAAAACCTCAAGTAAACAATCTAACCCTACACTTAAAAAAACTAGGTAAAGGACAATAAACAAAACCCAGAGTAAGAAGAAGGAAGGAAATAATAAGATTAGAGCACAAATAAATGACATAGAGACTAAAAAAAATTACAAAAGATCAGTGATACCAAGAGCTGTTTCTTTGAAAAGATAAACAAGATTCATGATGTTTAACCACACTCACCAAAAAAAGAGAGAGAACCTAAATAAATAAAATCAGAAATGAAAGAACGGAAGTAACAACTGACACCACAGATACACAAAAGATTGTAAGAAAATACAATGAATAATTATATGCTAACAAATTGGACAACCTGGGTAAAATGGATAAATTCCTAGAAAAATACAGTCTTCCAAAACTGAATCAAGAAGAATCAGAAAATCTGAATAGACCAATTACAACTAATGAAATTGAAAAAGTAATGAAAAAACTCCCAGCAAAAAAATATCTTGGACCAGATGGCTTCACAGGCAAATTTTGCCAAACATTCGAAGAACTAATACCTATCTTTTTCAAACTATTCCAAAACATTCTGGAAAAGGGAAGACTTATAAGCTCTATTTACAAGGCCAGCATTATTGTAATTCCAAAACCAGAGAAAGAAAGAAAATCATAGGCCAATATCCCTGATGAATAAAGATGCTGAAATCCTCAAAACAATTTTGGAAAACCAAATCCAGCAATACATTAAAAAGATCATACATCATGATCAAGTAGGACTTATTCCAGTGATGTAAAGTTGGTACATTATTTGCAAATCAATACATGTGATGTATCACATATATTTAAAAAACAGGAAATATTATCTTTTGCTGGAGCATGAATGGACTTGGAGTGTATTAGGTTGAGAGAAAGACAAATGCCATATGATCTCACTTATATGTGGAATCTAATGAACAAAATAAACTGACAAACAAAATAGAAATAGAGGCATGGAACATTGGAACAGATTGACAGCTGTCAAAAGGGAGAGGCATTAGGAGGCTGGATGAAAGAAAGTGAAGGGTTTGAGCTAAAAAATATATATAAATAATAGACACAGACAAAGGTGTGGTGATAGCCAGAGGGAAGGGGGGGTAGGAGGTAGGTGGAAGTGGGCAAAGGAGTGGGGGAAAATGGGGACAGAAAGAAACTTTGCTTGGGGCAATGGGCGCATGACACAGTGTGCAGATGATGTTCTACTGAGTTGCACACTTGAAAGCTGTATGGTTTCTTGAACCAATGTCACCTCAATAAATTTAATAAAAAATTAAGGCAATAATTCTTGGGGTACAGGTAATAATTAAATAAGATCATACATATAAAATGTCTGCAATATAGTAGCATATAACTCAAGTGTTATTGGTTGCCTTCTACTTCTCCCATGTCCAGAAGCCACCTCTTTCAAATTTTACCAAACATTCGAAGTAGAACTAATACCTCCTATAAATTCCTTGAAGACACTCTGAAAAATACATCAAAAAGAACAAGCAACCCACCCTACCCCCAACTCATCCAAGCTGTAGCAAAACACGAGTGATATTTCTCTCATTATCAAAAAATACCTTGAAAGCAGGTTTGCATTTACAGGTAAGATCTTTGCATTAAAACAAAAAATGAAAAGAATCTAACAGTTGTTCCACCTCTTTTTGTTTAATCCTTCTGTTTAAATTACTGTTTCTAACTTTTCTATTGCCTTTCATGACATTAGGCAGAGTCAGGACATCTGATTTCTTTTACAAACTAATAAATTACAAGGGAGAGGGAATGGGATGTCCCTCCCAAGTTCACAGGGTTATATGGGGGAGAGCTGGGACTGAAAACCAGATCTCTTTGTCCTTTAGGTTATTATTCTGTAACAACAACAACAAATCCATGCACTTTACTTAAGTCTTGAACTCTCTAAAACATTCTATATTTGGTAAGATTTTTAAAATAAAAAAACTACTGAAAAATCCCCTATATTCTTGTCCTCGTTTCATAAACCCTTTTACATATTAAAAATGAAAACTAATCTGGAAGCATCCGAAGTGAGTGCAATGTATAAAAGTGATGTGTTTTTAAGTGTTAACTGTATACTTTCAGAGGAAAACAAGCAACAAATGTATAAGATTCTAGTTCATTTCACAGTGACAATTACAATTTTTATTTTCATAAACTTAGTATATATGTAAAAACACTATACAAATAAACACTACATATAGAGGATATGTGGGTTCTATAAAGTCAATCAAAATATCATATAAAAATAAATTAAATCATTCATTTTAGAGGAGTTCTATGGTTATTTCTGAACTTAAGAAAGAAAAGTTACTGCAAAGTGGAGGTTTTCAGTTGTAGAAATAAATCAAATAGAATATAATCTCAGAAAACCTCTTAACTCTAAAATGCAACTATCCTTATATTTCCAAGGGACCGGGTTTGCTTATAAGAGGTATGATGATTTTTATAGAAAACAGAGGTTAGTAAGGAAACAACAATAAGAATTACAAGCAATTGTGTTATTTATGCTGATTATTCAGTACCTATGAATTAGCTTCATGTAAAATAATGCAGAATTTCCCCAAATTAATATTATATCAAGTCAAACAAACAATTTTTGCTACAAAAATATTTATGGGTCTCTTTTTAAACAGTGAAGAAGGTGAAACAAATCATTATTCAAAACAAGTTACCTCTCACTCCCACATCCCCCCCCCCCAAATTTAAGTTCCAGACTTACTGTAAGTGAATAATGTGTCCAGTTACCATCAAATCTTCTGTAATATCAATGAAATATGTCACAGTGAACAGCTTCTTAGCTTAATGAATTTTAAATGACCTTAGAACTGAAGTCTTTATGTAGGAGGAGCTCTGCTTTTTCCACCAAAATTTACCAACTGTCATGAGAAAATGTGCAGGTCAGCATCAGAGACTACATTTGTCAAAAGATTCAGAGGAAATCACAAAGTTCATCTGAGTGATTTTCTTTTAATTGGTTCCCTACTGGCATTTCAGAATGCCAATATTATTTTAGTATGTGACTCACCACATTGGGAATTAGAAGATAATCCAAAGGTAAGTATCTCATTGCCTGTTCTATGTTGTTCCCTCAGAGTGCACACTCCAAAATTACTCCACTGTTTTTTCAAATATCTTTAAGTATGAAGAGTCATAAATGAACAAGGAACCTAAAACCTGGATTCTACTCGAGGTTCTCCCTCCCACAATCAGCTTAGGTGAACTTGGGGAATTTTCTTAACATCCTTGGACTTCAGTTTCAATAAAAAACATTCAACAAAACCTCAGAAGTCAACTAGTCCAACCTTCAAATTGCCTCCTCTTTTGCCCCAAGGTATCTCTAATTTCTAAAAATCCTTCAGGTTGTGATTAAAATTCGGTGTCATGTACCTTTTTTCCCATTGAAGGTTTATCAAATATTTCTTTACATAACCAAGGTTTTCTTTCAGCCCAGATAAACTTAAACAAACAAACTCGGGCCACCACCAAATTGTCCTTTGTCCTTCAAGCCCCCACTGAGTTTTTAATCCACCCCTGATTGAACCTCCATGCCCAGAAACTATGAAGAGACAATACTTTTTTAATTTTTTTAAATTTTTTTATTAAGGTACTGGAGGCCCGGTGCACAAAAATTTATGCACTGGTGGGGGAGGGTGTCCCTCAGCCCCACTTGTGCCCTCTCACAGTCTGGGACCCCTCGGGAGATAACGACCTGCTGGCTTAGGCCTGCTCCCAGGTGGCAGAGGGCAGGCCAAATCCCTAGGTGCAGCCCCTGATCGGGCTCAGAGCAGGGCCGATTGGGGAGTTGGGGCACAGCCCCCTGACATGCACAGAGCAGGGCAGATTGGGAGGTTGCGATGCCACCCCCAGTCACACTCAGGGTAGGGTCGATTGGGGGGTTGGGGCACTGCCTCCTGTCACACTCAAGGATGGGTCGATGGGGAGGTTGCAGCGCCACCCCCTGTCACGCACAGAGCAGGGCCCATCAGGGGGTTGGGGCGCTGCCCCCTGTCACTTACAGAGCAGGGCCGATCAGGGGGTTGGGAAGTTCCCCCCTGTCACGCACAGAGTAGGGCTGATAGGGGAGTTGGGGCACCGCCCCCTGTCACCCACAGAGCAGGGCCGATCAGGGGGTTGGGACACTTCTCCCTGTCACACTCAGGGCAGGGCCGATGGGGAGGTTGCGGCTCCACCCCATCACACACAGAGCAGGGCCCATGGGGGGGGGAGGTTGAGGGGCTGCACTCTGTCACACACAGAGCAGGGCCGATCTGGGGTTGGGGAGCTCTCCCCATCAGGCACAGAGCAGGGAGGATCAGGGGGTTGGGGCGCCTTCCCCTGTCACGAACAAAGCAGGGCGGATAGGGAGGTTGTGGCCCTGCCCCCTGTCACACACAGAGCCGCAGGGCGATCAGGGGGTTTGGGCGCTGCTCTTGTCACACTGCTCCAGGGGACAGGAAGCCTCACGGCTCAGCTGATCCCAGTGCTGGGGGGGCTCGCGGCTCCACTTGACACTGGGGCAGTGAGGCCTCGCTGCTCCGCTGATCCCGGTGCTGGGAGGCATATTACCCTTTTACTATATAGGATAGAGGCCTGGTGCACCGGTGGGAACCAGCTGGTTTGCCCTGAAGGGTGTCCTGGGTCAGGGTGGGGGTCCCCACTGGGGTGCCTGGCCAGCCTGGATGAGGGGATGATGGCTGTTTGCAGCTGGTCACACCCCCTTCATGGTGGGGGTCCCCACTGGGGTTCCTGGCCAGTCTGGGTGAGGGGCTGAGGGCCATTTTCAGGCTGGTGGGTGACTAAAGCTCCCAACCTCTCCTTTTTTTCTTTTTCTTTTTATTCTGGGATTTATTTACTTTCTATGGCTGTCACTGGAACTGAGAGCCGGCTTTAGCTCTGAGGCTGGGCTCCAGCTCTGAGACCTTGGCTGCTGAAAGCAGGTTTTTGGGTTTTGTTTACCTTCTGTATTTGAAACTTTGTTGCGACTCCAGCTCTGAGATCCCGGCTGACTGAAAGCAGGTTTCTGGGGATTGTTTAGCTTCTATATTTGCAACAATGTTTCTTAGAGAGCAGCTCAGAGGCCGGCAGCGGCAGGCGGGGAACCTTGGCTTCCTCTGTCACTGGAGCAAGCAAGCCTCCTGTTCACCTCAGCTGCCTGGCTGCCGGCCCCCATCTTGGTTGGCAGTTAATTTGCATATCGCCCTGATTAGCCAATGGGAAGGGTAGCGAAGTTACAGTTAATTACCATGTTTCTCTTTTATTAGATAGGATTACATATGTGTCCTTATCCCACCATAACCCCCCCCCACGACCTCCCCAACTCATGCCCTCACCCTTCCTGTTGTCTGTGTCCATTAGTTAGGCTTATATGCTTGCATACAAATCCTTTGGTTGATTTTCCCCCCTTACTCCCACCCTCTCCTACCTTCCCTCTGGGGTTTGACAGTCTGATCGAGGAAGAAGCCAGAATACTTTGATGCTTTTTTAAAGTAGCTGAAATGATGTTACTGATTTATTCCAAAATAGGAAGGAATTGAGATCAGATCCAGTTCACATACCACCTAATATTCCAATGGATAAAAGCATCTTCCTTGTAGCAATTTCCCTCAGATACCAAGGATATATTTTACACTAAATATGTGAATAAACAACAACAACAAAAAGCAAGCAGACTAAATAAAGAGGGGATCATAGACAGTCCATTACTAACTTTATGTTTACCTTAAGAGGTTTTTTTCTTTTTTATTCATTTGTATAGTTAATGTTTTACCCTAAATTGAAGTTGAAGGTGGGAAGAAACAGAATTGTTTGGGGAGTTTAGTATCTGCTTTTCAGGTGTCAGCTAGTTTGGCTCTTTCACAATTGTTTTTGGCAGAATTATTTATCAGGCCTACGTGAGGTATTTTATAATGAGAATTTGCTCACATGATGGTGTGTGGGAGAGGAGGAGACCTAAATTTAAAATCCTTTTCCTGTGATTGCAGTTCCAATGAGCTCATTTATCTTCTATCTAAAATTTTAAAAAACTTTCCAGGAAGTTTTCTTCAAATGTCTGTTTCCACCAAATCTTCTGACTCTTGCAAATACTTCACCATACCATACTTTATGGTATAATAGAAAAGTATGATTCAAAGAAATAGGACCATAATAATATCTTGGAATGATGTAGTGCATTTATTTGTCGACATGCAAAACCTGTTAAACATAGTTAATAAGATGTAGTTGGAAACAATGCATCATGCCTCAAATGTTAAAATCAATTAGATATGAACTTCCACCCTGATTTGATAGCTTGCTCGGTGAAAGCATAAGGCTACGCTTTACTTCTTGGTGTAAAGAGCAAGACACTAAAAAGCCAACTCATTTTAATATTCTAAAAGCCCCGTTTGGTGGCTTTCTGGTGACATCAATAAAAGCTGCCAATGATACTTGTGTGCTTGTACCTTAGCACTCTCATTACTCTGCCCCAGATACAAGGCATGTTGTAACTCCTAAGAATAAGAGAATTCGAGAGTAAACCTGTTTGGTGCATAGAAAGGAGGCTGGATAAGACTAGTTGGAAGAGCCCCTCCCTAGCTGGAAGCGGGTCTACACCAACAGGAAGCAGGTCTACACCCACATATGAAGCAGACCAGGGTTGCTGTCACCCAAGAGGTATGGAATCAAGAGGTATATCAAAGCCCCAGGGTGGGAAAGTTCTTCAGGATAGTTGGGATTAAGTCATTCTTCTGAAAGAACTGGGGAAAATAATACAAGCGATTCTGCCAACTGCCTACCAGAAACTAGGCAAAAAGATTTAGGCCAGGGCCCCAATTTCAACAGAGACTCAGGGGAAGAATTGAGGTTCCAGATCAGAGCCAAAGTCCAATTAAACAACCAAAAGCAGATGGCAGAGTAGGAGATAAAACTAAAGCCTGATGCTTGTAAAGTCTCCCGGGGGCCCAAATCAATTCCAGAGGCTAAGCATACACACTAGGCTAGTGCTAGACCTTTTACCTATTAAAAGACAATGGTTCTCACTGGGCCATGAACTGAGACTATTTATATTTAGGCTGAAACCATGAAGTGAAGCTGGGATGGGCCCAGGGTAGACAAGTACTATCCTTGGCCTCTCTAGCAGGAACATGCGTATATTATTTTATTTTATCCATTATCCCCCCGAGGATAGCTAAGGAGATACTACTTCAGTTTTACAAGTGAATATGAATCAGGTTGCAATAGGTTGAGTCACTTTCCAAAAGTCCAAAATTCAGGAGTAATAAAATCTAGGTGGACCTGACACCTAGCTCAGTGCTTTTCCTGCAGAATCACGCCACTGGTGGGATACTTTTAGATACCTCACTAGCTAAAACAGTTGGCTAGCAGGGATCATATTTCTTTCATTGTGTAAAGATCTGTAACTTCCATTCTGTTGACCATCAAAACAGGAAATGGGTATTCCTGAACTTCTGTTCAAATAAGGCAATCAGCAAAGGCAGTATTTAATTTCCCAAAGTGTTATTTCCTTTGTAAGGTTAAGAGACATTAAATAAAGAAAAACAATAAAAATACAAAAAATAACCATTCACTACATAGTTTGTGTGTATACACACATGCACACTATTCTTACCAAAATTCTTTGGATTTAACAACAGTTTTTAAATATCCAGGCATATGCCAAACTTCTAAAGTTCTGAGTTTTTTTAAAAAAATCATAGCACCCCCAGAAAACTAATTTGAAAAATTATTTAGTAGAGTTGGCTATTATACAGAAAAGCAGTGTCCTATGAAGAACACACTGTGAGACAGATTTTGACATCTCAACTTGCCTGCTTTCCCTGAAACCCAGTTTTTTTTTTTATTTGGAAACAAACTAATTTATGAACTCTGAATTCCCCTCCAGACAAGCACAGATTCAACAGCAGGACACGAGCTGAGCTTCTCAGGAAACCCACATGAGCTGGGAAATACATGATCCAGTGCCCAGATTAGCACCAAACAGTCTTAAAAACACTCACAGACGGCAGAAGTCAGCAGTGCCAGACTCTAGTGTTTATTCACTCACATTCATTCAATGGTTTACAAAGCAACAATGTGCCAAGCACTGTGCTAGATGCTAGGGGTACAAAGGTGAGTTAGATACAATCTCATACAGCTTACCTTCTAGTTTGAGGGATAGAAACTACAAATACTGAATAACTATACTCCTGCTCCTGACAATATCAAGTTGTGGCATAATAAAAAAATATATATTTGGGCCCTGGCTGGTGTGAGTCAGTTGGCTGGAGTCTCATTCTGTACACCTAAAGGTTGCAGGTTTGATTCATGATTAGAGCACACACCTAGGTTGTGGGTTCGATCCATGGCTTGTACAGAAGGCAACCAATCAATGTTTCTCTCTCACGCTCTCTCCCTCTCTTCCTCTCTCTCTAAAATCAATACAAATATATTTAAAACACAAATGAACAAACAACGTATCCTCAGATGTGCATTAAATATATATAGTTGGTCTTTGTCCCCAGTTCCTGGCACAGAGATCCTAAAAACCTTGGAATTTTCTGAGTGATGGGAGTGTCTTTTGTTATTCCTAATGAGTCCCTTTCAGCCATACCTAAGTTTATGCTAATAAAGTGACTACTGGTGAGCCGCTAGAGAGCTTCAAAAAGAGGGCTGATGGCCAGAGAAACCAACTGAGTGATTACTAACCACTCAGGCAGTGGTTCTCAACCTTCCTAATGCCGCGACCCTTTAATATAGTTCCTCATGTTGTGGTGATCCCCAACCATAAAATTTTCGTTGCTACTTCATAACTGTAATTTTGCTACTGTTATGAATCATAATGTAAATATCTGATATGCAGGATGTATTTTCATTGTTCGCGACCCACAGGTTGAGAACCGCTGGATTAGAGGGTTGGAACTTTCAGTCCCACCCCCTGACCTTCAGGGAGGGGAGAGGGGCTGGAAGTTGAATTCAATTACCAATGGCCAATGATTTAATCAGTTGTGCCCATCTAATGAGACTTCCATACAAACTCCTAAACTTGTGCAAATTGCTTCCACATTGGTGAACATATCAAGGTACTTGGAAGGTAACATACCTGGAGAGGGAATGGAAACCTCCCCCGAGCTTTTGGTCCCCCCCTCCTCCCCCCCCCAATTCCTTTGCCCTGTACTGTACATCCTCTTTCCATTTGGGTGGTTTTCTGAGTTGTTTCCCTCCATAGTAAACCCCCTAAAAGTGTTTTATCTGAGTTTCCTTGAGGTGTCCCGAGCAAATTATCAAACCTGTAAGGGGTCATAGAAACTCCCTGAATTTCTCCTGCCATCTCCAATGGGGTATAGTCTGTGAGACTCAGCCCTCAACCTGTGGGGTCTTTGCTAACTAACTACAGATACTAAGTGTTAGAATTGAATTGAATGATAGGATACCCCGTAGGCATCAGAGAATCTGGGACCATATAATTGGTTGATGTCAGAAAACACCTCAGACAAGTCAACCTTCTTTATTACCACTTCTTTATGAGCCCACTTCTTTGGAAAGGCTTAGGTCTTTCAGGAAGCTTATCAAAAAAAGTTGGGGTGAGTGGGTGGGTGGGAAGGTATTAACCAAAGAACTTATATGCATAAACCATGAACACAGACAATAGTATGGTGAAGGCCTGAGGTTGGGGGGGGGGAGGACGGGTCTGGGCTAGAAGGGATAAATGGGGGGGGGGAACAAGGAGGTATCTACACTAATAAAAGAGAAACATGGTAATTAGCGTACGACCGCTACCCTTTTCATTGGCTAATCAGTGAGTATATGCAAATTAACTGTCAGCCAAGATGGCGGCCGACAGCCATGCACTGAACCTAGCAGGGAGGCTCGCTTGCTCCAGTGACTGAGGACTCCAACATTCCCCGCCTAACTTGCCGGCCTCTCAGCTGCAACTCTAAGCAACTATGTACTATGTTGCAAATAAGAAGCTAAACAAAACCCCAGAAACCGGCTTTCATTCAGCCTGGATTCATCCAGCCAGACCGCAACATTGTATCGATGTTTTCAGCAGCTAGGCCTCAGAGCTAAAGCTGGCCTAGAATTAAAAAAACAAACAAACAGAAAACAAGGAGCGGTTGGGAGCTTCAGTTACTCGCTTCAGGAAAACAGCCCTCAGCCCCTCACCCAGACTGGCCAGGAACCCCAGTGGGGACCCCCACCCTGATCCAGGACACCCTTCAGGGCAAACCAGCCAGCCCCCACCCATGCACCAGGCCTCTATTCTTATAGTAACAGGGTAATATGCCTCTTGGCACCGGGATCAGTGGAGCAGTGAGGCTCCCGGCACCGGGATCAGCATGACAGGGGGCAGCGCCCAAATCCCCTGATCGGCCCTGCTATGTGTGTGACAGGGGGCGGGGCCACAACCTCCCTATCCGCCCTGCTCTGTTCATGACAGGGAAAGGCACCCCAACCCCCTGATCAGCCCTGCTCTGTGCCTGATAGGGGGGAGCTCCCCAATCCCCTGATTGCCCTGTGGCTCTGTGTTTGACAGGGTGCAGGGCACCAACCCCCTGATCAGCCCTGCTCTGTGTGTGACAGGGTGTGGCACCCCAACCCCCCCCCCCACTGGCCCTGCTCTGTGTGTGACAGGGTAGAGCCATAACCTCTCCATCGGCCCTGCCCCGAGTGTGACAGTGGTGGTGCCCCAACCCCCTGATCGGCCCTGCTCTGTGGGTGATAGAGGGTGGCGCCCCAACCCCCCTCCACGGGCCTTGCTCTGTGTGTTACAGGGTAGAGCCATACCTCCC
>NW_005871050.1:21160924-21167595 GCF_000147115.1 Myotis lucifugus | reverse complement strand
ACCGGGCCTCTAGTCTGTAATATTTTCAACATTAAAGATAAATATTTTAAAAAGTCATCTGATAGCCTTAGCTGGTTTGGCTCAGTGGATAGAGCATCAGCCTGTGGACTGAAGTGTCCCAGGTTTGATTCAGGTCAAGGGCACAAGCCCAGGTTGTGAGCTCGATCCCCAGTGGGGTGTGTGCAGGAGGCAGACGATCAATGATTCTCTCTCATCATTGATGTTTCTATCTCCCTCTCCCTCTCCCTTCCTCTCTGAAATCAATAAAAATATATTTTAAAATAAATAAATAGTCACCTGATAAACTAAGACAGATACTGCTAATTGTTTCTCAGTATCCATTCTACTACCCTTCCTTTTAGCCATAGAAATTCATAAGTTTTAGCTGTGTTCATGGCCTCCCAGCCAGACTTGATTTTTCAGACTCTTTTGCAGTTTGGTATGAAGATATGAATAAATGTAGACATTGTAGATATGCAAGCAGCAGTGATGCGTACAACCTTTGGATCATGTTTTGACAGGAAAATCTCTTGTCCTCTTCTTTCTCTCCCCTCATTAGACCAGCACAGACATGATAGTGGGAGCCATAATTGACCACAAAGGCAAAGTCAACATACTAAGAAATTACAAAACAATAAGGTAGAATGATCCTGGGCCTTGGAAGACTTTCTGTATCAATGCTACCTGGCCACCTTTGGTCTACTGCTTGAGCCATAATATTTTGAGGTCGCTTGATTATAACAATTACCTTGTACCTTAAATAATATAAACATAAATTTTCATTAAAGAGCAATTCATATTAATGTGTTCATCTTTCCAAAGACATTTGCACATGGATTCCAAAAATCTATATATATAAAAGGCTAATATGCAAAGTGTCCTCAAGGGAGTTCGACCAGGAGACGAGGAGTTCTATTGCTCACTATGACGTGTTCTGACCACCAGGGGGCAGCACAGAATGAAGGAAGGCCCCAGCTGGCAGCCAGCAGCCAGGGAAGGGAGGCCCCAGCCAGCAGCCAGAAGGCCCTGATCGCTTTCCAGGCCTAGGGACCCTACCCGTGCATGAATTTTGTGCACCAGGCCTCTAGTAATTGTATAAAGTTCACACTAAAAATATGCTATAGGCCAGAGGTTTTTGTTTTCACCTGCCTTAAATTTCAGTATATGAGCAATTGGCTACTCTGTCATTCCTTTAACTTTAGCCCTGACTCTAAGCTTTCACCAATTAGTACAGTAGTCTCTCCTCCGCCTTATCCAGGGGGTATACATTTCAAGACTCCCAGTGGATGCTTGCAAACTCGAAGTGTCAAACCCTATATATACCATGATTTTCCTATACATACATGCTATGATATAGTTTAATTTATAAATTAGGCACAGTAAGAGATTGACGACAATAACCAATAATAAAATAGAGCAATTATAACAATATTCTATAGCAAAAGTTATGGGAATGTGGTCTCTCTCTCTCTTTCTCTCTCTCTCCACTAACTTTTTTATTTTTCAATCCAAACCTATTCCTAAATCTGCATAACCATCCCTCACTTGTAGTAAATGGTTTGGTGTCACTTGTTTCAGGCGATCCCTTGCAGAAGTCTCAATGCTTTCTGGTGCAACATGTTGCCATCATCGAAAACCATTTTTATTTTTAATTTATTTTTATTGTTTAAGCATTACAGATGTCTGCTTTGTTTTTTCCCACCATTGAGCCCCTCCTCCCCACTCCACCCCTCCCAAACCTTTGTCACACTATTGTCTGTGTCCATGGGCTATGCATGTATGTATATAAGTTCCCCAGTTAATCTCATCCCCCAGCCCCCAACCCCACCTACCCTCTGAAATTCATCAGTCTGTTCATGGTTCTATGTCTCTGGATCTATTTTGTTCATTAGATTCTACATATGAGTGAGATCATGTGATACTTATCTTTCTCTGACTGGCTTATTTCGTTTAGCATTATAATCTCTAGGTCCATCCATGCTGTTGGAAATGGTAAGGGTTCCTTCTTTTTTACAGCTGCATAGTATTCCATTGCATATAAATGTACCACAATTTCTTTATCTACTCATCTGCGGATGGGTACTTGGGCTGTTTCCAGATCTAAGCTATTATAAATTGGGCTGCTATAAACATAGGGGTGCATATATTTCTTTTGATTGGTGTTTTAGGTTTCTTAGGATATATTCCTAGAAGTGGGATCACTGGGTCAACTGGGAGTTCCATTTTTAATTTTTTGAGGAAACTCCATACTGTTTTCCACAATGGCTGCACCAGTCTGCATTCCCCCAGCAGGGCACGAGGGTTGCTCGCCAGCACTTGTCGTTTGTTGATTTGTGGACGGTAGCCATTCTGACAGTTATTAGGTGATACCTCATTGTAATTTTCATTTGCATCACTCTGATGATCAGTGACTCTGAGCATTTTTTCATGTCTCTTGGCCATCTCTATGTCCACTTTGAAGAGGTGTCTATTTAGGTTCCTTGCCCATTTTTTAATTGGATTGTTTGTCTTCCTTTTGTTAAGTTGTATGAGTTCCTTATATGTTTTGGAAATTAACCCCTTTTGGATGTATTATTGGCAAATATGTTCTCCCATAGAGTGGGCTCTCTTTTCACTTTGTTGATGGTTTCTTTTGCTGTGAAAAAGCTTTTTATTTTGATCTTGTCTCATTTATTTTCTCCTTAGTTTTCTTTGCCCTAGGAGATGTATTGTTAAACATACATAAAGATGTATGACTACAAGAGATGTCTGAGATTTTTCTGTATATGGTTACTTTTAAGATTTTTATGGTTTCATGACTTACATTTAGGTCTTTTATCAATTTTGAGTTTATTCTTCTGTATGGTATCAGTTGGTGGTCTAGTATCATTTTTTTTGCATATATCTGTCCAATTTTCCCAACACCATTTATTGAAGAGACTGCCTTGACTCCATTGTATGCTCTTGCCTCCTTTGTCAAATATTAATTGAGCATAATGGCTTTGGTCAATTTCTGGGGTCTCTGTTGTGTTCCATTGATCTATATACCTGTTCTTGTGCCAGTACCAGGCTGTTTTGAGTGCAGTGGTTTTGTAATATAACTTGATATCTGGTATTTTTGATTCCTCCAACTTTGTTCTTCTTTCTCAAGATTGCTGAAGCTATTTGGGGTCTCATTTCTGTTCCATACAAATTTTTGCAGTGTTTGATCTAGATCTGTGAAATATGCCATTGGTATTTTAATAGAGATTGCATTGAATCTGTAGATTATTTTGGGTAGTATGGACATTTTAATGATGTTGATTCTACCAATCCATGAATACGGTATTTTCTTCCACTTGTTTATATCTTCCTCTATCTCTTTTTTCAACATCTTGTAGGTTTTTTTTTGAGGACATGTCTTTTATCTCCTCGATTAAGTTTATTCCTAAGTATCTTAAATTTTTTGTTGCAGTGGTAAATGGGATTGATTTTTTTAGTTTCTCTTTCTGAGAGTTCATTATTGGTGTATAAAAATGCCATCAATTTATGGATGTTAATTTTGTATCTTGCTACATTGCTAACTTCATTTATTAAATCTAGTAGTTTCTTGGTGGAGTCTTTAGGATTTTCTATGTCCAATATCATGTCATCTGCGAATAATGGTTGTTTTATTTCCTTCTTTCCAGTTTGGATGCCTTTTATTTTTTCTTCTTGTATGATCACTGAGGCTAGTATTATGTTGAGGTATGATCCCTCTATTCCAACTTTGCTGAGAGTCTTTATCAAAAAGGGATATTGGATTTTGACAAATGCTTTTTCTGTGCCAATTGATATGATCATGTGATTTTTTGTCTTCCAATTGGTTTATGTGCTGTATCATATTTATTGATTTGCCAATACTGTACCAGCCTTGTATCCCAGTACTAAATCCCACTTGGTCATAGTGTATGATCTTTTTAATATATTGCTGGATCCAATTTGCTAATATTTTGTTGAGGATTTAAGCATCTATGTTCATCAGGGATGTTGGCCTGCAATGCTCTTTCTTTGCAGTGTCTTTATCTGGTTTTGTAATTAGGCTAATGCTTGCCCAATAAAAAGAGCTTGGAAGTGTTCCTTCCTCTTGGATTTTTTAGAATAGTTTGAGGAGGATAGTTGTTAGTTCTTTTTTGAATGTTTGGTAAAAATCCCCTGTGAAGCCATCTGGACCAGGGCTTTTGTTTGCTGAGAGTTTTTTTATTATTGCTTCAATTACATCAGTAGTTATGTGCCTTTTCAAGTTTTCTGATTCTTCCTGATTCAATTTTGGAAGATTGTATTTTTCTAGGAATATTTACAGTTCTTTCAAGTTGTCCAGCTTTTTGGAATATAGTTGTTTATAATATTTTTTTCGATCCTTTGTATTTCTGTGGAGTCACTTGTTAATCACCTCTTTCATTTCTGATTTTGTTTATTTGTATCTTCTCTCTTTGTTTCTTGATGAGTCTGGCTAAAGGTTTATCAATTTTGTTTATCTCTTGAAAGAACCATCTCTTAGTTTTGTTGCTCTTTTGTATTGTTTTATTAGTCTCTATGTCATTTATTTCCACTCTGATCTTTATTTCCTTCCACTTACTCTGTGCTTTTCTTGTTGCTCTCTTTCTAATTTTTAAGTTGTAGGGTTAGATAATTTATTACCAGTTTTTCTTGTTTTTTTGAGGTAGGCCTGTAGAGCTATGAACTTCCCTCTCAGGACTGCTTTAGCTGTGTCCCATAGATTTTGGATTGTTGTGTGTTCATTTTAATTTGTTTCCAGGAAGTTTTTTTATTTCTTTCTTGAGCTCTTTGGTAACCCATTCATTATTTAATAACATGCTAGTTAGCTTCCATGTGTTTGAATGTTTCTGAGTGTTTTTATTATAGTTGGTTTTAACTTCATGCCATTGTGATCTGAGAAGGTGCTTGATATGATTTCAATCTTCTTGAATTTGTAGAGAGTTAGTTTGTGTTCTAACATATGGTCCATCTTTGAAAATGTCCATGTACTTGGGAAAGATGTGTATTCTGTAGCTTTGGAGTGAAATATTCCATAAATGTCAATTAACTCCATCTGATCTAGTGTGTCATTTAGGATTGCTGCTTCCTTGTTGATTTTTTATCTAGATCTATCCAGTGATGTCAATGGGGGTGTTTAAATTCCATACTAAATTGTATTGCTGTTCATCTATTTTTTTAATCCTCCAGAAATATTTTTTTATATATTTGGGTATTCCTGTATCGGATGCATATACATTTACCAGAGTTATATCCTCTCATTGTATCAATTCCTTTTATTAGGAAGTGGCCTTCCTTTAGAAGTCTGTTTTGTCAGATATGAGTATTGCTACCCCAGCTTTTCATCAGAAAACATAATTCATGTCTTCCACCCACAAATATAATGCTTTTTCTATCTTAACTGAGCACTTACCAGGCACTGTAGCCTTAACTTTTGCAGCTTGAGGTAGGACAGCAAAAGGAGCACAGATTTCTTTTTTCTTCTTTGCAATTTCATGGATACAAGATTCATTCTTGTCATATCTCTTAGCAATCTTGGCATTCAGATTTGTTTTCTTTCCAAAAACTTTCACCATTTCAATTAAAGTAAATATTTTATGGCTTCTTTTTGGCATCTCAGAATTGCTGCACCACTAGTCTTGAACTTTGGGGCCATTATTAAGTAAAATAAGAATTACTTGAACACAAACACTGTGATACCATGATAGTCGATCTGATAACAAAGATGGATACTGACTAAAGAGCAGGTAGTTCATACAGTACAGTATGCTGGACAAAGAGATGATTCAGTCCCCATGCAGGACAACACATGCTTTCATCAAACAACTCAAAAGGACATGCAATTTGAAACTTATGAATTATTTATTTCTGGAACCCTTTATTTAATATTTTCTTACTACAGTTGACCACAGATAACTGAAGCCGAGGGAAGCAAAACCACAGGTAAGAAACTGTTGTCTGTGTTCTTAAGAACAAAAAGTGTGCCTTACTTTTCTCTATAAATCCAATTCTTAGAGTACAGCAGATGTTCAATAAATATGTATTGGATGCTTCTAATGAAGGTAACCAAAATAGCCACACTTCCTCACTTGTTTTTTTTAAACTCTTACACATATACATTTTATTCTACTACAAATAACTAAATGCAAAAATAATGATGAAACAAATAGGCTGATATTGTTTATTTAAGGTGCTTACCAGGCAGTATCTAATCTAATAAAAGAGAAACATGCAAATTGACAGCACCTCTGCTATGCCCAAGCCACGTCCATCAGCTAATCAGAGTGACTATATGCAAATTAACCCAACCAAGATGGTGGCCGGCAGCCACGGAGCTGGAGCAAGCAGGAGGCTTGGTTGCCCCAGTGATGGAGGAAGCCAAGCTTCCTGCCTGCCCTGGCTGGCTGTGGCCTCAGCTCAAGGCAACAATGTTTCAATTATAGAAGATAAATCAATCCCAGATACCTGCTTCCAGCCAGCCTCCACTGGGAGCTTGGGTGGCGGGAGGCTGTGGCCAGCCTGCAAACAGCCATAAGCCCCTCACCCAGGCTGGTCAGGCACCCCAGGGGACCTCCATCCTGAAGGGGCTGTGGCCAGCCTGCAAACAGCCATCAGTCCCTCACCCAGGATGGCCACACCCTCATGGGGTGAGGGTCCCTTGCTGGGGGGGCTTGGCC
>NW_005871050.1:21157693-21160155 GCF_000147115.1 Myotis lucifugus | reverse complement strand
CTTGATGTTTCTCTCTCATTGGTGTTTCTGTCTCTCTATCCCTCTCCCATCCTCTCTGTGGAAAATCAATAAAATATATTTAAAAAAAAAAAAATTTCCCATAGCCTCACATTTAGGGAAAAGGTTGAAATCAGAATTTGAACCAAGAGTTGCTTAACATCAGAAGATACTTTCTTAGCTGCAATGTAGTCTGCCACATTATCTTCTAAAAATGGTCTGGCAGTGTGTCAGGTGGCAAGGGGAAAAATCAGCCTATATCTCAGAATGTTATAGATAATTAAGCCAATCTAAATTACATGTTGTGAGTTGCCAAATCAATGTAAATTATATCATGCTTCTAAGAAAAGTTTGATAGTTTCCTAATCAATAAATACCTTCACCTTGAAAATCTGTATATTGGGAAATTTGTTAATCTTGTCACAATTACCTAAAAACTGAAGAAAACTGCTCTGGAATGCACAATTCCAGTATAAATGCAAAATCATAAGAGGCACTGCTATTTTGTATAACTGGTTCAGAGGACAATGGAAGAAGACAGCATAGACATGAAATAGACTTCACAAGATTTTGAATGTAGCATATTATCTACTGTCAAGCATTTATTAATCAATGAATTTCTAAATTTATTATTGTTTAAGAAAATTCAAACATACATAAGATTTCCCTAAATGAAATTACATGTACCCATTATCTAGATTCAACAGTTATCAAGATAAATATTAATATTTATTAATCATAGCATGAGAACTGATACTCCTACTCTTAAAGATCAGGAAGTATCAGGAAGTATCATGTTCACTGGTGATGGTGAAACAAATCTAAGCACTCTAATCTAAAACCTCCTTTTTACAGCCAAGGAAACCAAGGCCCTGAATTGAGAGATGGTCTAATCAGATCATTTAATTAGTAATAACCTATATAAGAATCAGTTTCCACTCTACCACACTGCTATTTAGTAGTAATCACTTTAATTTATTTGAATCCTTTAAAAATAATTGATGAAATATGGTAAAAGCCTTTTCTCCATAAAAGGATTTCTCCAGATATAACCTTTTCTACCTAATGAGTCTTTTCTACCTAAATTATTTTGCAAGAATACAATTTATAAAACAACTCTCTCATTTGTCCTCTTTTGCATCTAATTGTATTATAAATAGCTCTTCAATCAAAACAGTTCAAAGAAACAATCACATTGAATTTTACCGTAATACAGTGGGGCCTTGACTTACAAGTTTAATTCGTTCCGAGACCGAGCTCATTAAAGAGCTCATTAAGGAGCTCGTTAACTCAAATTACTCTATCAACTCAATGCAAAAAATCGGCCGAGAGACAGCTGGTATGTCAAAAAACTCGTTAGTCGGGACACTCATAAGTCAAGGCCCCACTGTATAGTAATCTTTCCCCATTTGTTTCTTGATAATGCTGAGACAGGAACAAACACATGATGAACTTGTTAATAAACTAGTAATAGGAAACCAGAGTGTACACATGTGTGTCCTTGGATTAAGCCTTAATACAATTAGGAAGTTAATTTCCAGCTGGCGACTGGACAACCAACAGAAAATTCCTAATAGCCAGACCACACCAGATTTTCAGGAAAAATAAAGATCAACAATACACATTAATTTTCTCAAGTTGTCATTCCATTAGTGGTATATAGGTTTTAAAATGCTTAAATGGGTTACTAAATCAGGTTTCAAAACCATCTCCCCTATTAAACTTTATATTTGATTTAGAATAAAATCACAGATTTTATGGATCATATTAACATTTGCCTTCAAAGTGGCTGTATGTCCTAAAAAGAGAACTGCTGGATCTTTTACACTAATACTGAGGTGATCTTGTGAACTATATTTTATATTCGCAGCATATCTTCGAAAAATTGTTTTATTTCTTTCCTCAGACTATGACCTACATTCTCCCTAGGTTACTGCCATTGAGTGATTCATTCATTCAATCTTTCATTTATTCAACAAATAGTTATTGAGTTCTGTGTTAGGTTATTGGGATACAACTATAAAAAAAACAACACACAACTTCTTGCCCTCATTGAACTTACATTCCAGTAATGGAGATAGACCATAAGCAAAAATATGTTAGTTATTCTGGCAAGTATGGCTCAGTGGTTGAGCATTGACCTATGAACCAGGAGGTCACAGTTCTATTCCAGACAGGGCACATGCCTGGGTTGCAGGCTCAATCCCTTGTAGGGGATCAGGCCTAGACCAGTAGTTGGACAACCCTCTCACAATCCTGGACCACTGGCTCCTAATCGCTCACCTGCCTGCCTGGTTGCCCCTAACTGCTCCCCCCCCGCCCCCGCCGGCCTGATCACCCCTCATTGCCTCTACATGCCAGCCTGATTGCCCCTAACTGCCCCCCCCGCTGGCCTGGAAGCACATAACTGCCCCCCCGGCAGGGTGGAAACCCAAACTACTCGGTCTGGTGGGTGGCTTGCCCTA
>NW_005871050.1:21045841-21157111 GCF_000147115.1 Myotis lucifugus | reverse complement strand
AACCTTCCTTTATCTTGTGTACTATTGCACTGATTTCTTATTACTATTACTTTCAGTTGATTTTTTTGGTAGATTTGTCATTAATCCTTGTGTGCTATGTTTAAATGTTGAAAGCAAAGCTGGGTACCATTTTCCTTGGTTTTGAGCTGCTCTTCAGTATATATATGTGACACACATTTAGAAGAAGACACAGAATAACTGAGAAAAATGCAAGTACAGATACTAAACTGATCATACCAGATTCATATCTTAGTATATTGATCTAAGAACATTAAACCTGGGTTTGAATCTCAGCACCATCACTTACTAGCTGTGTGATGCTGGAGAATGTACTAATCATCTCTATGCCCCACTTTCTTCACCTTTAAAATGGCTATAGTAATAGGTTTACTTCACAGAATTGTAGTGAGAATTAAATGATGATACGTGTAAAGTACCTACAATATGCCTGGCCCACAGTAGCTTATGTATGAATTAGGTGATAGAAGGTTTTGATTGGAAAAGTGGGCAGAGCAGTGATTAAAATAAAGCTCCATGCCTTAGCTAGTTTGGCTCTGTGGATAAAGCATTGGCCTGTGGGCTGAAAGGTCCCAGGTTTGATTCTGATTAAGGGCACATGCCTGGTTTGCAGGCTTGATCCCCAGTGGGGGGCATATAGCAGGCAGCCAATCAATGATTCTCATCATTGATGTTTCTATCTCTCCCTTCCTCTCCCTTCCTCTCTGAAATCAATAAAAATCTATTTTTAAAATAATAAATAAATAAAGCTCCATCTGTCTGTTTACATGCCAAGATTTACTCCTTGTCACTTATTGGGATTACAAGTGCCAATATTGGCATCACTCCTTTGTGGTGTGCTCCCAAAGCAGGAATTATTTTTTTCTAAAAACCCATTGAGAAATTCAGTCAGAGAAATGGCAGTGTGAGAGATCCCCTTGGTCTCTCCCCTTGAAGTTTCAACTATTTAAACAGCTATAACTCAACAAAGGATTCCCTGCTCAAAGTGCAGGCATACCTGAGAGATTTGTGCATTGAAATATCTAAAGATGGGCAACTGGGAATAAATGGGAAAGGTGAGTAAGGGATGAAACTAGTCAGGGACACAGCCCTCAGCAGGGAGCTCATGATGGCAGGGCTCCTCCTGGAGAGAAGATAAAGCCAGTTATGGTGAGTGCCCCCTTCAGCCAGAAGGAGCAAAGATACTCAGTGGGTTTCTCTGCAAGAATGAGCAGTATGAGCTACAGCTGAGTCCAGAGATCTAGGCAAGGACACAGCACTAGGGTGCTACCATGGTTGTTAGGGCCATCAGCAATTTAGACATAGAAACAAAGTCATGGAGCCCTGCCACCCTATAGACTCCCAGAGCTTGCCTCCCTTCACACTTGGTATCAGGTTGCAGAGCACATTATCTGCAAACCTGAGAACTGCTGCCACAGCATCACTATTTTCCCCGAGGAAAGGTTGTGCTCTGTGACTGGTCCTGGGTTGGGGTGCAAGAGGGGCCCCATGGAGGCCCAAGGTTGCCATTACCAGGAGGGCAAAACAAAGAATGTGACCAGGTTCCCCCAACCAACCCAACCCCACACATCATGGCTACACTGGCTGCAGCCAGAGATGGGGCGGGGGGGGGGGTGGGGGGGGCATTCAGCACCACTTACTAGAAAATAATAGAAAGACCTCGTCATATTAATCTGTTAGAGAAGTGCCACTCATACACAGTTGCCTAGAAAGTGAAAGAATTCAACAAACACCATAAATAACCAAGGTAGCAAGGCAGTTCAGAAAGAAAATGAAAAATTTCCAGAAAGCAAACTGGAACCCATGGAAATATTGGTAAAAATGACAGAGAATTCAAGATTGCCATTCTGGAAATACTCAACAAGATGTGAGCAGATACAGATAGGCAATTTAATGAAACAAATTAATCAACAAAATGAGTAATTTACCAAAGAGATTAAAATTTCAAAAAAGAAATTCTGGATATGAAGAGCTTAAAAGAGATCAAGAATGAACTAGTGAGCACAGGAAATAGAGCTGACCAGATGGAGAACAGAATTAACGGTATCAAAGATAGAAACCTAGAAATGACACTGAAGGAAGAAGAGAGAGACTTGAGAAGAAAGAGAAAGAAAGAAAGAAAGAAGAAAGAAAGAAAGAAAGAAAGAAAGAAAGAAAGAAAGAAAGAAAGAAAGAAAGGAAGAAAGAAAAAAAAGAAAGAAAGAAAGGAAGAAAGAAAGAAAGAAAGAAAGAAAGAAAGAAAGAAAGAAAGAAAGAAAGAAAGAAAGAAAGGAAGGAAGGAAGGAAGGAAGGAAGGAAGGAAGGAAGGAAGGAAGGAAGGGAAAGAAAGAACTTTATGAGAACTATCTGACTTCATCAGAAAGAGCAATTTAAGAATAATAGGCGCCCTAACTGGTTTGGTTCAGTGGATAGAGCGTCGGCCTGTGGACTGAAGGGTCCCAGGTTCGATGCCAGTCAAGAGCATGTACCTTGGTTGCGGGCTCATCCCCAGTGGGGGGTGTGCAGGAGGCAGATGATCAATGTTTCTCTCTCATCGATGTTTCTAGCTCTCTATCCCTCTCCCTTCCTCTCTGTGAAAAATCAATAAAATATATATTTTTTAAAAGAATAATAGGCATACCAGAAGGAAAAGAGAAGGAGAAGGGAACAAAGAGCCTATTCAAATAATTGATGAGAACTTCCCAAACCTAAGGGAAGTGCTAGATTTTCAAATCCAAGAAGCAAACATAACACCTAGCTCTCTCAATCCAAAGAGGCCTTCTCTAAGACACATTGTTTTAAGACTGTCAAAAATTAATGACAAAGAAAGAATTCTCAAGGCAGCCAGAAAAAAGAAGAAAGTAATCTATAAAGGAAATCTCACTAGGTTATCATCAAACTTCTTAGAAGAAACTCTACAAGCTAGAAGAGTGTGGAACCAAATATTCAAACTATTGAAAGAGAGACATTACCAGCCAAGAATAATATATACAGCAGAGTTATCCTCTAAGTATAAAGGAGAAATAAAGAATTTTACAGACATATAGAAGCTGAGGGAATTTATCACCAGAAAACCTCCATTGCAGGAAATACTCAAGGGGGTTACTCTACCTGAAACAAAGAGCAAAAGCTCACAAAACAATGAGTAAGTTCACCAGCAAACTTACAGCACAAACAGGGATAATTTGTGATAATAAAAACATATAAGGGGAGGGGGTAAAGGTCTGAATTTGCAAAGGAAGACGAAGATCAGATGCACTCAAAAGAAAAAAAAAACTATGGGATATATGCAACTTCATTTTTTATAAACCTAATGATAACCACACACAAAAATCCCAAACCAGGACACATAGCTTAAAAAAAAAAAAAAAAGAAAAGAAGTACGGAATACCACCAAACAAAAACAACAGACAGAAACACAAAGGAAAAGAACCACAATGGAGGCACAGAGCTACAAAAAATAAATAAATAAAACAAGAGCCCTAGCTGGTTTGGCTCAGTGGATAGAGTATTGGTCTACATAATGAAGGGGCCCGGGTTCAATTCTGGTCAAGGGCACATGCTTAGGTTGTGGGCTCGATCCCCAGTAGGGGGCATGCAAGAGGCAGCCGATCAATGATTCTCTCTCATCATTGATGTTTCTATCTCTGTCTCCCTCTCCCTTCCTCTCTGAAATCTATCCTATACAATAAAAGGGTAATACGCAAATTGACTCTAATAGCAGAATGACCATTCAACCAGTCACTATGAGGCACACTGACCACCTCTCAGTCCTTTTCCCTGGCCGGCACGCTCTGATCGCCTGATGGTGAACAGCGAACCTGGGATTGGTGGCGGGGGACACGGGTGGCTCCAGGCCAAGGCCTCACTCCACCAGTCACCCCACACACTGAGGGCAACCTGCAGCAGGGGCGGGGCCGGTGAGTGGGTGGGAACGGCCGACATCTCAGTCCCTTCCCCCAGCTGTCAGGCTCCAATGCCCAATGGTGAACAGGGAACCAGGGTGGGTGGCGGTGGAGGGCGGGGCTGGCTGCAGGAAGCCCGGAAAGATGGCCCTGATCACAGGCCAGGCCTAGGGACCATACCCACACACGAATTTCATGTGCTGGGCCTCTAGTAAAAATATATTTTAAAAAAGATAAAATGGCTATAGGAAATCCTCATACATCAATAATTACTCTACATATAAATGGACTGAATTCACCAATAAAGAGGCACAGAGTAGCAGATTGGATCAAAAACAAAACCCAACCATATGCTGCCTTCAGGAGACATATCTCAGCTTCAAAGACAAAGTTAAACTCAAAGTGAAAGGGTAAAAATAATTCAAGCAAATAATATTCACAGAAAAGAAGGTGTAGCCATACTTATTTCTGACAAAATAGATTTCAAGGTAACAAAGGTAACAAGAGACCAAGATGGACATTTTATAATGATAAAGGGGACATTACATGAAGAAGACATAACACCTTTTAATATATATGCACCCAATCAAGCAGCACCAAAATATATAAAGCAACTACTAACAGAACTAAAGGGAGAAACTGACAAAAACACAATTATAGTTAGGGGCCTTAATAGTCCATTGACAGCTCTAGATAGATGATCCAAACAGAAAATCAATAAAGAAGTATCAGCTTTGCCCAGCTGGTGTGGTGCAGTAGATTGAGTGTCGTCTCATGACCAAGAAGTCCTGGGTTTGATTCCCGGTCAGGGCACATGCCTGGGTCGCAGGCTCAATCCCCAGTGTGGGGTGTTCAAGAGGCAGCCAATCAATGATTCTCTCTCATTATTGATATTTCTATCTCTCTCTTCTCCCTCCCTCTCTGAAATCAATAAAAAAATATATTAAAAAAATAAGTATCAGCCTTAAATGACACATTAGACCAAATGGACATAATTGACATTTGCAGTCTTTTATCCCAGAATATAAAGTATACATTCTTCTCCAGTGCACATGGAACATTCTCAAGGATAGACCATATGTTGGGTCACAAAACTAAGCTCAACAAATTCAAGAAGACTGAAATTATACCAAGTATATTCTCTGACCACAATGCTTTAACGTTAGAAATCAACTGCAAAAAGGAAGTAAAGAAACCCACAAATATGTGGAGATTAAAACCCTTCGATATTCCCATATAGTACTTAAGAGATCAGTGTGGGAAATAAGCAGGTAAGTGTTAGTCTTTCACATTTGCACAACATGACTAATTCTTATATTAAGTATTTTGCAAAGTACAGAGACTGAGACTGGTAAATTTTATTGATGTGAGAAATAAATGTGTGACTACATGGATGTGTGCCTAAATGAAATTTAAAAGTCCTGGAAGAGGGAGAGTAAACATCATGAACAAATATCAAAAGGGGAGATGGGAAAGTGAGAATTACTAAGCCATCAAAGACCTCATTCCCACACTTGACAAATGTGCCTAAGCCTCTTGCATTTTTTAAGAGGAACTATTCACTGTAAATGCTTAACAGAAATCCCACATATATTCCATTGTTGGTATAATAGAGGCCCCTCCTTTGGCAAAAATGAAGTAGAGAGTGTCTCAGGATGCCACATTCACAGATAATTGGGAGTCCCCAAACATTAAATAACAATGACCTGATTGACCCCTTCCCTGGTTTATTAATGTCATATTTCAGACTGGGATGCAGATTTCAAAAACCCAGAAGGTAGAATAAAGAATTGTAAAAAACCTAGCATAGAAAAGCAGTTATCATTCCCACTTCTTGCTAAAAGTTGAAAAACCTAAATTAGGGAAAGGGAGTAATGGAAAATATTCTACTAATCTTTCAAGTAAAATTTGTCACGCATATACAGCTGGCTTGTGATATTTGTAACTATTTATAAACACTTAAATATCCTTTACACCTTTTAATAATTATTATCTTGCATGTCATGTTTTCCTGAATGACCTCAGTGGTGAGGTGGCCAAATGCAAGTCAGTTAAGCACTGTAAAAAGTACAGATGGATATACAATGTCTGCCTTTAAGAAATAGAAGGAAATGAAAATAAAGGGTGAGTCCAGGGCAGTATGGGATCAAGGACTAAGTTTTTGAGGATGGTCTCTAAGGGCATTCAGAAGAGGCAAAGAAGGAAAAATACATACTACTCAACTGAACTCCATTATATCAAATTGTTTACTAAAAAATTTCACCTGCATGTCTCACAGGCAAGTCAATCTCAACATGTCCAAATCTGAATGAATCATCTTCCTCCCCACCTAGAATTGATCCTCTTACTGTGTTTCAGATTTCAGAGAATGACACTGCTATCTAGTTGCTCAGTCCAGATAAGATATCCTTATTCTCTCCCTTTATTTCATCCACCACAATCAACCCAACATGAGGTCCTATCAATGCTATTTCCTCAAGCTCTGCCATCCCAGATAAGTCAATTTCTGGCTTACATCTTTGCTCCCTCTGACCCATCCTCTCTGGCTCCACTGGATATGTGTTGTGTGTCAGACTCCAAGAGCTCAAAGATGGATAAAAATATATTTCCTCTACTCAAAGAACTTGAGGTGGGTCCAAGAAACATGGTTTTTATTTAGAACAATATAGGTTGATTGTGTGTAAATTTGGGCTATCTGCCTTTTCTTTCATTTAATGTCTCAGTAATACTGGCCTTCCACATTACCATAAGTCGTTCAGAGTGCCACACTGCTTGACAATTCTCATTTTCTATGTCACGCAAATACTTAATGACACAGACAGACTCTAATTCCAAGCTACATAGATGCTGCATGGATGCTGCTTACTATGAACACCTTAGAAAAAAATCAATAGCTGTGAAAAATGTAATTGTTGTGAAACCTTTTTCATAAGGTTTGATGGAACACATTTAATTTCTTAACTACCATCTATTATATATATATATGGCTAATATGCTAAGTGTCTGACCATTCAACCATTTGACTGGTAGCTATGATGTGCACTCACCACCAAGGGGCAAACGCCCAATGCACAGGCATGGAAGCATGGAACAGACTGACGAATCTCAGAGGGAAGCGGGGAGAGGTGGTAGGAAGAGATTAACCAAAGATCTTATATGCATACTAGAGGGCCGGGGAACGGATTAGTGCACTGGTGGGGTCCCTCAGCCTGGCCTGCAGGGATCAGGCTAAAACTGGCAGTCCAACATCCCCCAAGGTGAACTGGATTGTATGAGGGCACAAGCCAGGCTGAGGGACCCCACTGGTGCACGAATCCATGCCTCAGGCCTCTAGTATTTAATATGAGCCATGGAAGGTTGCTGGTTCTATTCCCAGTCAGGGCACATACCCAGGTTGCAGGTTTAATACCCGATCAGGGCATGTACAGGAGGCAACCGATTGATGTTTCTCTCTCTCCCTCTCCTTTCCTCTCTCTCTAAAATCAATAAAAACATTTTTAAAAAATAAAAACATACTTTTTAATATAAGTCAAATTTTCATGATATCAACCATTTGATTATATTTTCATGCATGGTATATTAGTATCTCTTCCTTGTCCTCTTCACACCTTATTCTAGAAGAGTCTCCCCCAAAATTTTCATCTCTAGAGTCAGGAAATATATTCTGTATGAGTTTCCCTTTGCCATGTTACCTTTCCTGTGTCCCTCTACGTTAAAGAACACACTCTTCTGAATCATCTATCACTTTCATATGGCTGTCACACTTCTATGGACCAATAGATTCTTAGCTCTACCAAACATGCAGATACTCATGCCACCTCACCAGACAATAACCACCCAAACAGAGAAAGATTTAGTGAAGTGTATTGTAAAGAGCACTAGACTGTGAATTAGGGGACCTGAGTTTTGGTCCTAATACTACCATTGTTACATTGGATATAAACGTCCTTTCCTCAGGACCTCAATTTTCTCAACAGTAAAATAAGTTTGATGACCTTCGAAGTCAAACCCTACTCTAATTATTCTCCAAAAATATTTTATGATTAAATTTGCTTTATTACAAATACATTTATTTTATACAATTTTATTATAAATTTTAAGAAAATTAAAACTTACCTTTCCAAATGTGTGTGAGACTCAGCCACTTCTTGTGAATTGTCTCTACAAGCCCTATGTAAGGAGAGTAATATAGGTTAAAAGCAAATAAAATTATAGAAAAAGAACATTAAATGTCATAACTTTCTGACACTATCTATGGATATTATTCAAATAAATGCTGTTTTCTTTCACAAAAAAGAAGGTAACAAAGTAAAAGAAGACATACTAAGAAATTACTTAGACTGTCATGATATGTTTGGAAATGAGAAGAAACTACTAAAGGTTATAATTTGTTTACAGAAGGTCTATGTATATTTTAAACATCACTTAACCAATAGCTTAAATACAAATCATGCCAGTCTATTCCAACCTTATGCAAAGACAACATGATTCCAAAAGACCTGGCTTACTAAGTGTAGTCCTGCAGAAGAAACCTTAGAGTCGCTAGGTCTTGCTTCCACACTCTACCCATCACAGATAAATGAGACGTTCTCCTATTTATAAGCCTCTCTAGTAAGAAGAGTCCTCAAGACTTTACTCAGGAACCAATTCCAGTGTTTCACAATCAAGATTCCCAGTTAAGTCTAACCAAAATCTCCCATGGCCTCTTTTATGTCTATTGAATCATCTAAGAAGAAAGAGACCATTTGTTGACTATCCTCTTCATCTGAGTCATTGATACTTTAAGATAATTATTAAATTATCCCTCAGGCTTCTCTTCTTCTGGGTTGATGAATACCGTTCCTGCCACATTCCTCTCAGAGTACATCTCATCCCCTATGACCTATCCTCTGTTTCTGCAGGCAAATGCCTGGCTTCAGGGTTCTGCTAAGGTCATCCTGGATTTGAGTTTTTCTATTCATGTTTTGCCCTCTAAAACTCATGAGTCATGACACTGTATTTAGAATTTCCATGGGGGGGTCTATAAAATCTGTTTCTTCCGTAAAACTTTATCTCGCAGAATAATATTGAGCAATATTGCTCAGAATATTCAAAATATAGCTGCATTTACCACAGTGAGAAAAAAAACAAATAAAAAAATTTTAAATCCTGACTTCAGCTCACAAATTAAGTTAGGGCAATACAGTTTAGCTTTGTGGTGTCCTTGTCCAGAGGCCAAGAAATTATTCAAGTGGTATTTCTCAGGAAACAAATGTTTAGACTCCTGGGAGGAAGCCAGAAATCTGGAGTGGTTGATTTGGTTCTTGGCTACCTCTGGTTCTTATGTCACCAAAGAAATATTCTGGCTGAGCACTCACCCTCATTTCCAGACCACATCATTTTATGAAGTTAGATTCTTTGGAGAATTTCACAGTGCATCCCTAGGTGCATTTTTATGGTCTAATTGCCCTAAGTTATATATTTGAAATTTGAACTTTTGGAGTGTATGAAGGTCCTGCCAATATAAAAGCTGTCTTTCTAGATATTACGCAATAGCACAAGAACTAATGCCTCTCCAAAGCGTTTGTCTTATATTGCTGAATCAGGCTCTCAGCAAGAGAAAGGAACGGTTGCCCTCTGGGTTTAACCCTGACATGGCTTACAATTGGGACCAACCCTACACATAGGCAGAATAGGCATCACTTCTGTAGTGAGATTTGAGGGGACCTAAAAGATCAGTCTGGTTCAGTATCTGACTTGGTCCTTTGGGTTCTCAAATGTCTCCTTCTCAATAAGGAGACGGCCTACACCGTGGCCATATTATTTAGAACTAAAGGTCCAGTGCACCAGTGGGGTCCCTCAACCTGGCCTGCAGGATCAGGTCGAAAGCAGCTCTCTGACATCCCCCGAGGGGTCCCGGATTGCGAGAGGGCGCAGGCCAGGCTGAGAGACCCCATTGGTGCACAATCAGACACGGGAGGTTGGTCATCCAGGGAGGGACTGTGGGAGGGCTCCAGGGCATATCCAGCTGGTCTTGCTCAGTCCCTATTGGCCGGACCCCAGCAGCAAGCTAACTTACCAGTCAGAGCATCTTTCCCCTGCTGGTCAGGGCATGTCATAGTGAGCAGTTGAGTGGCCTTAGCATATCATTAGCATATTACGCTTTGATTAGTTGAACAGACAACTGGTCGACCTGACACTTAGCATATTAGGCTTTTATTATATAGAATTGCAACCTGTACCAACACCACCACCACTACCACCACATAGCACACCGTCTCTATATTTTTTCTTTTTTCTATATTTCTGAGAATTTTATTTTCCCTCTTTTTAAATTAATTTTATTGGGATGACATTGGTTAATATGATCATATAGGTTTCAGGTGTGAGTTTCTATGTTACAAGAAATGTATAAGTCAAATCTTCTTCTGTCACCATATATTAATATCTCCTTCTCCCCTCTATGTTTTTCAAAGCATCTATTTCCTAGCTAATGAGTTGGTTATTTTATCATTTATTGCCCATCTCCGTCTTCTTAATTGTAAGCTCTAGCAGCAGGCATTTTTGTCTATTTTGTCCACTGATAATGCCCAGATACTTAAAACAGTACCTGAGGCACATTAAGTGCTCAACAAATATGTTCTAAATATATGAATGAGTTGAACAATCCCTATAAGGGATAGCTAGTATACAGATGAGCACTATGACAAGCTCTATTTTCATATACTAATGAAGGCATCAATCATTGGTTAAATCATTAAGTTGAAAATAGAAATAGTGGGGGGTAATGTGGGGATAAGGACACATATGTAATAACTTAATCAATAAAAAATTTAAAAAAGAAAATAGAAATAGTAAGTATAATATATCCAATTACATTCATTGGATGTTGCTTTTATCTATTTATTTTAAAAACATTTATTCAGCTCTTACAAGTTGCATTTCATCATTATTTAATAAGATACATTATCTATTCATATACATAATCACATATGTAGTATTTATAAACACTTAGACAAGAGCACACATGCAAGAAGCAAGAGGAATAAAGGAGGAGAATAGTAGGAGGCAAGTGAAAATAAAATAGAGACAATGATGGATTGATTTGTGAAGTGGTAGCAGCAAGTGGTTTGCAGGGAAATGAAAAGAGCACAGAAATGTTCAGGGGTGGGGGAAGAGAGGTGGAGTCAGAGCATAATCAGAAAATTTCTCACCTGGATCTCTCATGTACCTTAATTTTGATCAGGTGGATAAGTCAGCCCCACTCCATATAAACCTCACTCCTTTTATTCCTGCTTCTGGGATCCCTACCTATTAAAAACCTGAGATTGTATTACCAAACTTTTTTCTCCCAACCTGACACATCTCCCTGGTTTCATTGAACTGGTATAGTTCATTTCCTCACACCTTAAAAAAAAGAAATCCAAACAAAGGTATTTGGTTACCTTAGTTAACAAACTGGAAATGAAGTATTAGACTTGCCTTCTCATGTGACTATAGGCCGTCATTATCAGGAAATTAGTTCTCACACAGAACAGGAAAGCTGCCCCATTGGTTTCCTTTTTGTGCTGTCAATTTTCAGTTCTTATCTCCAAACGAGTGATTTTTAAGTAGAACTGACGAAAACAAGAACAAAGGGAATGCTGACACCACTTTGCACTCTAAGGCACTTGGAAATGGTAAGCAATGTCTATATCTCCCTCTCCTTTTCAAAAAATCCTGTAACATTGACAGCATGTTTGTTGAAACAATTTGAACTATTGAAGGAAAAGTGCCAACATTTCAAAGGCTAAACACACTAGAAGACACTTATTTTAATCTTCAGAACATAGTTACTATTTTTCGCATCTGTCATTTTCTAAGCTTAGTTTTTCATTACACTAAGCTTTAAAAGTAGTTTATATTTGAAAAATAATATGAATACGTCATAGCTTTATATGGTTTTCAAATTCGTTTTTGCATGTGAGTTTCATAAGCAACCATTGAGAAAGGTAGAACAGGAAGTATTCACCACATTTTCTATATGAGGAAAATAAAAGTGCATTTTCCAAGATCACATGACCAAAAATGACCTATTTGGTAACAGAACTCAGGCCGTTTTAATCCTTGCTTCATTTTAATGCTGGTTGGGAACTTCTATTTCCATACAGCAGAAATTAATTGAGCACCTACCTCTGCAAAACCAAGAGCTACATACTCTAGATACAAAAATAGACATTGTTCCTCTTCCATCAAGGACATTAGTACTTAGCATAGAAAACAGACATGTAAATAAATATTGTTAATGTGGTAAGATAAGAAATTGTATGCTAAGCAAAATAGGCTAGTCAGAGAAAGATAAATATCACATGATCTCACTAATTTGTGGAATACAATGAACAACATAAAACTGATAAACAAAAACAGATCCAGAGACAGAGAAGATCGATCAGACTGTCAAACCTCAGAAGGAAGGTAGGGGAGGGTGGGGGTAAGGGGGAGAGATCAACCAAAGGACTGTATGCATGCATATAAGCCTAACCAATGGACACAGACACCAGGAGGGTGATGGCATGAGTGGGGGATACGGGGGGGTGGGGGTAATGGGAGGATAAGGACACATATGTAATACTTTAATCGATAAAGAAAAAAAGAGTTTTAAAAAAAGAAATTGTATTAAGACAGTGATCTCCAAACTTTGTAGGTAATAAACTCCTAAAAGGCCAGCCCACCTATGCCCAACGTGAGATGGAGTGAAGACTTGGGTCATCCTAATTGTAGCAGCGCTTTCTCAGGTTTTGACGTGCTGGTTTTTATTTTTCTCAGAAGAGACATCACAGGTATGTTTCATTGGTCATGACATGACAGTCCTATTTGGTATGATATCATCCCCTGAGAAGTGTTCCTGAAGGGAGATTACAGGATGAGCTGCAGTGCCTTAAAGTAAATTGTGTAGTTAATTGTTGAAATTCAAATTTCGTAAGTACCATCCAGATGATTTCTCCCAGATAGTTTTTTCCAGGATTACCAGCACAAGACAAAGTCCATGCAAATCCTGCAGAGCTGCTTGATAAAGACAGCAGCAGAGCACCTGAAAAGACAGGTTCCTGGTGAGAATCTTCCTTCTCTCTATTTGAGAAGCACCCATAGTTGTGTTTATAACCAGAAATGAAGAAGATGAAGCACTCAAGCAACCATGAGCCAACAAATGCATGATTGCAATTGCAAGTTCAACACTGAAAAAAAATACCAGAATGGGCACATAGGAGGCTTTATTTCAATAGATTAGTTCTAGACGTGCAAGATGTTCTCAGAAAGACCAAAGAACTGCCCAGCTGGTGTTGCCCAGTGGTTGTTGACCTATGAACCAGGAGGTCACAGATTGATTCCCAGTCAGGGCACATGCCCGGGTTGCAGAATCAATCTCCAGTAGGGGACGTGCAGAAGGCAGCCAATCAATGATTCTCTCTCATCATTGATGTTTCTATCTCTCTCTCCTTTCCTCCCTGAAATCTTTAAAAAGATTTTTTTTTACAAAAAGAGAGCACAAAACTGAGTTTATATTTGGAATGTAACACATTTTTTAAATGACAGGAAAGTTATAAATAAATATTTCACAAGGGTGATAAACTCTCTCTTACTCCTATTTATTTACATTTACTCTTAACAACACCAAGAGGGAAAAAAAGCCAACTTCACACAAATATAAATATCCAGGCATCTTTTCCTAATCTCACCATGGTAGCCCTAAAATAGAATAAATCTGTAAACATCATTCACTGATGTTAGCAGCAACCATTCTAGAATAAATACATTTGTGTTTTAATGGTCACATTTGAGAAGGACTTCATCTCCTACCCTCTCTTCCTCAGTGTGTTCCTTCAACATTCCAAGCACAGTCTCCCACTCAGGATCTTTGCTATTTCCTTTGAATAGAAGACTCTGTCCAGACATCTGCATAACTGACTTCCTCAGCTCCTCAGGTCTTGCATTCACCTGTCTGTTAGAGGCTTTCTTGAGTCACTCAATCATTCAAAACTGCTCTTGCTCCCTGCAAAGCCCCTTTCTCTCTCGGCCTGCTTTATTTCCTCCAAATATCTGTTACCACCTGGCAGACTATGTATTTGTGTTTATTTATTTCTCATATTTCTCTATCCACTAAAATGTAAGCTCTATGAGGGATTTTTTATTGTTGTTCGGTGCTGGATTTCCAGTTCTTGAAGTACATTCTTGCACATAATAGGTGCTCAATAAATATTTCCTGAACAATTGAAAAAAATGGAAAATATTAAAAACTTAAAGTACATTTCTCTAGTTTGGAATACCACTGCAACAGTCTGTTCAATGGTCAGAAAATAAATTTCTGAATTTTGAAAGACTTTCCAAAAAGCAAGTACTAAAATTAGAAGTGTTTTTGTTGCTTTCTGATCCCTAACCAGAAAATCAGCCAGCCATGGTATCTCAGATTCAATCCCCATGTTTTCTAACTGAGCTTTTACTATATTTACTTTATAATTTTAAAGATCACTTATGAAGAAAGAGTGTAAGAGATGGTAATAAGAATAAAACTGCAGAATTCTAGAATGGTTGCTGCTAACATCAGTAAATGATGTTTACAGTTTTATTCTATCTGTTCTATTAATTAGCTAATATCATATATCTCATCTAGTATTACTTTCTGAGAGATTTATTAAGGTCCAAGTGATTATAACTTGCTCTGAATCTCTCAAGATTATAAATCTAAGCAATAAACATGGTGTGTGAAGCCAAACACATATTCAAGGAAGCATGGTGTAATGGAAAGAATTTTGAAGTCATGCATGCTTGAATTTGAATCCTGGCTCAGTCATTTAAGAGCTGTGTGGCTTTGGGAAAGTGATTTAATTATTTGAATCTCAGTTCCCTCATGTATTAAATGGAGGTAATATCACCTTCCTCATCAGAATATTTTGGGAGTAAACCATGCAGTAAGTGCTCAAAACCAAATATTAATTATGACTTAAAATGAATGAAATTATGTGCCAATGCAGAAATTTTGCAGCTTAGTGTTCCATAGTAATAATAACTTCTGGGAGATATATTTTTAAATGTATTTTTATTGATTTCAGAGAGGAAGAGAGAGATATATAGAAACATCAATGATGAGAGAGAATTATTGATCGGTTGCCTCCTGTACACCTCACACTGGGGATCAAACCCACAACCTGGGCATGTGCCCTGTCAGGGTATCAAGTTGTGACCTCCTAGTTCATAGGTTGATACTCAACCACTGAGTTTTGCCGGCTGGACTGGAAGATCTTTCATGAATGGGCTAGTGTAGTGTCATTCCTTCAACAATTATTTATTGAGTACATACACTATGCTCAGCATCATGACACATTTTGTGGGAGATACTGTGATCTCCTACTACAATGTAGTAGGGTAAACTGCTATTAACAAATAGACACAGGCATGTGATGTTCAAATGCAACAACATCTTAATTCTTCATGTAACAATCCAGAGTGGGTAGTCAGGTCACCAGGTAGCTTTTCTACTTTCAATGTGTAGTTTCCAATGTTGCTTTGGTTGCTACCATTCCTTCCCATGGGGAGGCAAATAAAGCTTGAAAAGTGCATGTGTGGAGATTCTATGGGCAAGTCCTGGAATTGACATATGTAATTCTGCTCCCATTCCATTAGAGAGAACTTAGTCAGGTGGTCTAACATAATTGCAAGAGAAGCTGGGAAATGTAGTCTAGCTGTACGTACAGAAATAAGGGAGAACAGAGATTGGTGGACAGTTGTCAGTCTGCAGTTGATTTTTGAAAAGACATAAGAAAGACAGCAAGGTCCGTACGCATAGGAAATCAACTTATCATATTGACACTCTTGCTATTGGAGAAAATGTTCACAACCAGATCACTGTGTTTACATATCTTCCAATTTATTATAGTCTCATCTGTACCTTTAGTCATTCAGACTGGAAAACAATCCAAGAATACACTAGGAACTAAGCAATCATAGATACAAGAGTTTCCTGAAATACATAAAATCCTCTTTTGCGGAATGCAGTGGTGAAGCAGATGCCTCCTGTATTATCTACTCTCCTCCCCATACACACATCTACCACACTTCACTTTTACTATCCTGGTTAAAGTATTAGTAACTTCTGGGAATTGAATATTTATAAAGCCTTGTCAGACTGGGGTAGCTGGAAGAATGTGGTTGAAGAGGGAAGCAGATAAGAAAGTGAGAAATATGTTACTAGGTGCACAGAGAACACCTTTATACAAATGGTATAGCAAATTCCATTAAACTATTAGGAATTCATTCTCAAGCCTAGAAAGCATTCCACTCTGTAATAGACTTCTAGTGAAATTCAAAAACTTATGGGAAGAATAATACTCTTAGATGTGTCCACTAATATCTTAGAACAAATTGCTAACAAGCTAGGAAACAGCAAGGCCCTACAGAAAGGAAAACCAGGCTAGGCAACAAGGCGATGAAAGAGCAAAAGTAGGCAGGGAGAGAGGCTGAACAAGGAGAATGTAAGGTACCAAAGATAAGTACCTTACAGTGATGAGACAGGCATGTGATGTATCACAGTTTTGCTTCATAAAATTTTTTAAATTTGTCTTTATTGTTGATATAACAACCCCCCCCCTCCACTCCACTTCAGTCTCCACCCCCTGCCTTCCCCGCACTACTGTCCTTGCATGGCCTATGCATATATGCATATAAATTCATTGGTTAATCTCCTCTCCCACCTTGTTCCCTCTAAAATACATCACTCTGTTCCATGTCTCTGGATCTATTTTGTTCATCAGTTTATTTTGTTCATTAGACTCCACATACAAATGAGATCATGTGATACTTGTCTTTCTTTGACTGACTTATTTTGCTTAGCATAACAACATCAGGTCCCTCCATGCTGTCTCAAAGAGTAAAAGATCCTACTTTTTTTTCTTTTTCTTCTTTTTTTACAGACACATAGTATTCCATTGTGTAAATGTATCACAGTTTTTTAATCCACTCATCTATTGATTGGTACTTAACGCTGCTTGAACATAGGGGTGCATATAATCTTTCTGATTGCTGTTTCTGTTTTTTAGGATATGTTCTTAGAGTGGGATTAGTGAGTCAAATGGCAGTTTCATTTTTAATTTTTTGAGGAAAATCCACATTGTTTTCCATAGTGGCTGTACCAGTCTGCATTCCCACCACCAGTGTACTAGGGTTCCTTTTTCTCCACATCCTCACCAGCACTTATTGTTTGTTGATTTATTGATGAGAGCTCTTCTGGCAGGTGTTAGGTGGTACCTCATTGTCATTTTGATTTGCATCTCTCTGATGATTAGTGACATTGAGCATTTTTCCATATGTCTCTTGGCCATTTGTATGTCTTCTTTGGAGAAGTGTCTATTCAGGTCTTTTGCCCATTTTTTTTAAATTGGGTTGTCTTTTTTGTTGTTGTTGAGTTTTATGAGTCCTTGAGATATTTTGGAAATTAACCTCTTATCAGATGTATCATCGGCAAATATTTTCTCCCATGCAGTGGGCTCCCTTTTGATTTTGATGCTGGTTCCTTTTGCTGTGTAAAAGCTTTTTATGTTGATGTGGTCCCATTTGTTTATTTTTCCTGTTTCTCTTGCCCAAGGCAATATATTAGTGAAAACTCTGCTCCATGAAATGTCTGATATTTTGCTGCCTATGTTTTCTTATAGGATATTTATAGTTTCACCACTTACATTTAAGTCTTTATCCATTTTGAGTTTATTCCTGTGTATGGTGTAAGTTGGTGGTCTAGTTTCATTATCTGCATGTACTTAACCAATTATCCCAATACCATTTATTGAGGAGACTGCCTTTACTCCATTGTATGCTCTTGTCTCCTTTGTCAAATATTAATTGAGCATATGGCTTGGGTCGATTTTTGGTTTCTCTGTTCTGTTCTGTTGATCTTTATGCCTGTTCTTGTGCCAGTACCAGGCAGTTTAGATTATTGTGGCTTTGAAATATAGCTTGTTATCTGGTATTGTGATTCCTCCAATTTTGTTCTTCTTTCTCAAGATTGCTGCAGCTATTTGGGTATTTTATGGTTCTATCTAAATTTTGCAGTACATGTTCTAGCTCTGTGAAGTAGGCCATTGGAATTTTAATAGGGATTACATTGAATCTATAGATTGTTTTGGCTAATATGGATATTTTAATGACATTAATTCTACCAATCCACGAACACAATGTATTCTTCCATGTGTTTATATATTCCTCTACCTCTTTTTTCAGCCTTTCTGGTGACAGGTCTTTGACCTCCTTGGTTAAGTTTATTCCTGAGTATCTTAATTTTTTGTTGCAATGAAAAATGGGATAGTTTTTTAAAGTTTTTGTTTCTGAGAGTTCATTATAGGTGTATACAAATGCCATAGAGTCAGGCCACAATTGGCTCAGTGGTTGAGCTTCAATCTAGGAACCAGGAGGTCAGGATTCAATTCCTAGTAAGGGAACATGCCCGGTTTGTGGGCTTGCTACCCAGTGTGGGGTGTGCAGGAGGCAGCCGATCAATGATTTTTCTCTCATCACTGATGTTTTTATCTCTCTCTCATCCTCTCTAAAATCAATAAAAATATATATTTTTAAAAATGCCATTGACTTCTGGGTGTTAATTTTGTACCCTGCTATGTTGCATAATTCATTTATTAAATGTAGAAGTTTTTTTGGTGGAATCTTAAGGGTTTTCTATGTACAATGTCATGTCATCTGCAAATAATGACAGTTTTATATGCTCCTTTCCAATTTAGATGTCTTTTATTTTTTCATCATGTCTGACCACTGTAGCTAAGACTTCCAGTACTATGTTGAATAAAAGTGGAGAATGTAAGACAGCCCTATCTTTTCCTTGATATTAGAGGAAATTATTTTAGTTTTTTCCCATTGAGTATGATGTTGGTGGTAGGTTTGTTATATATGACTTTTATTATGTTGAGGTATGATCCTTCTATTCCCACTTTGCTAAGAGTTTATAAAAAAAAATGGTGTTGAATTTTGTCAAATGCTTTTTCTGTGTCAATTGAAATGAACATGTGATTTTTGTCTTCCAATTTGTTTATGTGATGCATCATGTTTATTGATTTACAAATATTGTACCAGTCGTACATCCCTGGAATATATCCCACTTGCTCATGGGGTATGATCTTTTTCATATATTTTGTTGAGGATTTTAGCATCTATGTTCATCAGGAATTTTAGCCTGGAATTCTCTTTCTTTGTAGTGTCTTTATCTGGTTTTGGAATTAGTATAATGCTGGCCTCATGAAAAAGCTGAAAAGTCTTCCTACCGCTTCAATTTTTTTTTTTTTTTGAATAGCTTTAGGATGATAGGTGTTTCTTCTTCTTCGAACACTTGGTAAAATTCCCCTGTGAAGCTGTCTGAACTAGGGCTTTTGTTTTCTGGGAGTTTTTGATTATTGCTTCAATTTCATCAGTTGTTAATGACCTATTCAGGTTTTCTGCTTCTTCCTGATTCAGTTTTGGAAGATTGTATTTTTCTAGGAATTTGTCCATTTTGTCCAGGTTGTCCAGCTTGTTGGAATATAGTTGTTCATAGTATATATTTTTTTATAATCCTTTGTATTTCTGTGGGTTCAGTTGTTACTTCGCCTCTTTTGTTTCTGATTTTGTTTATTTGGGTCCTCTCTCTTTCTTTCTTCATGAGTCTGGCTAAAGGTTCATCAATCTTGTTTATCTTTTTAAAGAACCAGCTCTTGGTTTCATTGATCTTCTATATAATTAGTCTCTATGTCATTTATTTCCATTCTGATCTTTATTATTTCCTTCCTTCTACTTACTCTGGGCTTTTCTTGTTGTTCTCTTTCTAATTCTTTAATTTGTAGGGTTAGATAGTTTATTAGAAATATTTCCTGAGGTGGACCTGTAGTACTATGAAGTTCCCTCTCAGAACTGCTTTCACTGTGTCCCATATATTTTGGATTGTTGTGTGTTCACTTTCATTTGTTTTCAGGAAGTTTTTTTATTTCTTCCTTGATTTCATTGGTAACCAACTGATTTTTTAATAACATGCTAGTTAGCCTCCATGTGTTTGGATGTTTTTGGGATGTTTTTAATGTCGTTGATATCTAGTTTCATGCCAATGTGATCTAAGAAGATGCTTGATATGATCTCAATCTTCTTGAACTTTTAGAGACTTAGTTTGTGTCCTAACATGTGGTCTATCTTTGAGAATGTCCCATGTGCACTGGAGAAGAATGTATATTCTGTAGCTTTGGGGTGAAATGTTCTGTAAATGTCAAATCTATTTGATCTACTGTGTCACTTAGGGTTGCTGTTTCCTTGGGTTGAATTTTTTCTAGAAGATCTATCCAGTGATGACAGTGGGTGTTGAAGTCCCCTACTATGATTGTATTGCCATCTATCTCTCCCTTAAAATCCTCCAGATGATTTTAAAATGTATTTGGGTGCCCCTGTATTGGGTGCATATATGTTTACCAGGGTTATACCTCTTGTTGTATTGATCCCTTCAGTATTACGAAGTGGACTTCATTGCTTTTGTGACGGCCTTCATTTTGTAGTCTATTTTGTAAGATATGATATTGCTACCCCAGCTTTTCCTCTTCATTTCCATTTTCATGGAAAATTTTTTCCCATCACTTCACTTTCATCCTGTGTGAGTCTTTTGTTCTGAGGTCGGTCTCTTATATACAGCATATATATGGGTCTTATTTTCTTATCCATTCAGCTACCCTATGTCTTTTGACTGGAACATTTAAGCCATTTATAAGCCATTCACATGTAAGGTTATTATTGAAACAGTACTTATTTGTTGCCATTTTTATACCTTATGTCTGTTCATCTCTCTCTCTATTTACAATAGTCTCAGTTTCTTTAGCATTTATTGCAGTGCTGGTTTGGTGATGATAAACTGTTTTAGCCTCTTTTTTTGTCTTAGAAACTATTTCACCATCAATTTTGGATGATAGTCTCACTAGATAGAGTAGTCTTGGATTAAGTCCCTTGCTTTTCATTACTTTGTATACTTCATACAACTCCCGTCTGACCTAAAGTATTTCTATTGAGAAATCAGCTGACAGTCTAATGGGAGCTCTCTTGTAGGTAACTTTCTGTCTCTCTCTTGCAGCCTCTAAGATTCTTTGTCTTTAATGTTTACCATTTTAATCATGATGTGTCTAGGAATAGGTCTTTTGGGGTTCATCTTGATTGGGACTCTGTGTGTTTTCCGAAATTGAGTGACTTTTCCTTCACCAGCTTAGGGAAGCTTTCTGTTATTTCTTCAAACAGGTTCTCTATTCTTTGCTCAGATTCTTCTTCTTCTGGACCCCTATTATATAGATGTTGTTACATTTAATGGTGTCCCAAAGTTCCCTTAAACTCTCCTCCTACTTTTTCATTTTTTTTCCAATTGCTGTTCTGAATGTTTTTGTTTTTTTTCCTACCTTGTGTTCTAATTTGCTGATTTGGTCCTCGGCTTCTTCTAGTCTACTGTTGATTCCTTCCATGGTATTTTTTATTTCACCTATGTCATTCTTCATTTCTGCTTGATTCTTATTCATGGTTTCTACCTCTTTTTATGCTGTAGTTCTCATTAAGTTTCATAATGTTATCATTACATTTCTTGTGGGTCTCACTAAGCTGTTTGAGCACCTTTATAACCATTACTTTGAATTCTTTATCTGAAAAATTGCTTGACTCCATTTCATATAGTTCCTTGCCTAGCAATTCCTCCTTTTCTTTCATTTGGGGCTTGTTTCTTTGTCTCCCCATTTTTGCTATCCATTTGAATTTGTTTCTCTGTATTCGACCAAACTATTATGCCTCCCAGTCTTCGTGGGGTGGTCTCATGTAGTAGGTATTTTGTGGGACCCAGTGTTGTAGTCTCTTGTATCTCCTGAGCTGGGTGCTTTAGGAATGCCCCTTGTTTGAGTTATTTGGGTTCTCCTGTTGTAATTGGGTCTTGAATGTTGTTGTCCTGTTCATGGATGGAATCTCCTCTCAGTCTGGCTGACTGTGAGGCTCATCCCCTACCACATCAGGTGAGCTGTTGTGGAGGTGCTGATAGAACAGAACAAAAAACAACAAAACAAAACAAGAAACAAAGTAAACAAAAAAACATACACAAGAGCTCTACAACAATAACAAAAGCAACCACAAAAGAGAGAATTAGGTAAGAGAATAGAGAGTAATAATGACAGAAGAAAATAAAGAAAGCAGATGATACATAATAAGAAACGGAATGAAGATAAAGCAGGAGGAAAAGAAAAAATAGAGTAGGAAAAGAGAAGAGAAAAATTAGATATATGAAAGAAACAATAGAGACTAAAGTAATAACAAATCAGTACAGCAGATAGATAAAGAAGATACATTTTAAAAAGGGGAAAAAAAGAGAAAAAAGTGATGTTCATCTCAACAGAGTTTAGTGCCTCCTTGGAGCTCCCTTTGGATCCTACTCTTCTGATGACTGTGCCTGACTGTTCTGTCTGCCAATTCTGTGCTGCCCAAGAGGTACTTAGGTGCTAACCATTGTCAGAAACTCTCCTCCTTTAGCTTTCAGCAACCTGTTTGAAGCTTCAAGAAATCCACAGTTTGTGTCTGTCTCCACAGAACTTGGCTGCATGAGGGAGGGGGCAAGCTGAACTCTAAGGCCTGTTTGTTAGCAGCACGGGTCCCAGGGCTGGTTCAGTAAACTTTCCCGGGTTCTCCAGGCTCTGCCTCTGCCCGCCTTCACCTGCCAGCCAGCTGTCAATCTTAAACACTTAAAAGTCTGTTTCTAAAAGGTCTGGAGGCAGAATTGGGAATATAGACCTCTGGGTCTCTTGTGAGGGGGAGGTGCCATTCAAATTTCAAGGAACCTGTAGGAGAGCTACTCCTCTGAGAGTGTCCCAGAATATTATTCTGTCCTCCGCTGAGCAGAGATCCTCTTATGCAATCCAGTGTGAGCAGCTAGATACCAGAAGTTTCTATCAACTCTCCTGTGTGGGGGAACCACCAGTCGGGTTCCCTGGATAGTGAGGTGGTCAGCCCCACCCTCCATCCAGTCACTTCTGCTTCCTGAGACTGTTCAAACCCATGGGCTGGGCCTATGCTGCTGTCTCCTCTGTAAAGGTGGGGATGCAGGGTGTGACAGGCAGGGCTCCTGAGGCAGGGCATGCTGTCTCACCTAGGGCGGGGCTTTTTCTTTTCTTGAGCTGTCTTCTGGGAGGGGCTAGCACCTCTCAGTTAAAATGGTTGTTTCAGATTCACAGCTGCTGCTTTTCCCATCCCCCAATTCTTCCCACCCCAGCCTCTCCTTAGGCACCTCAAGTGCTCACCTCCCTCCCTCCTCCAAAGCCTCAGGTAAGTAACTACGAACAAAACTCCTGTGTTCTGGGTTTAAAAAAAAAAGAAAAAATATATACCTGAGGCTTTCTCTCTGACTCACTCCAATCTACCAGCTCTGATCACCTGGGCAGCAAGAAGCCTTGCTGCCTTTCATGGCTGGATGTTACCTGGGCCACTGGGCTGTGGAGCCGGGCCTGGGTTACAGGCCTTGATCTTCTCAGGAGAGTAATCCTCCTGTAGCTGAGAGATCCTTCCTCCCTCTCAGCCTGCTGCCGGTGGATGCTGGGTCAACCCCCTCTCACAACTTCGCCCTTACTACCAGTCTCCAGGTGTTTTCTGTCCTTCCTTGATATAACTCTCCTCCTCAGCTGGACCTCAGTTGGTAATTCCAGGTGAATGGTCTCCAATTTGGTTATATTTCCAGCCTGGTCCTGGGAGGAGGTGTAAGAAAGATCTGCCTATTTGGCCACCATCTTCTCTCCAACTCTGCTTCATAAATTTGATTATGCCCAGCTTTAGATCTTCTGGTTCCCTCTTTGTTTTTCTTTTCCGGAAGATTCCTAATTCTATATTATACTTAATTTCCTAATCTCTGTTCTTTAATTACTAATCCAGAAAGGCTTAATCTGGCAGATTGGAAAATAAAGAATCAGTATGGAATTTCTGGGCACAAATAGAGGAGGTATACAAAAGTAAAAAGCCAAGGTATAAGCAAGAAAATATGAAGTATAGGCAAATAGGTATAATGGCTCTTTCTCTGTTTCTCACCCCAAGTAACATTCAGGATCAAAATTACATTAGACAATCTTTAGATTAGAAAAACATTAGAAGGTAGTCCAGAGAGAGAACTTTAAAACAAAATGCATCTGGGACTATTGGATTATAAACTCTGATCATTAGACAATATAACCTAAACTAAAGGAAGAGGAAACTGGCATTAGATTCTACAAAAGAAGAAACTTGCTTTGTACTAGAAGGGCGGGAAATACCATGTCTTGAAATTCCTGAGCATCCTAGAAATATTGAGGATTTGTTTAAAGTTTCATAAATCAATTATTTCATTTAAAAATATTTTCAGGGGAGTGGGAGCTGGGTGGGGGCAGGCAAATGGGGTAAAATAGGGACATCTGTAATAGTGTCAACGACAACAAAAGAAAAACCATAACAGAATATAAATAAAAATATTTTCAAAATTGTCAAACTTTTATAGTTTAAACATATCTTGTTTTCCTAGGAATATATTAGACATCTGTGTTTACATGTCATGATCTGAAAAACTAATGCAAACAGACATCTTGTAACCAGTGTCTTCCCGACGCTTGTTTAAATATTGCAATACTATATTATTCTTGGAAGGCACAGGTCATGACCATGATTAAAGAAATGTTCTTAAGAATCCAGTCTTCTTGAATGTTGTTTATTATTCGGGAGCCAGATGTGCATGCAGCTCCATGTCCTATTTTTGGCTAATTTTCTTCCTTTGTTCATTATTTTTCTCCTTTAGGGAATTCATTTCTAGCATCTTTTTAAATTAGAGAGTTCGGTGGAATTGGATATAAAAATAAAAACAGCTTTGACAGGAAAACAAAAAAATTCAACAAAAAGAAATACTTCATTTGTCTTTGTTGGAACCAGTATAAAAATCCTTGGTTTCTAAGGCAAAACAAACATTTTATCTAATTAGCTCTTGTAAATCTTCAAAACATTAACTTAATCTGTGAATTGATTTTTTAAAAATATTTTTTATTGATTTCAGAGAGGAAGGGAAAGATAGAAACATCAATGATGAGAGAGAATCATTGATCAGCTGCCTCCTGCACGCCCCAAACTGGGTATCGAACCCGCAACCCAGGCATGTGCCCTGACTGGGAATCGAACCATGACCGCATGGTTCATAGGTCGACGCTCAACCATGGAGCCATGCCGGCCGAGCTGTGAATTGATTTTTTGCATTTGACAATAAGGTAAATGACTCAAGTCATTTCATAAAGCATACCAATGTATAGGTTCTATAACCCTTTGAGAAAGGTCTTCCTGGAGTTTTAATCTAAGTTCCTTCAGCTGTCACATTATATGTTCTTGTCTATTTTGTTCCCTGTCAGTATATAGCTCAGGGAACAATTGATTGGATTCCTAGTTATCTTTAAGTCAAAGGACATATTTTGTTCTCTTTAATGACTACCTGTAACTTGTGTTGTTCATATTACTCCAGTATACTTATCCAGTGATTAAAGTAGGAATAAGGACTAAATGGAGGGGGGGAAAGCTTCATGAAAAAAAAGAAGAAAAATCAATTGAAATTACAATAGGAAATTGTACGCTTTAGGTAACTCAAGTTCAATATATGTAGAACTTGTTTTTCCTTTTCCAAATCTGCTTCTCTTACTACCATTATTATATTGGTAATAGAAGCAGTTCTGTTGACTTCATTCCCCCAAAATTTCTCATATCAGTCTCTGGCACTGACCTAGTCTGTGTCCTCATGGTTTCTCACGAAAACCTGTCTCTCAGACTTCTTTCCAATCTTCCACTTCCATCCACACATTTCTTTAAAAGCCCAAACTGAATATCCCTTTGCTTAGAAACCTTCATTAGCATTCATTTACTTACAGAATTAAGACTAAATTCTTTAGCAATGGAGTTCAGGGTTTTTTATAACCTATCTCAGCCTTCCTTTCCAACCTCATTTCCAGCCACTCATTTCCATGCAACTTATATGCTAGTTATCAGGACTTGCTTTTGATTATGTTATTTTTCTCCCAGCGGAACCATGTAATTACAGGCCTGTTTTTGTTTTCCTCATGCTTTTTCCCTCTGCCTAGGATGCCCTCACCACCTTCAACCACTAATTAACTCGTCTTTAAAGATACACTTTCTTTTTTTAAAATATGTTTTTATTGATTTCAGAGAAGAAGGGAGAGGGAGAGAGAAACATCAATGATGAGAATCATTGATTGGCTGCCTCTTGCATGCCCCCTACTGGGGATCGAGCTCACAACCCAGGCATGTGCCCTTGACCAAAATCGAACCTAGGACTCTTCAGTTCACAGGCCGACGCTCTATCCACTAAGACAAATAGGCTAGCAGTGGTCAGCAAACTGCGGCTCGCGAGCCACTTGCAGCTCTTTGGCTCCTTGAGTGTGGCTCTTCCTAAGCCTTAGGAGTACCCTAATTAAGTTAATAACAATGTACCTACCTATATAGTTTAAGTTTAAAAAATTTGGCTCTCAAACGAAATTTCAATCGTTGTACTGTTGATATTTGGCTCTGTTGACTAATGAGTTTGCCGACCACTGGGCTATGGCAAAGATACACTTTCAAATATCACCTTTGCTCCACAGCTTTCCCTTCATTTCCTCCACAACCATGATCCTCACTTTAGGCACACAGAAATAATTGTTCCTTCATGTATGTTCCTGTAAGCACTTCTCTTACAGCTCTTACCAATTTATTTCATACATTGATTGTACGTGTATACTAGCAATGATGTATTGCCTGTTTCTCACAACCCTGCTGAGTATGTATCACCATGGTCTATACTAAATGACCCTGTTCACTATTAAGCTATAGCTAATTGGACTAAAGAGGAAATACTGTTTTGCAGTGGATAGATCTGCTGGTCACCACATTAAACAAGTGGTCGAATTAACCTCAACAATAGTGTAGTGGCTTGACATCATGTGCCTCCTGATTTGATGCTATGGGAATTATACACACCACTGAGGTGATCTTGCTAGATATGCTTCATCTTAAGCCAATTATAAAGAAATTCAAATAAATTCAAAATGTAGGGCATTCTGCAGAACTTCTTGCCTGGACACTTCAAAAGACTCAATGAAATGCAAAACAGGGAGGTAATAGGAACCTCACGTCTATTCTGTGACTCTTGAGAGCTATGAGCCAGATCCCCATAGAATTCAAGCCAGATAGTAACTCCCTTCCTAGAATCCAGCAAAGACTCAAATCCTTTCAGAAGTATAATGGACTGCCCTGAAGAGTGTGGCTCAATTGGTTGGAGAGTCGTCCCATGCATGGAAAGGTTGCAGGTCTGATTACTGGTCAGGACACATACCGAGGTTGTGGGTTTTATCCCTGGTAGGCCAATTATCAATATTTCTCTCATACATTGATATTTCTCTCTCCCTCTTTCTTCTTCTCCTCCTCCTCCTCCTCCTCCTCTTCCTCCTCCTCCTCCTCCTCCTCCTCCTCCTCCTCCTCCTCCTTCTTCTTCTTCTTCTTCTTCTTCTTCTCTAAAATCAGTGTCACCTACAGGAAAGCCAGAATTTCTTTTTTCTTTCTTTTTTTTTAAAGACCATATTTCTTTGTTTTGTCCCCCCCCACCCCCCATATAAAAAAGAATCCCAATATCAAGGTAAGGAAGGGGAGAACAAGGGACATACTCTTTGGTGTCAGGAAATAGGAGGGCAGGAGAAGGATAATCCCCAAAGGAGGGGAGGGAGGGAAATGTCATTAAGGCAGCCAGCAAGATATTCCCTGTAAAAAGTTGGAGGAAGCATCTCCACAGCCTCAGATAAAAAGACACAGAGCGCCTTCTCGGTGGGGGGGCTCTGCACTCAAGTGTTCAAAGGAAGGTAAGTGACAGCTTCTCTTCTCGGTTCTGTTGCAGCTACTCCATTGCTCACTCTGGGTTACCTTCTTCCTTTTGTAGATGAGAGTGCTGCAGGGCTCGGAAGGCAGAGATTCGCTTGTGTGGGTTAAAAGTCAGCATCTCCAGCAGCAGCTGTGCTCCAGACTCCTCCATCTCCGGTCTCACCGACTGCACTGGGCAGGGCCCTCTGGGGGGGAAGGCTCCTCGGGGTAGAGACACATCTCGGGGCCAATGTTCCTCTGGAGGCAGCTCAATCAGGTCAAAGATTTTGCCCAATTGGTCAGCTTCAAAGTTTCCGCAGAAGAGAGGCTTTTGACAAAACATCCCTGCAAAGATACAGGCAACACTCCACAAGTCCACAGGTGTTGCGTATGTGGACTGCAGATGAACTTCCAGAGCACGGTACCAGAGTGTAACAAGCACAGGTGTAAGTGCCATCCGGTAGCTGTAGATTCTGGCCAGGCCAAAGTCAGCCAGCTTGACTGGCCCATCACTTGTCACCAGAATATTCTCTGGCTTCAGGTCTCGGTGAACAATGCAATTGGCATGAAGAAAATCCAGGCCTCTTAGAAACTGGCGCATCAGATCCTTGATGGTCTCCATTGGCAAGCCTGGTGGGGGTGCCTTGTCCAGATACGTCCTTAGGTCTTGGTCCGCGTGCTCAAACACCAGGGTCGCTTTGGTCTCCTGGTCAGTTCGGGCAGTGGCACAGACATCCATCAGCCGGGCAACATTGGGATGCTCAAAAGCCTCCAGCTGCCGCAGTAAGGCCACCACAGGAACTGTGCTGATGGGAAGGGCCCCTCCAGCACCTCCTCCACTGGGGACTCTCACGCTCTTGAGGGCCACAAAGTGGCCACTGTGGGGATCACGGGCCTTGTACACCGTCCCATAGGCACCAACACCAATCTCTGCCACTGGCTCATATCATGGAGTAGCCATTCTCAGATCAGAGAAGACCTTCTCCCCGCGCGGGGAACTGCGGGGGCGGACCGTTATCGGGGCCTGGGAGCCGGTTTCTGCGGCGCCATACACTTGATCTCTGTCCGGAGCAACTGGACCATACGGGCCGACCATAGACACAGGCCGCAAGCTAGAGTGGACCCCTCACCATGTCAAAGCCAGAATTTCTTATAAATGTCAAGCAGCTTAATCTACACATTCCTGTCATTCTTGCTCACCTCCCAGAATGTAAATTCATTCAGTTATATGTTCTTCCTCTATTATTTCTCTTCAACTGACTGAACACACCACTTATCACTTTATTTCTTACTTCTTCATTATACCTTTTAAACTTTCATTACATTTTTTGGACTTTATGCTTTATTTTTTATTACATTTTAACAAACTGTACTAGTATGTACGTTCCTTCACTGATGGTAACTTTCTTCTCTGATCTTAATTTAAACAGGTTTATGTCGGAATAGCACTTCTCTCACCATACCATCAGTAGAGGCTGCTATTTGTTTTACATTCAATTTAACTCTGGGTAAAGTGATGGGATCAGTGGCCTCTTCATTTCATGCTACTTTTAGAGTCTCACATATCTAGTTGCCTGTGAAAACCTTGGTTGATGCCATCTAGCTCTAAAAACACCTTTTTTTGGTTGTGGAACTACCTAATCTTCCTCCATTCAATCAACATTTGACTCATGGTTAGTTCAGTATTCTTTTCTACTCAAAGTCCTCACACCTTAGGGGACTTCATATCTATGTTAATGACCTATCCATCATTCTGGACTTTTAGTACCTGAATCTCTATCTTCAATGCCTCTACCCCACTTCAGCCACATACTTCAATGGAAACACTGTGAACCTTGTAGTGGTCCAGGACTAACTACTTCTGAAATAAATTTGTTTGCTATAACATTTGGCAATATTTCCAAGATTCTTACTCTACCAATATCAAAGCATCAATTGTTCAACCACCATCTCACAGATCCATCTACTCCAACCATCTAATACTTTCTTTGTCTTTGCTGTTCTTTCCTATCAAATTGAGATTTCATAGTCTATCAATCACTTCAACCCTCTGTTGCCAGTGTCCTCACCTCCTATATTTTGTGACCTAACATTTGCTTGGTATACTGTTCTGTATAAAAGGTGTTCTTAATCAGAAAGGTTAACTGTGCTGTTAAAATCTTCTTTATCCTTACTCATTTTTATGAATAAAAACCACTATGACAAATATGTTAAATAGATATGATAAATGATAAATTTATTTTTTATTTTCTATCTATAGTATAAGTATAGTAAGGCTAAGATATTAGGTACACACAAGTTTGGGCTTATATCTTCATGATGAGCTGAAAATTTTATTATGTGGTAACTGTTTATGGAAATGTGTCATAATTATTGTCTATGCTGCTTCAGAATAATACATAAGCTCTTTACTGTTAAAATTTGCCTGTTAACTTTACAATAATTTTACATCAGCTATACAGTGAATCTGATAAACAGCATACACCTGTATATTTTTGTCTTTTATATTTTGATTCATACTGGCAATCTGTGGCTTTAACTGGAAATTTAGGTCTGTCTACATTTACTGTCTAAAGTTATTATATATTTTTGTCTTACTTGTCTGTATATTTCTATTTTCTTTAGAAATAACAAATCATCCTATATAATAAAGAGGGGATATGCCAATTGGCCCTCATGCCATTGCAAAGATGGCAGTACCCACAGCCAATAAGGAGAGAATATGCTAATTGACTGCCACGCCCTCAAAGATGGCAGTGCCCACAGCCACAAGATGGTGGTACCCAGTCCCCTCAGCCCCCCCAGCTGCCCAGGGCCGGCCAGAGGTGCAGACAAGCCTCAGATGGCGGCTGACCAGCTGCCCGAGGCTCTGGTAACCAGGGCTGGCCGAGGCTTGTGCTGTCGGCAGTGGCGGCAGCAGAGGTGTGATGGGGGCATCGCCTTCCCCTGATTGCTGGGTCGCCTCCTGTCCCTAAGGGCTCCCAGAATGTGAGAGAGGGCAGGCCGGGCTGAGGGAACCCCCCTCCAGAGCATGAATTTTCATTCACCGGGCCTCTAGTTGGGATATAATTCACAGATAAAATTCACCCTTTTGTTTTAGGTCTCATGTTTTAATTATCTTTTAAAATTACACTTTACAGTCAATATTATTTTGTACTAATTTCAGATGTATAGCACAGTGGTTAGACATATACTTTAAAAAGTTTTGCCCCTCATATTTCCAGTACCCAACTGGCACCATATATAGTTTATTAATATTCACTAAATTTCATATGCTGTACTTTGCATTTCCATGAATATTTTATAACTACCAATCTATATTTCTCAATACCTTCACCCCTTTTACCCACCAACAGTACAAGAAGGTTCTCTTTTCTCCATATCATCACCAATACTTGTTGTTCATTGTTTTATTGATGATAGCCATTCTGACAGGTGTGAGATGATATCTCATTGTGGTTTTAATTTGCATTTTTCTGATGATTAGAGGTGTTGAGTAACTTTTCATATGGCAAATTACCATCTATATGTTCTTGAAGAAGTCTCTATTCATTTTTTTAACTGGATTATTTGATTTTTGGGGGGGTGTTTGTCTGTATCAGTTCCATATAAATTTTGAATATTAACCCATTATAACATCATTAGCTAATATGTTCTCCCATTCACTTGGTTGGTTGCCTTTTCATTTTGTTGATGGTTTCTTTTGCTGTGCAATAGCTTTTTATTTTGATGTAGTTCCATTTGTTTATTTTTGTTTTTGTTTCCCTTGCCTGAGGAGGTATATCAAAGAAATTATTGTTAACAGAAATGTTCCAGATTTTACTGCATATGTTTTCTTCTAGTTTTATGGTTTCAAATCTTACATTTAAGCCTTTAATCTATTTTGAGTTTATTCTTATATATGGTGTAAGAAGGTGATCTAGTTTCAGGTTTTTTTTTTGCATGTATCTGTCCAATTTTCATAACACCATTTATTGGTCTGTCTTTACCCATTGCGTTTTTGCCTACCTTGTCAAATATTAATTGACCATATAGACACAGGTATATTTCTTTTTTAATATATAATTTTATTGATAATATTACTCTCTACCCTTACCCCCCTTACTCTCCTCCTTCCAGCCCCTAGCCACCCCCCCCAGGTGTTCACCACCCTATTTCCCATGTCCATGGTTTATCTCTTCTCATCCCCCATCCGCACATTGAGGTATATCAGTCTGTTCCATGCCTCCATGCTTCGGGTCTTATTTTGTTGGTCAGTTCATTTTGTTAATTAGATTCCACAAATAAGTGAGATCATGTGATATTTGTCTTTCTCAGATTGGCTTATTACACTTAGCATAATATTCTCCAGGTCTATCCATGCTGTCCCAAAGGGTAAGAGATCCCTCTTTTTGACAGCTGCATAGTATTCCATTGTTAGACAAGGATACATTTCTGAGCACTCTATTCTGTTCCATTGATCTCTATGTCTTCCCTTTTCTTAATTTTTTGGGATAGTTTGCGAAGGATGGCTGTTAGTTCTTCTTTGATATTTGGTAAAATTTACATGTGAAGCCATCCAGTCCAGTACTTTTTGTTTGTCCAAAAATTTTTGATAACTGCATCAATTTCATTTGTTGTAATTGGTCTGTTGTAATTGCTCTGTTCAGATTTTATGTTTCTTCTTGATTCCATTTTGCAAGATTATATGTTTCTAGGAATGTATCCATGTGTTCCAGATTGCCCAATTTTTTGGCATATAATTGTTCATATTTTTTATACTCCTTTGTATTTCTACAGTGACAGATGGTACTTTTCCTCTTTCATTTCTGATTGTATTTTATTTAGGCCCTCTCTCTTTTTTTCTTGATGAGCTTGATTAAAGGGTTATCAATCTTTTTTATTCTTTTAATTAATCTCTTTTAAATTTAATATATGAATGTTGTATTCAAGCCCTTTGGACCAGTACCTTATATTAGTCTGTAGTTTTAAGTTTGATGAAAGTATTCTGTACCTCATCAGGATTTAGTCTTTTTTTTCTTCATCGTCATCAGAGGATATTTTTGCCATTGCTTTTTCAGAGAGAGTGGAAGGGAGGGAGAGAGAGAGAGAGAAACATTGATGTGAGAGACACATCAACTGGTTGCCTCCTACATGCACCCCAACTGGGGGCGGGGAGCAAACCCGCAATCCAGGTATGTGCCCTTGGCTGGAAACCAAACCTGTGACCCTTTGGTGCAAAGGCTGATGCTCTAACCACTAAGCACACTGGCCAGGGCAGGATTTGTTCTTTATCATAAGTGGTTCTTTCACAAATTTCTTAATTTATATTGTATCATTGATCTACTTGAATTTCCTTACTTTCTTTAGCCAATTTTGATAATGTAGCATTTTCCTTGAAAATAAAAATTTTCTGTATGATTTTAACAGAGTGGAGTTGGTGGTGGGACTAGGTGAAAAAGGTAAAGGGATTGAGAAATACAGATTGGTAGTTACAAAACACTCAAGGGGGAGGTAAAGTACAGCATGGGATATATAGTCAATAGTGTTGTTTTGACTATGTGTGGTACTGGTTGGGTACTATAGAAGTTAGGGAGAACAATTTGATTGTCTGGCCACTGTGCTGTGCACTTGAAACTGATGTGGGATAGTGTTGAATATATATCGCAATTGAAAAAAATTAAAATTAAAAAATAATAAATTAATTAAAAATTTAAAAAGAATTTACATCATTAGGAGTAAAAAAGGGGATATAAGCATAATGAGTAAAATATTTTGGTTATTACAAGAAATGTTGAAGGGTCTTCTTTAAAAAGAAGAAAAAATAGCTATAAAGAATAAAATGGCAATACATACATACTTACCAATAATCCATTTAAATGTAAATGGCTTAAATGCTCTACTCAAAACACATAGAGTAGCAAAACAGATAAGAAAATAAGACCCATATACATGCTGTCTACAAGAAACCCAACACACAACGAAGGACACACACAGACTGAAAGTAAAGGGATGGAAATAGGTAGTTTATGCAAGTGGAAATGAAAAATAAGCTAGGGTATTAGGGTAGCAATACTTATTATATCAGACAAAATAGACTTTAAAACAAAGGTTATAATAAGAGATGAAGAAGGACACTACATAAAGATAAAGGTATCAGTTCAACAAGAGAATATAAACCTTGTAAAATTTATGTACCTAACATAGGAGCACCTAAATATATAAAGCAAACTTTGATGGACATAGAAGGAGAGATGGACAGTAATACAGTCATAATACAGGATTTGAAAACACTATTGACATCAATGAATAAATCCCAGACAGAAAATCAACAAGAAAACAGCAGCCTTAACTGACACACTAGACCCAGATCAGATGTATTTAATTGATATTTTCAAAGCATTTCACCCAAAAAGCATCAGAATATACATTCTTTAAAAGTGCACATAGAACATTTTCTAGGATAGACCACATGTTAGTACACAAAAAAGTCTATAAATTTAAGATGATTGAAATCAATCAAGAATTTTCTCTGACTATAATGGCATGAAACTAGAAAACAATCACAAGAAAAAACCTGAAAAGTACACAAAAACATGGAGGCTAAATAACATGTTACTAAACAATGAATGAGTTAACAACGAGATCAAGGAAGTAATCCAAAGAAACTTTGAGACAAATTAAAATAGGAACACCACAATACAAAATTTATAGGACATAGCATAAGCAGTTGTGAGAAATTCATAGCATTACAGGCCTACCTCAAGAAGCAAGAAAGATCTCAAATAAAATTTCTAACTTTACACCTAAAGGAAGTAAAGAAAGAACAATACCCAAAGTGAGTGGGAAAAAGAAATAACGATCACTGTGGAAATAAATGAAATGTCCAAAAAAATCAATACAAAAAGATCAATGAAACCAAGAACTGGTTCTTTAAAAAGATAAACAAGATTGACAAACCTTTAACCAGACTCATCAAGAAAAACAGAGGGAGGAATTCCCAGATGGCTGCAGAGTAGTTGTTGGGAGCAAGTCCACTTGCTCCCAACATCAGACTGGACTTGCTGCTATAACTGCAGAGAATTCGGCTTGAAAAACCAGCTGAACTGTAGTTGATCTTAAGTATTGTAGGCAGGGAATGCAGAGAGGGTGAGCCAACTCACCCATCTGCGAGGCTGGGAAGCCTGAGAGAAAGTGCATCAGTGGAGCCCCCACTCCCTGGGAGCATGGAGTCTCAGCCCCACACAGGAATCCCCAATCCAGAAAAACAGAGAAGAGAAGGAGAGCATGCATAGTATCAGGCTTTGGTAATCAGTGGGGATTTGGTCCACCTGGGAATCTCAGACTTCATCATCTCAGCAAAGAGCAATTTCTTTGTTACAACAGCAGCCTAGGAACTTCGCTCCAATCTGTGTCTGTGGAAGGGACCAGTAGCAAAGTTCAAGGCCAGTGGAGGGGTTTGATCGGTACACTCATCAGTGAATATGAGGAGCCCTTTATTCTCTGGAAGAACTTTGGGTAGACAGTCAGAAGGGGGCTGGGAAGTGTGGCTTGGGAAAGAGGATCAATCTTGCCCAACTCGAGTGCATGGGTGGCAACACTTCCCCTACATGCAGAATGGCTGGGTCTTCCCCGTCCTGCTGCGACCCAAGACAAAAGGGAATGGCTATGAACTGGAAATTAGCACAAGCATGGCTAGGTCTGATAGTGCCGAGGACTGGGACATTTGGCTCAGTGAGAGCCTGGGCAGAGCACCCACCCAGCCAGGGCTGGATAAGCTGAAAAGCTAGAGTGACAAGTGGGGTTGTTTTTTTTATCCTCTCCTACTTGGTGTGGTGACTAGGGGTTGCCAGGGAACCAAGCAGAGCTAAGGAATTGCAACTATGTCTCCAGGGATGGACATGTCCTGGGCCCTTCGGCCGGATTATGGGGAAACAGATCTGATCTCCCCAGTGAGTTCAGCCCATGCAGCCCTGGGAACGAGTGGAAGTGCACACCCCGCCCTTCTACAATCTATGGGCATCACCCCAAATGCGAGTCTGTTTAAACCACCTGGCCAGGTCCAGGATACCCCTGCAGAGCCCGGTTCCATGGTGGAAGGAAGAGCAGCTGCGATCAGGGAAATTCAAGATGGGAGACCCAGGCAGACCCAGCCTCTGGGCTATGGAGGCCATGCCTACCAGACTACTTGGGGTTCTCTCTGGCTGTGCTTCTGGCAGGTTGCTGAGGAACAGGCGGGGACAGCAACTGACTGCCAGGGCTGATCAGCAGACCCTGAGTGACAGATGAATGATTACTCTGACACAGGTTTTCTGTGAAAGAGAGGGCTAAGGGACTGCCTGGCTAAAGGAACCAGACAGCCTCGTTTGCCTGCCTCTTTAGACTTTTATTGTAACCGCAGTTTGGGATAAAGTTTATCTTTTAGGTACAATCAGTAGGGTAAGTAATCTTGGGAGGACACATGTATCTGCAGTGTCCTTTAATCAAGGACACCTAATAATTAAGCATAATCTTTAGGGTCTGCACGTGCACAGACATATTTGGAAAGGTCAAGGAACAACTAGGGGATCCACCTTCATCCAACTCCTTACAGAATTTCCTCCTTACAAACTTTCCAACCAAGTCTCCTATGCTCCCCTACAACTGACATTGACTTGCACCAAAGAATCTTCCAGGAAGCCCAGGACTGCACACCAAGAGGCCAGACTCAAACAGTATCAGAGCAAAATCCAGCAAGCTCCACAAACAGCAGACCCAAAAGGTACTTGCAGCAGGCACCAAAATCTGTAGAGGCAAACTCCACATATTTTTACTGATTTATCTTTTTAATCTTTTAGCATTTCTTTTTTTTTCATTTTATTGTTCTTTTTCCTTCATGTCTCTTATTTTCTCTTTTATTCTTTTTGTTTTTAAGCTTTATTTTTATATTATTTTATATATTTTCTGTTTTTCTTTTCCAATTCTACATTTTATTTTATTCATTATTATTACTTTTTAAAATTATTTCATTTATTATTTTTTTTATTCATATTTTTTCGTTTCTCTTCCTTCTTTTCTTTCATGTTCTCTTTTTCCCTTTCTTATTTTCATCTCTAATCTTTTAGTCTCTTCTCTTTTAGTATTCTTTAAAAAAATTCCTTTGTAACTGTTGTTTTTCATGTTTTTTTGTTTGGTCTTATTTCGTCTTGTTTTACTCTGCCAGCACCTGTATAATAGTTGACATGGCATGGCCGGGATTGAGCCTCACAGACAGCCTGAGGGCTAAGCCCACCCATGAAAGGGTCAATAGCAATCAAGATCCAAATTCAATAGGGGGCCCATATAACCCACAAAAGGAACATTCCTAGAGCACCCAGCTCAGCAGATTGAGACTACACCACTGGGTCTGACAAGACACCCACTACAAAAGGCCACCCCACCAAGGCTAGGAGTCATAGCAATCCTATATAATACACAGACCAATACACAGAAACAATCACAAAGAAATAGCAAAAATTAGGATAAAAAGAAACAGGCCCCAAATGAAAGGATAGGAGGAATCTCCAGAAAATGGAGGCAAAGAATTGATCAGAAACAGAGTAAAAAGTAACGGTTTAAGAATACGCAAAAGCAGAAAAAGGGTCATAGAAATCCTGAAGAAAATCAATTAGAAATTAAGAAGGACATAGCTGAAATAAAGAATGCACTGGAGCCTGGCCAGTGTTGCTCAATGGTTGAACATCAACCCATGAATCAAGAGGTCATTGGTTCTATTCCTGGTCAGGGAACATGCCCAGGTTGTGGGCTCAATCCACAGTGAGTGGTATACATGAGGTAGCTGATCAATAATGTTTCTCTCTCATTTATGTTTCTATCACTCTATCCCTTTCCTTACCTTCTCTCTAAAATCAATGAAAACATATTTTAAAAAAGAATACACTGGATGGAATAAACAGTAGGTTAGAAGAAGCAGAGGATTGAATCAGTGAATTAGAAGACAAGGTTGGAAAAAATCATTCAATCAGAGAAACAAAAAGAAAATATAATTTAAAAGCATGATGATAGTTTAAGGGAATTTTGAGAAAATATGAAATGTAACAACATCCTCATCATAGAGATGGCAGTGTGAGAGGAAAGTGAGCAAGGGATAGAGAAACTGTTTGAAGAAATAATGACAGAAAACTTCCCTAAACTGGTGAAGGAAAAACTCACATAAGTGCAGGAAGCACAGAGAGTCCAATCAAGATGAACCCAAAGACACATGGCAATTAAAAAGGCAAATATTAAAGACAAAGAGAAAATCTTAAGGGCAATAAAAAAGAGACAGATACCTACAAGGGAGTTCCCATAAGGCTGTCCACTGATTTCACAACAGAAACACTACAGACCAGAAGGGAATGGCATTAAGTATTCAAAGTAATGAAAAGCAAGGGTCTGAATCCAAGACTACTTTATCCAGCAGGGCTATCATTGAAAATTGAAGGTTAAATAAAGAGGCTCCCAGACAAAAAAAATAAAAGGCTAAAGGGGTTTTTACCACCAAACCAGCACTGCAAGAAATGTTAAAGGGACTGCTATAAGAAAAAGAAAAACTAGAGAGATGAACATAAGCATAAATAAAAATGGCAATAAATACCTATCAATAATAAGCTTAAATGTAAATAGATTAAATGCTCCAATCAAAAGACATAGGGTACCTGAATGGATAAGAAAACATGACCCATATATATATGCTGTCTATAAGGGACACACCTCTGAACAAAAGACTCACACAGGATAAAAGTGAAGGGATGGAAAAATTTTTTCAATGCAAATGGAAACAAACAAAAAGCTGGGATAGCAATGCTTATATCAGACAAAATAGACTTCAAACCAAAGGCCATAAAAGGGACAGAGAAGGTTACTACATAATACTAAAGGGATCAATCCAACAAGAGGACATAACAAATGCACCCAACATAGGAGCACTAAAATACATTAAAAAAAACAACCTTTAAGGGAGAGATTGATAGCAATAAAGTAAGAGAAGGGGACATTAACACTCATTGACATCACTGCATAGATCTTCCAGACAAAAAAATCAACAAGGAAACAGCGACCTTAAACGACACACTAGATCAGATGGATTTAATTGTTATTTACAGAACATTTCATCCCAAAGCAGCACAACATGCATTTTTCTCAAGTACACATGGAACATTCTCAAAGATACACCACATGTTAGAACACAAAGTGAGTATTAACAAGTTCAAGAAGACTGAAATCATATCAAGCATCATCTCGAATCACAATGCCATGAAGTGAGAAATCAACTACAATAAAAACACTCAAAAAATTTCAAACACATGGAAGCTAAAAGGCATGTTATTAAATATTGAATGGGTTACCAATTAGATTAAGGGATAAATAAAAAACTTCCTGGAAACAAATGAAAATGAACACACAACCCCAAATCTATGGAACACATCAAAAGAAATCCTGAGAGGGAAGTTCATAGCATTGCAGGCCAACCTCAAGAAACAAGAAAAAGCTCAAATAAAAAAAATATAACTCTACAACTAAATGAATTAGAAAGAGAATAACAAGAATAGCACAAAGTAGCAGAAAGGAAATAATAAAGATCAGAGTGAAAATAAATCACATAGAAACTAAAGAAAAAAAAGATCAATGAAACTAAAAAGTGGCTCTTTGAAAAGATAAACAAGATTGATAAAGCTGTAGACTCATCCAGAAACAAAGAGTGAGGATGAAAATTAATAACACCAGAGTCCAGCTGGCGTGGCTCAGTGATTGAGTGTCGACCTATGACCTAGGTTTGATTCCTGGTCAGGGTACATGCCCAGGTTGTGGGCTCAATCCCCAGTGTGGGACATGCAGGAGGAAGCCAATCAATGATTTTCTCTCATCATTGATATTTCTATCTCTCTCTCCTTCTCCCTTCCTCTCTGAAATCAATAAAAAGTATTTTTAAAAAGACATAACATCAGAAATGAAAGAGGCAAAGTAACAACTGACATCACAAAAATACAAAGAATTGTAGAAAAATACTATGACAAAGAATTGGACAATCTAGGAGAAAAGGACAAATTCCTAAAACATACAACCTTTCAAAAATCATTCAGAAAAAATCAGAAAACCTGAATAGACTGATGATAACTAATAAAAAAGAAGCAGTAATAATAAAAAAAACTAATAGCAAACAAAAGTCTTGGACTGGATGGCTTCACAGGCAAGTTTTACCAGACATTCAAAAAAACTAACATCATTTCTCTTCAAACTATTCCAAAAAAATCCAAGAGGAAGGAACACTTCCAAGTTATTTTTATAAGGCCAGCATTATTCTAATTCCAAAGCCAGATAAAGACACCACAAATAAAAGTATAGGCCAATATCTGTAATGAACATAGATAGTAAAATCCTCAACAAAATATTAGCAAATCAGATCCAGCAATACATTATAAAGATCATGAACAATAATCAAGTGGGATTTATTCCAGGGATGTAAGGCTGGTACGATATTCACAAATCAGGAAATGTGATACATTACATAAACAAACTGAAAGACCAAAATCACATGATCATATCAATAGACGCAGAAAAAAACATTTGAGAAAATCCAACACCCATGTTTTATAAAAACTCTTAGCAAAGTGGGAATAGAGGAATCATACTTCAACATAATAAAGGCCATATATGACAAGCCTACAGCCAAAACCATATTCAATGGGCAAAGACTAAAAGCATTTCCCTTAAGATCAGGAACAAGATAGGGATGCCTACTTTCACCACACCTGTTCAACATAGTACCGGAAGTCCTAGCCACAGCAATCAGACATGAAAAAAAATACATAAGATATCCAAAATGGAAAGAAGGAAGTAAAACTATCATTATTAATAGATGACATGATATTGTACATAGAAAACCCTTAAAACTCCACCAATAAAACCTACTGGATTTAATATATGAATTCAGCAAAGTAGCAGAACAAAATTGACATCCAAGAATCGATGGCATTATTACACACCAATAATGAACTATGAGAAAGAAAAATAAAAAAAAAACACCACACATGCACATACAAGACAATTCCATTTACCATTGCAACAACAACAATAAATGGGATAACTAAAAATAAACTTAACCAAAGAGGAAAAGACCTGTACTCAGAAAACTGCAGGACATTGAAAAAAAAATAGAGGAAGATACAAACAAGAGGAAGCATATACCGTGTTTATAGATAGGAAGAATTAACATTATTAAAGTGTCCATACTACCCAAAGCAATCTATAGATTCAACACAATTCCTGTTAAAATACCAATGGCATATTTCACAGATCTATAAAAAACATTTCAAAAATTTATATGGAACCAAAAAAGATCCCTAATAGCCTCAGCAATCTTGAAAAGAAGAACAAAGTTTGAGGGATCACAATACTAACATCAAACTATACTACAAAACCATTATAATCAAAACAACCTGGTACTGGCACAATAACAGGCACATAGAATAATGGAATAGAACAGAGGCCTCAGAAATCAACCCATGCCATTATGGTCAATTAATATTTGACAAAGGAGGCAAGAGCATACAATGGAGTAAAGAAAATCTGTTCAACAAATGGTATTGGAAACATTGGACAGGTACATGCAAAAAGATAAATAAAACTAGACTACCAACTTATACTATATACAAAAATAAACTCAAAATGGATAAAAGACTTGAATTAAATTGTGAAACCATTAAAATCCTAGAAGAAAACATAGGCAATAAAATCTCAGACATCTCATGTAGCAGTATTTTTGCCAATTGATACATCTTCTAGGGGAAGAGAAAAAAAGAAAAAAGTAAACAAATGGGAGTATACCAAACTAAAAAGCTTCTTCACAGCAAAAGAAATCCATCAACAAAATGAAAAGGGAACCCATTGTATGAGAGAACATATTCACCAATGATACATTGGATAAGGGGTTAATTTCAAAAATATATAAAGGACTCATACAATTCAACACCAGGAAAAAAACCCAATCCAATTAAAAAATGTGCAAAGGACCCGAATAGGCACTTCTCCAAAGAGTACATACAGATGGCCAAGAGATATATGAAAAAAATCCTCAACATCACTAACCATCAGAGAGATACCAAGTAAAACTACAATGAGGTATCATCACCTCAGGCCTGCAAGAATGGCTACCATCAATAAATCAATAAACAACAAATGCTGGCAAGGATGTGGAGGAAAAGGAACCTTTGTGCACTGCTAGTGGGAATGCAGACTGGTGTAGCTACAGTAGAAAACAGCATGGAGTTTCCTCAAAAAATTAAAAATGGAACTGCCCTTTGATACAGCCATCCCACTTCTTGGAATACATCCTAAAAATCCCGAAACACCAATCAGAAATAATGTATGTACCCCTATGTTAATAGCAGTGTTATTTACAATAGCTAAGATCTGGAAACAGTCCTAGTGACCACCAGTAGGTGAGTGGATTAAAAAGCTGTGGGACATTTACACAATGGAATACTATGCGTCTGTAAAAAAGAAGGATCTGTTACTCTTTGTGGCAGCATGAATGGAACTGGAGAGCATTATGCTAAGTGAAATAAGCCAGTCAGAGAAAGACAAATATCACATGATCTAACTTATAGGTGGAGTCTAATGACCAAAATAAGCTGACAAACAAAATAGGTCCAAATACATGGGTGCATGGAACAGACTGATATATCTCAGAGGGGAGGAGGGTTGTGGGGAATGGGAAGAGATTAACCAAAGAATATATATATGCATAGTTCATGGATACAGAAATTGTGTGGTGCAGGCCTAGGGTAGGGTGGGGGTGGCTGTGGGCAAATGGGGGGCTAATGAAGGTCATCTATAATACTGTCAGCAATAAAAAAGAAAAATAGAAAGGACTGAATAAATACAGTCAGAAATGAAAGAGGAGAAGTAACAGCCGACACCAAGGAAATACAAAGGATCCTAAGAAAATATTATGAACAACAAACTGGACAATCTAAAAGAAATGAATAAATTCCTAGAAACATACAATCTTACAAAATGGAATCAAGAAGAAACAAAATCTGAGTAGACGAATTACAGCTGAAATCGGATCAGTTATGAAAAAAGACTCAAACAAACAGGAGTTTTGTACTGGATGGCTTCAAATTCACAGATGAATTTTACCAAACATTCAAAGAAGAACATCTGTCCTTCTCAAACCCCACCCTTAAACTATTCAACCAACTGGTATTCATATATATATAGATATATGAATAAATCACTGCTCTAGGGTATAATTTTTGTTACTACTTCCTAAGCTATACAGCATTACTTTGTATTTCTTTGCATTAGAGGTGATGGAGATATCTAAACAGTTTTAGAAAATTCAATTTGCTATTTGAAAAATCTATGTATTTATATATGTACGTACCTAATCCATGTCTCATTTATGCAGATACTTGACACATATTAATGATTTACAGTAAAAAATGAATTTATTTTTTCTAATCTACTTATATAAAAACCCTGGGTGTAACATCACGGCCAGAAGCGCACCAACCAAAAGGAAGTCAGTCCGGCAGGGGTTGTCTTGGAAATGGCTTCGCCCTCCCCCAGCTGTTTCCCGGAGGATGAGGTTTCAGGCAGGAACCCGCTCTCGAAGCAGATCGTGGAAGTACTGAGTCTGGCCTTCAAACCAGACCCTGACAGTAGGGAGGAGGCAGCCCTATTCTTCACAGAATCTGCTGTTGGATAGCTTGCTGTCAGTGGCCTGCTAGCCAGGAACTCCATTCACATGCACCCCAGACCCTGACAGGAGGGAGGAGGGAGCCCCATTCCTCATGGAATTGATAGGTGGCCAGCTTGCTGTCAGGGGCCTGCCAGCTAGGAATCCTATTCACCTGCATATCTGTATAAAGTTTTAATACATTATATTAGAGGTCGTGTTGGTACTGTTTTACCCACAGTGTCTACAGGAATTGCTGCAAATTTACTTCTCGGTGGAAGCACCTTTCATTCCCAATATAAATTACTGATTCCATTAAATGAAACTTCAATTTCTAGACTCAATATAAAGAGTGAAGTTGCTAAAACTATTAAAAAAGCCCAACTTCTCATTATTGATGAATGCACCATGGCATCCAGTCATGCTATAAACGCCATAGACAGATTACTAAGAGAAATTATGAATTTGAATATTGTATTTGGTGGGAAAGTTCTCCTTCTTGGAGGAGATTTTCGACAATGTCTCAGTATTGTATTTCATGCTATGCTATCGGCCATAGTACAAACGAGTTTAAAGTATTGCAATGTTTGGGGATGTTTCAGAAAGTTGACTCTTACAACAAATATGAGATTAGAGGATTCTGCTTATAGTGGATGGTTAGTAAAACTTGGAGATGGCAAACTTGATAACATTTTTCATTTAGGAATGGATATTATTGAAATCCCCTGTGAAATGATTTGTAATGGATCTATTATTGAAGCTACCTTTGGAAATACTGTATATATAGATAATATTAAAAATATATCTAAATGTGCAATTCTTTGTCCAAAAAATGAGCATGTTCAAAAATTAAATGAAGAAATTTTGGATATACTCAATGGAGATTTTCACACATATTTGAGTGATGATTCCATTGATTCCACAGTTGATGCTGAAAAGGAAAATTTTCCCATCGAATTTCTTAATAGTATTACTCCTTTGGGAATGCCGTGTCATAAATTAAAATTGAAAGTGGGTGCAATCATCATGCTATTGAAAATCTTAATAGTAAATGGGGTCTTTGTAATGGTACCAGATTTATTATCAAAAGATTACGACCTAACATTATTGAAGCTGAAGTATTAACAGGATCTGCAGAGGGAGAGGTTGTTCTGATTCCAAGAATTAATTTGTCCCCATCTGACACTGACCTCCCATTTAAATTGATTCAACGATGGTTTCCCATGATGCCAGCATTTGTGATGACTATTAATAAATCACAAGGACAAACTCTAGACAGAGTAGAAACATTCCTATCTGAACCCGTTTTCACACATGATCAATTATATGTTGTTTTCTCTCGAGTTTGAAGAGCATGTGACGTTACAGTTAAAGTTCTAAATACTTCATCCAAGGGAAATTAGTCAAGCACTCTGAAAGTGTTTTCACTCTTAATGTGGTGTACAGGGAGATATTAGAAAAAGTGTAATCACTTTATCAGTCATTGTTTGCATCACTGTTGTTTTTATATCATGTTTTTGTTGTTTTTATATCATGTTTTTGTTGTTTTCATATCATGTTTTTGTCGTTTTTATAACATGCCTCTGTTGTTATATCCTTTTGTTACTGTTTATTTATTAATAAATTTATATATTATTTTCATATACATTTTACTAATTTCCTTTCATCTCTCACACTTCTATGATAGAGAAAGGGCAAATAGCAACATTAAAATATCTCCGCTAATTAATTCCCTTTTAATGTGCACGAATTTGTGCACCGGGCTACTAGTCTTAAATAGCCATGTATTCAAATTATGTATTTTATAGTCTGAGAAAATAGTATGCAATTTCTTTAGAATTTTTAAAAGATCACATTTTAAAGAAACTTCTCTTTTTAACAAATTTTGGTAACTTTTAAAGGATTCAATCAACAACTTTCCATCTTAAACTACTGTTGCCAGCATTCTCATAACTCCTAAACTCTGGTTTTCCAATACAGTAAGACTCTCCTTTGCTAAAACAGCTGGAGGCTTGCATTACACACTTACACACACACACACACACACACACACACACACACACACACCCCTACTTGTGGAAAATCCAAGCTATTTAAACACCATAAGCACACGGACTTTCAAAAATGTTTTAAAATGCAGGAATAGAGATCATACCTTAAGGAACAGAAGATACTGGACATTTTCAGATTAATCTAATATATAGTAATGTATCAAATGGAACTCAGTTCCTTGGAGTGCTCTGGACACTGGGATAGGTTCTTGAGAACCTTAGGACCATTCCATGTATAACATCAAAATTTACTAAAGCAAATGAACACATTTCAGAAAAGAAACCTATGGAAAAAAATTTAAGTAGCTTTTAAAATTCATTGATTGATTTTAGAGAGGAAGGGACAAGGAGAGAGAAATAGAAACATCAATGATGATCAGCTGCCTCCTGCACATCCCTCACTGGGGAATGAGCCCCCAACCCGGGCATGTGCTCTGACTGGGAATGGAACCTGACAGACCGGTTCATAGGTCGATGCTCAACCACTGAGTCATGCCAGCCGGGCAAGTATCTTTTTTAAAAACCTTGAAGCATCACCTAAAATATTGAACTATTATTGTACAGTAAATTGATATTAATGCTTGAATCACCACAAAGCCTTATTACTTAAGTTGGTCATTAGACCATCGGGATTAGCATCTAAAGACAATTCAAAATTCTATGATACACTTAGAATAGTTTTCAAACAATTTAATGCCAAATATTTGTTTATATAAGTAATACTTTAAATCTGAGACTTCAGGGTAAAACTATAAAACAGAGGCAATATTATATTTAATAATATTTACCTGAATATCTTTCTACTTTTAAGATAACAACTATGAAAAAAAGTCATTTTAATATGTGGATTACTTAAAAATTAGAATTTGAAAATAAAAGATTAAGCTTTTAATCAAATAACTTAAGGGTAATTCAATTATATACCTCACATTAAAATCTATAATAAAAATAATCACAATTTGACCTATCCTACCTTTTATTAAACTATTTATGTTATATAAAGATTCGATCTTAAGTAAAGGTGTTATTATTTTGAAAAGATATCCAAGAGAATTATTGCTTTCTAAATAAAATGTTACCTACTAAAAATAACATGATATAAATGAATCTAGACTCTTAAACAACTTGCTTTGAATATCATGTTGAAGTCTATTTTTCCATAGTAGAGAACATAGACACAAGCTATCAAATACCTACAAAAATGGATGCTGTTATGTTGAGAGAAAAGGTAGAGAGAGAGATAAAACAAATGAATTTTTTCATTCAACTTTATTTATCCACAGTTTGCATCGGTATTATACATTTAGGGTTCCATTTACTTTAAATGCATCAGAAAAAATCAATCATGATAGATCTGTGACCAATACAAACATTTCTGAATTCTTCAAAAAATTCCGTTAGAAAAGTCAATAAACTAGTATTCTGTAAAGATAACTATTAAACAAATGGTAATGCATTTTCACTCTTTATTTCAATTCTAACTTATCCAACATCACTTCTTTCTTGTGCCATACAGTAATAAAATTTAGCAGAAGTAGCTATGTACTGCATTTTTAGGGCCTAATAAAATATTTGTTTGATTATTTAACCCTCTTCAAATCACATATCCAATTCAAATAATGATAATCATTCTCAATTCAAAACTGATGAAGTAAATATATAATGACCATAAAAAATTTACAATTATTCAAAAGCTACTAAAAAAAATACATCAGAGCCTTGATACAATGTGTCCTTGGGTACTAGGCTGTGAAACTGCCTTAGAGGTGGTGCTGCCTTTTGGCACTATAGTAAATAAACTTCCATGGAATGGACTTCAATGGACCCATTCTATGTGGAATTTTGCTTTGTAGTAAAAAATGCTACAGTGGGGTTCTAGGGTAGTTTCTCTTTAAAGCAAAAATTAATTGACACATAAGTGAAATGCAATAAGGACATGGCCTATAATTTCAATGACAATGAAACAGGAAAATACTTATAAAACAATTAAAATCTAGATTGCTTAATAAGAAGAATCCTATAGCATAACTATGAAAGCAGTATGAATGATTGCTTTAGCTTTTAATGGTCATTTTCTTTGTAGCATTATCAAATTTATACAATAAAAACTAACAACTGAAGCATTCATTTGTCATTTTTTACCTTTATTACTCAAGTTTTCACTAGGGAGATTATGTTAATGAAGGTTTTTTTTTAGATCCAACTGAAAGTAGCAACTAATTTAATTTTAAACCATACAATCATAGGAACCTTTAAATTATTTAAACGCTTCAATTTGACACTTGGGGAATGTAAAAAACACATCTATGTGCTAAAGCTAAATTTTAATTATATGGCTTCATGCCAACTGATTCAAAATATTAGAGTTGTTTCTAAATCAGCCCTTATTAAACCATTTGGCACAATAGTTTTTGTCTTTTCTATATACCCTCTGAAACACCCAGGCCAACATTTTTAATAAGTTGCATACATTTTAGGAGGTAACAAGTGCAAATAATCACATATTTAAGATATGATACTTGCTTGGCTACTATAAAAGTAATTATACTAAAGGTTCTTCTATAGGAAACAGTTATTCATCACAGTAATGTTTTTGAAAAATTCCTGCACTACTACCAACGTAAATTTATCCAACTCAAAATTAAACAAAGACTTTATGTAACAGTATACTCATGAAAATATTCATGGAATGGTCTGTGTTTATTCAACATCATGTTAGTTGAGGATCATAACATTTAGAGGATCCACATATGGCCAGATTTTGAATATAAACCTATTCCTCAATTGTTGCTCTCTGATTCTGAATATAACTAAAAGCAGCACACTGATGTAATGTTCTTGAAAGTCAAGATATAAACCCAAACTTTGGCAGTTTTATAAAAATGTACTTGGTAATTAGTACTTTGCTAGTTCTCAAAAAGCTTACTGCTTTGTGTAACATTTTCAATACAGAAATAAAATACTCTTCAAACAATACATTTTAAAAGATGATTAAGTTTTGCAAAATTAAATAGCATAAATTAAGCATATTAATATTGCTTTTTGACAACATGAAATAACCAATTTAAGGAAAATTGCAATGGACTAAATAAAAAACACAAATATCACAATGTGAGGCACATTTAAATCCTCACATATTACTGACACTACAAAATCTACTAAAATATTTTAAAGTTTCACTGATTCCATTAATACATAAAAAGAAATTGCAAAAATGTTTAAGACTATAAAAGAGTCATCAATTACACAGGCACTTCACATGTAAACAATCTACAGTACAACTGAAAGTATTTTGGCAACAACCTATAATACTAAAAGAATTTAATATAAAGTCGTAATTCTGTATTCTCTACTCATTTTTTTCTAGAAAACTAAGACCAAAGATGAAAGAAATTGTATATAAACTAGAATTAGAAGTGTATTAAATAACTCAAATGTAGAATTGCTTAAATCGGTAAAAAAAAAATATTACCTTATCCAGACGTTAACTGGTATGTATGCTACATTAAAAAAGTAAACCTAATGGAATTGTTAAATTGAAATCGTATTTTAAATTTAGCATCAATTTGATTTTTTAATTTAACAAAAATTTTTAAACTAAGGCTTGATCTAATAAATTTTTAATTAGACAGTCTTATTCATGAATTTGAGATATTTGAAATAACTTCAAATAAATGAAATTTTACACTTATGACTTTTAAATGTTATATTAAGCCATAGAAAGCTGAGATGCCTTGGTTGTAGGTAATTCAAGAAGAGCCTGAACTGTGACACCAACTTTCACAAGACCTCTTTCTTCCAAAATATGATGAGGCAAACAGAGTCTTTCCTGAAAAACAAAATAAGTGGTATCTGAACATTTGTTTTTAAATAGTGCAGTAGAGCCTAGATTAGTCAAAATTGGATTTTTAAAACATGCTTTCTATAAAACTTCAAGCACAGAGCACACAATTCTAATCTAAAATATCTGTGTTTAAAAGTAGACTTTTATGGTATGGGATTATATTTTATGGGCTGTATTTGACCTGTTAATCTTATCCACCTGAACAAGTATTTTAAAGTGAGATGATCATGCTAAAATGTTTCCTAAGCTCTTGTGCTGGAGTAGAAAGAACACTACATTTCCAGCCAGGAGACGGGCCACATAATCTGAAGTATTAAAATTTCTTGAGATTCAGTTTCTTTATCCTGAAGATCGAACTGTGTGAGAAACAGAACAGTCAGTATGTGGAGGCACTCTGTAAACTGTTCAGTCCTGTACAAAATTGGTCACTCTGGTTCTACCAGTTCTGAGGTTCCATGGTATCTGATATATATAGCACTTCAGTACTTTTCTTGGCTTAAGGGTACTTCCCTCCAGCTTCTAGTGATGCTGTGCTGCTTCTTAGTTGCAATAGTCTAGAATTTGAAAAATAACAACTGCCTCCTCTTCTAAGCGCATCATATGTGTCATTTGATCTTCACAACTCTATAAGAAGTTTAGAGACAACTTTGTATTAGGTTTCATTAGCCTTCATTGATCCTCTTCTAACATCCTAAGGTTTTCCAAGGGTTCTGTGTTCACCCTCTTCTCATTTTATACTATATCCTCTCCATGGTATTGCCAAAGCATTATCAAAACTACAGGGATTAACTGGTTTATATGTACGTGTACAACATCAAATAAATTTGGTAGCTATTTTTGAAAAAACAATGCAGTCCACTGCTTCAGTTGGGACACCATTCACCTCAGGAAAACAAGTGAGTAATGAACAGAATGAGTGGCAGACAGACCAGCTATGGGCCCCATCTAGTTCATAACTGTGTTTTAGTTGGGTGGGACAGTGTTTTACAAACCTGCAAACACATTTTTAAAAAAAATCTTTATTGTTGAGAGTATTACAGATGTCACCCTTCCCCACCCCCCCCATTATACCTCTCCATCCAGTTTTCACCCCACCCAGGCCTTCCCCACCCTATTGTCTCTGTCCACAGGTAATATGTATATAAGATATTAGAGGCCCAGTGCACAAAATTTGTGCACTGGGGGGGGGGGGGGTGTCCCTAAGCCCGGCCTGCGCCCTCTCGCAGTCAGACATCCCTCTCACAATCTGAGGCTCTCGTAGTCCAGGACCCCTTGCTCCTTACCACCCGCCTACAGCGGTGTTCCCCCTGTGGGAGAGCACAGATCACCAGGGGCAGTTCCTGCATTGAGCGTCTGCCCCCTGGTGGTCAGTGCACATCATAGTGACTGGTTGTTCTGCCGTTTGGTCAATTTGCATATTAGGATTTTATTATATAGGATTAGGTCAATATTTCCCCATCTCCTTCCCTCCCCTTCCCTCTGAGATTCTTCAGTCTGTTCCATGTTTCCATGTCTCTGGTTCTATTTTACCATCAGTTTATTTTGTTCATTTATCTTTTTTAAATATATTTTTATTGAATTCAGAGAGGAAGGGAGAAGGAGAGAGAGATAGAAACATCAATGACGTGAGAGAATCATTGATTGGCTGACTCCTGCACACCCGCTACTGGGTATCGGGTCTGCAACCCGGGCATGTGCCCTTGACTGGAATTGAAATCGGGACCCTTCAGTCCCTAGGCTGATACTCTATCCACTGAGCCAAACCAGCTAGGGCAGGTTATTTTGTTCATTTAGATTCCTTATTCATTTATTTTGATTTTTAGATACAATTGTGGATAGATATGTATTTACTGCCATTTTATTGTTCATATTTTTTGTCTTCTTCCTCTTCCTCTTCTTAAAGAATACCCTTCAACATTTCATGTAATACTGATTTGGTGGTGATGAACTCCTTTAGCTTTTTCTTATCTGGGAAGCTCTTTATCTGGCCTTGAATTCTAAATAATAGCGTTGCTGAGTAATCTTGGTTGTAGGTCCTTGCTATTCATCACTTGGAGTATTTCTTGCCACTCCCTTCTGGCCTGCATAGTTTCTGTTGAGAAATCAGCTGACAGTCTTATGGACACTCCCTTGTAGGTAATTAACTGCTTTTCTCTTCATTCTCTACTGTTGATTTCCTGTAAATTATTCTTCATTTCGGTTACTTTATCTCCTTCATTTCTGACTGGTTCTTTTTCATGTGTTTGAAATTCTCAATAAGATCCTTGAAAGTCTCACTAAGTCCCTTGAAACTCTCATTAAGGTCCTTGAGCAACCTTATAACCATTGTTTTGAACTCTGCATCCAGTAATTTGCTTGCTTCCATTTCATTTAGCTCATTTTTCTGGAGATTTCTTCTGTTCTTTCATTTGTGACATGTTTCTTTATCTCCACATTCTGGCTGCTTCCCTGTTTGTTTCTATTTATTAGGTAGAGCTGCTATATCTCTTGGAATTGACAGAGTAGCCTTGTGTAATAGGTGTCCTGTAGGGCCCAGTGGCTCAGCCTCCCCAGTAACTGAGCTGGGCATTTTAAGTGCTCCCCTGTGTGGGATGTGTGCACAGTCTTGTTGTAGTTGAGCTTTGACTGCTGTTGGTATCACTGGGAGGAATTGACCTCCAGGCCAATTGGCTGTGAGGACCAGCTATGACTAGAGTGGAAGAGCTGCTATCAGGAGACACTCCTATGAAGCAGGACTTGCTTCAGTGGGGCTTTGGTGCTCACTAAGTCTGCCCCTTGAATGTGTTGCTTATGAATGTGTAGCGTTATAATCTGGTATGGTCTGAAGCTGTCCACTGGGTGCACTGGCTCTGGAGCATCCCGGGAGGTGCAAAGTCAGCCACTGCTTGGGGCCACCCAGCAGGAGATACAGAGCTATCTGCAGATAGCTGCTACTTGTATTGGGCTTCGAAGTGCCCAGATGCAGCTAAGCTGTGAAGCAGGGAAGGCTGATGGTAGTGCCAGGTCTTGGGCCTCTTATTGATAAGTATGGGGCACACTGACACCAGCTGCTGCTTGTTTGACAGATTTTAGGGAAATATGAAGCCTAAGCCAGGACAGGCTATTCATATGGAAAAGCTTGAGTGGAGCTTCAAATTGGATGGGACAGAGTCTCAGGGAATCACCAGGGTGGAGCAAACAGTGTGAGCCAGGCTCATGGAAACTCAGATATGGCTGCCAGTCAGCTCTGCAATGGGGGAGGTCGAAGCATAGGAACAATGACCTCCCAGCGAGCACCACTGTCTGGGAGAAAGCTACCCCCAAATTCTTGCTCCGATGCCAGACAATCCAGTTCCTCCACGTATGTTCTTGATACCCTCCCTCCCCCCTTACCCCCCCTCCACTAAGCCATTGCCCCAGTACTGGAGCCCAGAGCAATCAAGTGTCAGTCAGTCAGTGTACTGGCCCTTTAAGAGGAACTGCCTGGGTCTCCACCAAATCACTTAACCACAGTCCCTGCTAGTTTTTACAGCCCCAAGTTACGGGGACTTCTCTTTCCAGCTCTGGAACCCTAGGCTGGGGTTCTGGTGTGGGGCTGGGACCCCTTTCTCCTTACGGGAGGCCTCCATAGTCAAGGTATCTATCCCAGTTTAAAAATTACCACACGTGGGTGTCGGACCAGTCAATTCCGTGCCTCTGCCCCATCCTACCAGTCTCAATGTGCTTTCTTCTTTACTTTTCTAGTTGTAGGACTTCCATTCAGCCAGATTTCAAGTGGTTCTGAATGATAGTTGTTCTGTATTTTAGTTGTCCACTTAAAAAAAAAATCCAGTGTTTCTTGAAATACTAGAAACCTTGGCAGGATTGGACCCCTATTCCCAAAAAATAACAACTATATCCTCCATCCTGATTATTTAAAAAAATGTACTTTCTGCCAAGATCTCTCTACTGAACTCCAGATACAAATGTCAACTTGATAGTCAAATGGATGTCAACAGACATATCAAAATTAACGTGTCCATAACAGAACTACTTCCTCACTAAATTAACTTATCCTTCTATACCTGTGAATAATATACTGTTTAATCTCTCTTAACATAAACCTGAGAACCATAATAGTCTTCTCTTTCTTCTTTACTCCAATTCCTTTACACCAAATACTATTGTAATATTCCATTTATCAAGAGTTCTCAAAAACTATCTTTTTTATCTCCATTTTCACTGCAGCATTAGTTGCTCTCCTAATACTGTGCTTATTTATTCAAATAACCACTGAAGTATATATTAGAGAAGAAAATAGGTTTCAAAATCAATGACTTTAGCTCGCACCTTAGAAAGTAGAAAAGAGCACATTAATCTAATGGCAAACAGAAAGAAAGAAAGAATGATGAGAGAAAAAATAAACAGAAAATAATAGGAAAAAAGTCAATAAAACCAAATACAGAAGATTTTTTTAAAAAATCAATACACCTCTAGCCAGATTTGTCAGAAAAAAAGAGAAAATACACAAATTTCCAATATCAGAAATAAGAAAATAGAGATTCTATAAATACTACAGTAATAAATAACTTTATAATAAGTTTGGCAAACTAGATGAAATGGACAATTTCTTTGAAAGACAGAGTACACCAAAGTTCATGCAAGAAGAAATAAAAAAAAACAGAATAGCTCTACATCTATTAAAGAAATTGAAATTTGATCATAGATCTAAATGTAAAATCTAAGATTATAAAACTTGTAAAAATAAACATAGGAGGAAAACTTTGTGACTTTTATTTATGCAAAGATTTCTTTAGTTTGACACCATGATAAATTTTACATCAAAAATATGTAAAGCTGTTCTTCGAAAGATACTACAAAGAATAAAATGACAAGCCAGCCAGGCCAATGTGTCTCAGTGGATTGAGCATCATCCCATGCACCAAGAAGTCACTGGTTTGATTCCAGGTCAAGACACATGCCCAGGTGGTGGGCTCAATCTCCAGTGTGGGGCAGGCAGGAGGCAGCTGATCAATGTTTCTCTCTCTCTGTAATCAATAAAAACATTTAAAAAAAAGACAAGCCAAAGACTGAGATATAAAGTTTGTAAATCATACATCTGATAAAAGCCTTCGAAATCTCAAACTCAATAAGAAAACAACCCAATTAAAAAATTGACAAAAGATTAGAATACTTCATAAAAGAATTCATAAAAATTCAAATAAACCCTTGCCTGTAGCTAGAGTGTTTAGAAAATGGGAGTTGACTGATTCCTCCATAGCCCACCGTCCTTATGTAGAGGATAGGTGAGGCACTAATACTGCCCTAGAACAAGGTGTAGAGAAAAGACAATGGTACGTTAAGGAGAACAGTATTTGTAAGACCTTTTCATGTACCCTCCTTGCCAAATGTGTCATGAAAGTGTCTGTAATATGTTGGACTGGCTTTTCTTTCATGTAAAAGAAAAGTATCCAAGTTAAGACGGTGGGTTCTGGAGTTAGACTACCTGGGTTCATAGCATGGTTCCAGTGTTTACTAACGGTGTGACCTTGGACAAGTTCCCTAACCTCCTGGTGCCTCACTTTCCTCATTTGAAAACATGCATTCATTCAATAAATGTTCATTAAGAAGTCCTCCCCCGAAAAAGTCTTATAACGAAAATGGAAAAACAGAAAAATGTATATAATACAATATCATTTGGGAACAAACCTTCCTAATTTTTTATTTTCCCACTAAGAGGTGAAGAATAGAAAAAAAGAAAGAAACTAAAATAAAAATGGTTAAGAATTAAAATTTTAAAACATGTCAACCACAGAGAAGAGATAATTAGAAGAGAATAGGATATAGTTTCAAAATTACATAGCAATTCAACTGGTTCTCTACATATAAATTATATTTATTCACTTGAGAAAAGAGGTTAAAGTGGAATCTACAGACTAGACTATTATGAATGACACTGTTGAAAATAGAGCTTAACAAGCCCAACTCATTATATAAGTGTATCAAATAAACACATTATAAATCTTAAACTTACACATTTATTATATGTCAGTTATGTCTCAATAAAAATAATTTTAAAAGTTAAATTTTAAAAAGCACAACTAGATTGTGATCTGCTAACAATGTCATGTCCTCTCAAAAGTCAGTCATGTTGACGTTAGGCTTATCAGATTTTCCAAAAAACAATATTTTGCTTATTCATTTTCATTCTACATTGGCAATATAGCTTTGTTAACTTTATAGTACTGCAACCATTACGTGAAACATAAGCCAATTCCTACAAATTTCGTCCAGTGAGAAATTATCATAGTGTTACTAAGATTTCCAACTAGACATTCTAAATAAAGTTTAAAACATTGTTCACCTTGCCTGGCTGGTGTGGTTCAGTGGTGGAGAATTGACCCATGAACCAAGAGGACACTAGTTGGATTCCCAGTCAGGGCACATGCCTGAGTTATGGGCTCAATCCCCAGTAGGGGGCATAAAGGAGGCAGTTGATTAATGTTTCTCACTCATCGATGTTTCTATCACTCTATCCTTTTCCCTTCCTCTCCCTAAAATCAATAAAAACATTTTTTAAAAATAAAAACGCCATTCACCTTGAATACAGAGTGGATAGAGCGTCGGCCTGCGGACTGAAGGGTCCCGGGTTCGATTCCGGTCAGGGGCATGTGCCTGGGTTGCGGGCACATCCCCAGTGGGGGATGTGCAGGAGGCAGCTGATCGATGTTTCTCTCTCATCGATGTTTCTAACTCTCTATCTCTCTCCCTTCCTCTCTGTAAAAAATCAATAAAATATATTTAATAAATAAATAAATAAATAAATAAAAACGCCATTCACCTTGAATACAGATCTCCTAATCAGAGTCTGTTATTGTGCAAAGGAGTCCAAATGTCCTCCAGCAGGAAAAATGATAGCAGCAATAATCAAAACCAAATTGTAATATGGCCACTAAGTTAAGTTTATTCAATCATGTGTATGATGAGTCAATTTTCCCATATATGCAGCTGTTTTCTAAATGACTTTCAAAGCAGCTTTAAAACATTCATTAGAGAGCTGCTATAGTGAAAGCTGGAACTCAGCAGAAGGTACCAATGGAAGGTAATAATTTTCATGTTTAAAGAGCACTATTCATTCCTGTTGCGAAGAATAAGAACCCCAGTACGCATGTAATAAATTAATATTTAAATGATTATTTTGTTAGAAAAAAACAATTACCTGTGAAACACCCAACTTTTTACAAGCATCAAGAAAATTTTCTACATTTCTTCGACATTTTGCCATGCTCAGTTTAGGCTGTAAAGTAAGAAAAAAAAAAAGGTGTATTTTCAGGCATATTTATCTTCCTTTAGAGAACTAAAAATTGTAGACAAATCTTACCACAGCTGGTGATGGCACATGAATACTAGCTACAGAGCGTGGCCTTATATGATTGGCTAAATGGCAAAGAACAACCCCATCCATCAGTGCAGCTCCAATGTCATCAGGCAAAATTACTTTCAACTTGGATTCGAGATTCTACAAAGAAATGGGTATAAATCACAGATATTCTACCTAAATGTCTTATATATTTATATTATAAATCATGATATAATCCAAAATTTTAAAGAGCATTGAAAAGAAAACCCATATATAAATTATTAATTTTTCAAGTTAAACCCATTCAAAGTAGATCTGAAAGGTCAATCTGACTCACATTGCGAAGTTGTCGTATTTGCTCTCTTTCTTCCCGTAAATGTTCCATCTTTCTTCTCATTGTAAATCCAGGATCTGCTGCCCCGTATTCTTGGCGAGATGAGCGGCTAAAAGCTATAAAAACAGAAATTTCCTAGCTTATTAAAAAGCTAATAAGAAGGATCAACCATCGGTAGGAAAAAGAGGCATGATAAAAAGAATCAATGCAGAATTACATAAAACGCTATTACTTATTAATACATTCTAAATAGATTTTACCAAATATAATTAAAATCTACTTATCTGCATAATTGAAAGCAACAGGGAAGACAAATGTAACGATTTCTACCACCTATATATGTTCTTATTTAAACAGACTATTACATTTTTAGAAACTTATGATCCAGGTCAAAAATTATTCAACATAAATCAGCCTTTATTATCTTTAAAGAAAAAGGAAATTATTCTTGAAGGTCAATACAGTTATTCAGGAATAAAAACTATAATTCAATACCTTGCCAAGTAACATGGATCCATTTTCTTTTGGGCTTGCCAAATGCGAAAAGATCCCTTTTTAAAACCACAATATAATGGTGTGCTATAATTTCAAACAGTGTTTGGTCTGCTGGCAGAGTGGTCATTCTAATAGCAGTCACAGAAGAGTAGAAATAAGACTGCAGTATATCTAAGGCAAAAAGCTGAGGTTTCAGGAGCTTGAAGGTAAAGAGGAAGAAAGAAATGGGGAATGGGAATTGGAAAGACAAATAAGGTTAAGAGAAAATTACTTTTAGGGGAGGGGAAAGAATCTATGTGTACTTAAAACTATGGAATCAAATCCCAGTTAAGTTTGGAAACTCTAGTTTCACATATAACCAATAAATTGTATATGCGGAATATATATTTACCTGATCTTGGCTTCAAGCCAAAAGGACCATGTGAAAAACCATCAGTTCTATCATATTCCTAAAAACAAAAAACAAATAAAACTTCTTTCAAAATAATTAAGACCGTTATTCATATCCATTTCAATTTTGAAAAGTATGTTTTTGCATGATTAGTGAAGCAGAAAAGGTCAAATGCATTTCAATTCAAATTGATAATTTCACTTTTAAAAGATGTATAAATATTTGCTAATTGACCTGATAACATAAGCCTTTAAATACTTCTCTCTCATAGTGTAAGTAAAATTAAAAATTAAATTACTGAATTGTATAAAATAAAGATACTACTTTTGAATAAATAACAAATTAATGTCTCCCCCCAAATGAAGTAAACATCAATGAAAAGATGAGTGAAATTAGCAACATTTACTCAGTATCCACCATGGACTTGACACTTAGTGGATAATATGAGGCAAATCTACACATTCATACTAACAGGAGTTGCAGAATGATAGATGATAAATTATTATGTCTTCTATTAGAATGTACATTGCTTCAAAGTGCTTTCACACAGTTACATGCTTGGAAAGAACTGTGGCATACTTTTAAAAATCTGAACTTGGAGTCAGAAAGCTTAAGCTAAGTCTTAAGCAAAACATTTAATTTCTGTGACTGTTTCTTCATCTTTAAAATGGGGTGTTGTGAAGATTAGCTGAGATAACTAAAAGGAAGCCCTTTGTAAATGTAAAGTGGTAAGATAAGGTCATTTTAGGAGCATCATATTTCATTTGTGCAACAACTGTGAAGTATATAGAGTCTGGGCTTCAGTCACTTCTCTACCATTTATTGACTGGAGTCTTTGGGCAAAGTTATCAGTCTCTTCAGCTATAAAATGATGAGGCTAATACCCAGCTCATAGGATTGCTCTTAAGTTCAAATGTATAGGCAAGCCTTTGTTAGTAGTAAAGTACTATACTAATATATCTTTTGTCATTTTCCTTTCACACATGAAATTGAAGCAACCAGAATTCTGCTGATTCTGTGTATTTTCTGATTAACATGTGATATACAGTTCAAGCTGAATGTCAGTTGAGCTACCAAAACACATGCTCACAAACCTCACAGTTTGCCTTCATTCTTTTGGTTAAAATATTATGAATTCCCAGACAAAATTTTATTTATCCAAATGCAAGCAAAATGTATTATGTAAACAATATGATTTACTTGAGAAAACTGGCACTAATACTCTGCCTGTAAGCACTGATCATAAAATCACAAAGCAATCAGGCAAATAAGTAGTCACTTATATGCTTACATTTGTTATAACTGAAAGTAAAAGACTTACAAAAGCATATGACAAAGACTAATTTTAGGATATCCTAATTTAAATTATTTTCCAAAACAATGTAAATCATTTTACCTATCATATAAATAATTTAGAAACATGTTTATAAAATTAATGTCCAAGTCTATTTAAAAGTTTTACAATTCAACTCATCCAAAACAACAAATAATCCTAGCTTTAAAAAATATTCAACACTAACTATATAAAAAAAATACTACCTAATTAACCAAAGTTATATGGTGAATTTGGATCATCCAAACATTTAGACAGAGTCCTGAATTCACCAAATGAGTGCATGATCATTTATTTACTAATGTCAAAACATGTTTAGAAGACTAAATAAAGTAATCTGAAGTAGAAGAGATACTGTTTGGAATTTTAAAAACTTGCATCTTGTTGCAAAGCAATAGGTTTAGCTAAATTAGAATCAACCATTCAAACCACCAGAGTATTTGGTTGAGATCTCACAAACTTTCATCTGCCCATCCTCCCCATGCAACCCAGTCTATGATGCTAGGAAATGTGTATCCTCCTGTCGATAGGAACAACCCACTGCAGGGATGTTTCTCGTGGAAAAAGGAAGTTTCTCTTGCATTGCTTTCAGACCTAATTGGCTATGAGAAAAACCAAAGGTCATTGCACAATGCTACAGTACTTTGCAAATTTAAAACTTTAAAGTTGTTTCTATAATTTATTTCAAAATATGGATTAATTATACAAAATAAAAATTGTATATATCGAATGCTTTTCTCTGATCCATAAGCATTTCCCTATGAGTAGCTTATTATATTTATTATGAATATTTATACAAAAATATGGTGGTGCTCTTAGAATTCTTTATAGGCTAGGTTTGTACAAATTAACCTAGATGGCTTTCTAAATTATGGGTGAATAAATTACATTGTAAAAAAAAAAAAGATGAGGTTAGAGAGAAGAGACAAGAAAGAAACTTATGTACACATATAAAAACAGAACTTGTACCTCAGATGATACTGGAGATTGTGGTGACATGTTAGCATTATCACTGTCTTGCTAAAATATAAAAATAAAAAGATGAAAAATGAAATTAAAACATGAATGATAATTTAGACATATAAAAAGAAAACTGAAAATTGATCAACTGCTACAGAAAATCTGGAAAATACGGTCTACCACCTTACTACTCCAAGTGTGGTCTCTGAACCAGCAGCAGCCGCATCCTCTGAGAACTTGTTAGAAAGGCAGAATCTCAGGCCTCACCCAAGACCTACTTAATTAGAATCTGTATTTCAATGAAGTGATTCATAAGCACTTTAAAGTTTTAGAAGTGCTATCCACTCACATAATATTTCCTATAAATTTATTTCCTTTATATATCACAAAAGAAAAACCTTTTCATATTTCTTAGAAAAGATCCATATGTTAAGATAAATTTCTGATGGAAAATGGCATTAATATGTTACAATCCAAGGCAAGTGCATGAAGACATGCAAAAATTCCATCACCCCAAATAAAAACATTTACCTGGAAAAATATGTGTAGCTAATATAGGCTTAAAAATAATCACAAAGAATTTAATTGCATAAAGTAATATTAAGTAGCCCATGTTTTTTGCATGACTACTACCAACCAAATACAAAAATCTTAACATTTAATCTTGAATACGCACACCACACAGGACATTTATTCACCATTCAACAAATGATTACTGACTACTTACTATATGTCAGGTACTGTGCTAGACATTAGAAATACAGAAATTTAGTAAAATCATCCACTCAAGGATCTCTCAGTCTAGAGGGAAAATAGATTCAGTCATATAGGTAATACAACCTTCTCTCAGTAAAACGAAAGAGCTTTGAATGGCATATTTTGAGGCACAGATAAGGGGCAATTGGAGAGATGGCGGCTGTGGTTGAGAAAGGCACATTTCCTGAGTAACAATAAGAACTGAGTAGGTGTTTACCAGAAAAAGAAAAGAACAGCATTCCAAGAGGAGAGGACAAAACAAAGACACAGAAGCAATGAATGAAGAGTGCAGAAAGCTTTTGAGCAGTTCCCTATTTCTGGAGAGTAAGGTGAAAGGAGGGCAAATCGGGATTTGAGGCTGATATAAGCAGGGTCTTGACTAAGGACTTAGAATTTACCCTCTAAGTGATGGGGAGACATTGAAGCTTTCTAAGCAAGGGAATGCCCTGATCATATTTGTGTTCTTGAAACCATCATTGTGGCTGCAGTGAGAAAGGACTGGAGGAGCAAGGGACAGGTGAGCAAGGATGCTAATGCAGTAGTAAAGGCAAGAAATGATGAGGGCCTGTGCCAGGACAGAAAGAGCAGATGTGCAGGTGGGGGATGTATTCAAAATATTTCAGTATAAAAAAAGTATGTCTTGATAACTGATTAGATATTGAGGCAGGCAGGACAAAGTGGATAAAAAATATAAAGGGACAGGGAGAACAGCCAAGCTGAATCACTAGAATTCAGCGTTCAGCAAACGTTTTCTGTGTGATTCCATTTCATAAAATTAAAGGAGTTTTCAGAAGCCCTGCCAAGAACCAACATGAAATTAACTACCAATACCTCCAAACCAAATACACAAAGCTTAAGTATCTATGCAATGAGACTATCATTTGAAAAATTCTAGGCTGCTGCATAGCTTAAAATGGTGGGGTAAAAAAATTTATAGTAATGCACAAACTGTAGAAATCTACTAGTAAGTTTAAATGTAAAACAGAACACAGAATTTGTGGAAAGAGATTAATAAATTCCAAACAAAGCTCAATTGACCACTAGGTTGATTTAGGAAAATGTAAAAATTTTGAATTCCTGAATTTCAATTTCAAGATGAATGTTAGAATTCTAAAATTAAACTATTGGAATTACAGGAATTATTGGACATACAGATATTATATGATTAAATTAGTACTTATATGATGATGCTCAGTTTTTATTACTGGAGAAAACCCAGGCATTAAATCATTACAAAGACACTGAAAGATGGATTACATTTTACTCAGACTGAGCCAACTACAATATGAAAAGTAAACATTTCAAAAACTTGGTAATATTACCCTCTTTTCTCACCTCATCATTTTCATTGCCACTTGAACTCTTCCTTGATGATTTATACTGAAAAATATTTAAAACACATACTTTAATTTTCCTTGAACATGGGAATTCTCTACTAGTAAATTATATGTGAGGTTTATTCATATTTTGCTATTTTTATTAAATTATGTGATATTAAGTTTAATTACATAACCAGTTTAAATGGTCCTACTACTTACTAATAGCTAACACATACAGTACTTTCTATGTGCAAGGCAATGTTTTAAGTATTTTATGTATATCAAGTAACAATTCCTCCCTAAACCAATCCATTTTTCATTCATTCAGTTTTTCAACCCGAGGGTTGTCTTAAATCCTCTTTTTTCTTAATCCACTAAGTCATCATGTCACTTGTTTTTATCTCAGACTTACTTTTGAATTCTCACAACTATTACCCTATTCTAGCCCCCATTATCTCATATTTAGTCTGTAATCTCACCATTTGAAAACATCATCTATTATCAAGAAACCTACTGATTTCAGGTAAAAAAACAAAACACCACCACTACATTAAATGTATATATTGAGTATATAATAATAGTAATAGTGATAATAGCTAACACTATGCCAGCACTTACTATATACCAGGCACTAATTGAAATGTCTTACATGTCAGACACTGATTAATGTGTGTTACACTTATTAACCCACTTAATTTTAGTAACAACTCTGAGGTAAATACTATTGTCTTCATTTTAAACTTAGGCATAGAGGTGATATGGTCAATACCAAAAAATGCTAGTATGTGAAAAGTGCTTCTTAGAATCACGGATATACAAGTATGACAACCACTAGTGCAGTGGTTCTCAACCTTCCTAATGCTGCGACCCTTTAATACAGTTCCTCATGTTGTGGTGACCCTCAATTTCATTGTTACAAATTGAACATAATTAAAGCATGGTAATTAATCACAAAAACAATATGTAATTATATATGTGTTTTCCGATGGTCTTAGGCGACCCCTGTGAAAGGGTCGTTCGACCCCCCACAAAGGGGTCGCGACCCACAGGTTGACAACCACTACTGTGTTCTTACTTCTGATTCCTCACCACCACAAATAATCTTGCAAATCAGTGCAGATTAACCTTCTCCAAACACTACTTGTAACTCATGTCTCTTCTGTTGGAAAACCCTACTAACTTCTGGATTATGTCCAAATTACTTTGCCTGGCATTCGAGGTTGTATTTAATGGCCCCATTGACTTATGCAGCTTTATCTTCTATAATTCTCCAAAAAACAGATAGCCCACCTGGTAGCTCAACCACAAATTGGGGGCTGAGCAGTATTGGGGGTTACAAATACAAACCTCCTCTGTCTCCACTGTCTCTCTTGTGATTTCTATCAGGGTACTTGCTCTTTCCAGCTGATCCCAGACAAAGCTACAATATGTTTTCCATCCAATGTTCCAGAATGCCACTGAATGGAGTCTGCAATGTGTGAATAAATCCATTTGCTACCCCAAGGTATGATCCCCACTCATGTCACTTATTCTTGGTTTTATTCTACTCCAACAAAACAATGACATTTGGACAGCAGACAATAGGACTCCAAGATGGCATCAGTCATACCGGCAAAGAAGAAACCCATGGATGTCAAAATAAGGGAGCTGCCAAGCTGGAAACTGATGCAGGATTTTACCCCGAAAGGCACTGTTGGAGTGTTTCTAAGAGGTTACTATCAATTGGTATTGCAAGTATGTCAATATGAAGAAAAGGAGCATTACTGAGGTTTTCTATTATGCTGGCAGCTTAGGTACTTTTCCACTACTGCCTTTCTTACAAGGAGCTCAACAGCGAGCATCTACTCAAGTATCACAGAAGAAGGCCCAGTGTGGAGGGCAGAGTCTGCATTCCTGACCATGGCTTTTTTTGCTGGGCACCCCTGATCTCTGCTAAATGCTTTCATATTCTAATTGAGAATTAACATCCAATAATAGATGATTAATACAAAACAAAATAAAACAAAACAAAGGGACATTTGAGTGAATAAGCTAATATTTATGAAGTGTATACTCTGTGGCAAGTGCTACTCTAAGCACTTTACATTAAATTATTCAATAGTTATAACAATCCTGTAAAAAAAAAGATACTATTCTAGAAGCCCAGGTTCTTAACCACCATGCTATATGCTTCCATCTCTAAATCCTGAATAATTAGTAGAAATTTACCAGAAATGAAAGGGCTAATGGGATTCCCAGAAAAAGAAAAGCACAAAGAAATAAAAAAGCTCAGCCTCTGCAGAAAACAAAGTAATGTGACTAACGAGGGAAGTGAATTGTGACAGGAAATAAAACCTGTATGGCCCATGAAATTTTAAAGCTGTCCAAACTTTACGTTATTAATAATGGGAGCCAATAAAGAAATTTAAGTCAGGAATCTCTCAAAAGCTGTGAAACTAGAGAAGGGAGGGAGCATTAAGAAGTTATTACATCTAACTATTTTTTAAAAAAGAAGTTATTGTAATTACCCAGACACAGAAGAAAAATGAGGATTTCAACAAAAGCCAGGGTAACTGAGATGGAGAAGAGGTGATGAATTGGAAAAAAAAAGATGTTCAATTAACATCCCGGTGACCAATTAGGCGAGGGGATGAGAGAGGGAAAGATGAGGAGGACTGAGGTATAAAGCTTAGACAATAAAGCAGATAACACTACCACTAACAAAAATAAAGAATAAAGCCCAGCCGGCATGGCTCAGTGGTTGAGCGTTGACCTATGAACCAGGAGGTCAAGGTTCATTCCCAGCCAAGGCACATGCCTAGGTGGCGGGCTCCATCCCCGGTGTGGGGCGTGCAGGATGCAGTCAATCGATTTTTCTCTCTCATCATTGATGTTTCTACCTCTCTCCCTCTCCCTTCCTCTCTGTAATCAATAAAAATATATATTTTAAAAAAGAACAGAAAGGAGCAGACCTGGCTGGTGTGGCTCAGTTGGTTGGGCATGGTCACGTGCAATGATAGGTTGTGGGTTAGATTCCCCATCAGGGCACATGCCCAGGTTGCAGGCTTGATCCCATAGCGGATATGAAGGAAGCAGCCAGTCGATGTTTTGGCTTTGTTTTTTGGTTTTCTCTCCTCTCTCTCTCTCTCTCTCTCTCCCTCCCTCCCTCTCCCTTCCTCTCTCTAAAAGTCGATAAAAATATATATTTTTTATTTTTTTTAAAATAGGATAGAAAGGAGGAGCAAGTTCCATGATGAAGGGCCAGGAAGGTGAGACATACTGAATGTGAAATACGCGTAGGGCACCAAGACAATTAGAAACAAAGGTTTGGAGACCAGAAGAAGTTCAGACCCAGATGAATATAAGAAACATCTGGAGTCATAAAAGTTTCACAGAGTTTTTAGAGTAATAAAAAAAGAATGAGACCTTAAAGAGCAAGCAGAAGGAAAGTTAGATAAGAACATCAAAAAGAAAAGACAAATCAGGGAAGAATAATGTGAGGTACAAACCAAGAAAGGAGTTTCAAAAAGAAGGATGTGGTCATCACTGTCAAATGCTACACTGGATTTTGCCTTTAGTAGGTTAATGTGAAGAGATATGGCAGTAGCTGAAAGGGGAATCTGGGATAATGGTAGAGATCTGAGATTATTTCTGAGACGGAAGGTAGTAAAAAGGACATAGAAAAATGAGCGGATAATTGATAATGGAAAGAAACAGAGGATGATGCAGTCAATAACTTAAATAACAAGACTTTTATTATTGTTACTTAACTACTATTCTAATTTAAAATGCCTGTTATACATGAAAACTTAGAAAGACGCTACTAAGTTGTCATTACTGTACATATTTAAAGGTCCAAAACCTAATATATACATAGCTTTGAAAATATTCTATAAGGCTAACTTTTTACTAATTCTACTCAGCTGTCCTCGGTTAATATTAGTCTGAATAACTGAAGTTTTATTACAGCCAAACTTAAAAACCACAATAAAGGCCTGTTCAGAAACAGGACGGTCAGTTCATCTCTGAAGCTTACATTAATTTCACAGGAAAGATAGTAAGTGTGCACAAACTCTGACTCAGAATAAAGCAGATTATTTCACAAGCCCACTTGGCTTCCTTATTCCATTATAAAAGTAACTATGATCATAAATATATATATGTGTATATATACATATATATATAGTTAGTCTTTAAAGTAAAATATTATACTATATTTATGAAATTAGATGTATTTTATGAGTCACTATAATGTTTTGTCACAATGAGAGTAGGGAAGGACATGTAATGAGAATAGAGCCACAGTTGTCCAATACTCACCTCACTAACTACAGATAAGTTTTCTTACAGACCCTGGGAAAATGGAGGATGAAACAAGGCTGTAAAAAGATAAGATGCCTCAATGGTTCCATTACTCCAAAAAGAAATACATTTTTGAACACAGGACACCCTTTGTTTGGTTGCTGCATCTGGACCCTGACCCCCTCCAGGAGTTTTTCTCAGGAACGCTGACCATTCTCCAGTCCCAGGAACGGGCTGAGCTGTGTGTAGGAAGATTAGCCACCTTGTTTTCAGACTCTGAGCTCCTGAAGGCCGGACTATAGGCTCTACCCTTCCCTTTCCATGTTACACTTGCAGCTCGCACCTGCACGTAGCTATCTTCTCCCTCGTGTGTGTATATAACCAGCCAACTGGCAAGGGAGGGTCAGAGCTGAATTTCCAAGGTGCCTGACTGCTCTCCCAGATTGCTGGCAGTATTAGAATAAAAGCTCATATATGATTCAACCCTGTCTCTGCTTAATTGGCTCAAGTGGTGACAGGCAGCCCAGACCCCTTGGTTGTCCGGTTACATAATTTGGCGACTCTGCCGGGACCTCCAGCGGGATTTCTTCTGAGGTGAGTACTGGCGATCCTGCTTGCTGCGGGGACTGGGGGGTTCCTGGGGCTGAAATCGGGACTTTTTTACTTGCAACGCTGTCAGGAAGTTTCCTGTGGAGTCCACTGTCAGCTCCAGCAATCCTCGTCCTCCCACCTAAGTTGAATCACGCATTTTTTGTAAGAGAGCAAGAGGAATCAAGTGTGCTTACATAGCACGGGAAGCATTGCTGCTTCTTGTCTGGGCTTCTTTGTAAGGAAGCATATACTGCGTAAGGCATGCATTTACTGGGTGAGCCTGATCAGGTCCTGGTGGCAAGAGACCTCCAGCGGTCCTTGTCTGGTCTCCGAGCCCTTAGTCTGATCCGCTCTGGGAGGAGAGACATTGCTCTGCTGCTGTGTTTTGCTTTGTTTTTTAAACGCAGGGCATTCTGAGGTTTCTGTGACTGGACAGACAAAGAGTATGGTCTAAAGCTCTTGTCTGTGTTTGTGCGCGCCTGTAAATATTGAACATAGAGTGTCTCTGTTGATTGTTGCTTTGTGTCTCTTTGTTGTCTAATTTAATTTAAAGATGGGGCACATTCTACTTGGCTGGGGGCTCCAGCTGCTGAACCCTTGGCAGAGTTAGCAGGAACTTCCCAGCAGCTGCCAAAAGTTCTTTATCTCGGGTCACTCCCTGCTCTCCCTTTCAAGGCATCAGCCACCCATAACGCTTAGCTAGTAAGCGTTCTTGTCTTTCTGTAATGTAACTTTGATTACAGATGTTATTTTCTTTATCTTTTGGGGACTTGGTTTGCACTTCACTGTTTCATGAACATTAGGAATCCTGTCTCTGCTGTTTGGGCTTTGTGCCACTCAGACCTTGTGAAGGTCATTTGCTATGCAGGTTGGTATGAGATAAGATTCTAAGGCTAGTGTCCCAGTCCCTTCTTTTGAGAGTACTCATTTATTTACTTTAGAGGTTGTTTTTATTTCTGTTTTAAAGGGTGATAAGATCTCTTCTTATATGCAAGATATCATGTTGTTACATCATAAGGATTCTACTCAGAAAAAAACAAACATATAGATATGGGAAATAAATCTTTTAAACGCCCCCTCCCACTCACCTTTTCTCCAGCCTCCTAAAAGTTGTCAAGATCATGTTATCTTTGTTACAAAATTTGCCAAGAAAATGCCTTGGGTAATAATTGACTTTAAAATCTCACAGTTATTAAGACATAATGAATAGATATAACTAAAATGAAGGGTTTTAATAAAGTGTTACAATCTATATACATAAAAGCCTAAGCGACCATTATGACTGGTCGCTATGACCCGCACTGACCACCAGGGGGCAGATGCTCAATGCAGGAGCTGTCCCCTGGTGGTCAGTGCACTCCCACAGCCAACCTCCCGCAGTCCCTCCACCTGGCCGGCTGGCCCCGATTGGCCCCTATTGAGACTGGGCGAGATAGCCCCAATGGCCCTGATCACTGGCCAGGCCAAGGGACCCCACCTGTGCATGAATTCGTGCACCAGGCCTCTAGTATAATTATATTTATCTAAATATAGTTTTCCAAAGTCTTTAGTAACTTAGGTAGCTTAAAACTTTAGTCTTGCTGAGTTAAATAATAAAAAATTATTAAATATCTAGGTATTTTGAAATAACAGGATACTGAAATATTAATAGATCTGAGTTTGCCTACTTTGGGCTTCTTATTGCAGAGAAGCTGGAGAATGGACTTAAATGTATTAATGAATATATCGTACATTTTATTTGAAATATATCTCTTAAAAATGTGAGTGTATTGCCAATTTGAGAAATGTTAATTACTTGTCACCTAAAAATTGTTTCTAAAAGTTAAGAATTCTAATTGGAAAGAAGTTATATAGTTTTGATAATAGAAGGAATGAGGTATGAAGATGAATTTTAAAGAAAAAATAAAGTAGGTTATTCTAAAACTGGTTATTTCTAAATGGGTACAAAGGTTTGTGAAAATCATGGAAGGGTTGTGAAGAGAAATCTTAAAAGGAAATAATAGGTATACTAAATCATATATCTAAAGTAAACTAATACAGAATTTGTTTGGTTCTTTTCCAGTCCGTTAAAAGGGAAGGATACCATGTGAGTTGCATTGTAATTAAATCAATAACTGTGTCATTTAAAATTCTTTTGTCATTTCCAGACAGTCATTGTTTTACTCTGATACATTTACAAAAATGTTACATCTTCTGAAAGATCCATGGAAAAGAATCTGATTTATCTTAAGCTACATATCTTGGAGAATAAACTTTCAGATCATCCCCTCGAACTGGATGAAAATTATTAGAACTCTATATAGTATCTGGATTTATATAAACATTGGCAAGAAAAATCAGGAAAAAAGAATTTCACTATAGGACTGAATGAATTAAAAATAATTATAGTTTTTATAATTTTTTTAAAAAATATATTTATTTATTAATTTCAGAGAGGAAGGGAAAGGGAGAGATAGAAACACCAATGATGAGAGAGAATCATTCATCGGTTGCCTCCTGCACACCCCCTACTGGGGATCAAGCCCGAAACCCAGGCATGTGCCCTTGACCGGAATCGAACCTGGGACCCTTCAGTCCGCAGGCTGATGCTCTATCCACTGAGCCAAGCCGTCTAGGGCTAGTTTTTATAATTTTTTGAAAGTATTACTGATTTTTAACCTTCTTGTTTTCCAGACATAAGAAAACTTGTTTCTTTTCTTAAAGCATTTTAATAAATTATACTTTCATAAGCAATATTGAGGCATTTATATTTTTCTCCCAACCTGATTTGGAAACTCTTAATGAGTATTATTGTTCTCATGGCAATGTGTTTGTTTGCATAAATCCAATAAGAATCTGTTTTCTTCATAACAGGACACAAGGCAGTTTCCAATTGTGGTTTTATTAACCAGCACTTTGCTAGAATGTCATGTCTGAGAGAGACATCCTAGGACTCTGGATGTCACCACAAAGCTCTAAGGAATGAAGACTGACTTTGAAGCTGATAAGCCCCTTAGATAAATAGCCTGGTACCTTGCTTGGCCACATGGTTCATGGCAATCTTTCCAGGTAAGGAACGAAGGTTACTTTCCTGATAGAAAGAAGGAACCTCAAGACACCTGTGGGGGCCTCAAAAACTTGAGGAATTTACCCAACCCTATCGGTATTGCAGGCAAAGCCTAATGGCAACTGTGTGGCTTGGCTTCTTTGCCCTGAGAGTTAACTTTCTTGTGAGATCCAGCAAAGCAGATTTTAAAAGCCTATATAATCAATTGCCATTCCTGTTGTGTTTATGCAAATTAATCAGGCCAAACTGGAACTCAACTTAATACAGTAAACAAATTAGTCTTGATTTGGCTCTTTGATGAAAATGACGGTAATCTTAGGGAGAAAAATTGTGTTTCAATGGAAACCATAATATCCAATTGTAGGTAATGAACTCCAATGCAGTTAACTGTCTTCAAAGTTTGTTTTTTTAAGGTTTAACTGTGTATGCCATACAGACCTCAGCACCTGATGACATCACCAGAGATGTTCTAACAACAACCTATCAGATTGTCACTGTGTGATTTCATTCTGGCAGAAGCTGGAAATCTTTTCAACTGGTTTATGATTTACTGTATCCATGAACCCTTATGTTTTGTGTTCTTCTGTTTCATAGAATGTATGCTTATGTCCCTGCTTAACTAACTGATTACTCAAATAGTATGGGCCTCACCGTAGAAGCCATCTGCATCACTGTGTCCTAAAAATAAGACTCAACACTTTGGACTCATAAATAAGTCAATGAAACATGAATGGTCTATTGGCCTCACTTAAAATTGCTTTCCCCTTTTTGGCTCCCTTCTTCACTTGTCAGACAGGGAGGACTTCAGGATTCTACCACCCATCAACAGGAAGTAGTAAAGGGATCCGACGCCCCTTTTCCCTAAAAGAATTCAGAGCCAAAATCCATAAGGGGAAAATTTAATAGGCCAGGACTGATACAATTCAACAACAAGATATTTTCCATATAAAACTCATCTCATAGATATGAGATGATAACACTAATAGTGCTGGTTAATAAAACCACAATTTCCCAATGGGGAAATGAGAGTGAGGAAGGACATGTACTGAGAATAGAGCCACAGGTGACTAATAATTAATAAGAAGTTTTCTTACAGACCCTGGGGAAATGGAGGATGAAACAAGGCAGTAAAAAGATAAGATGCCTCAATGGGTCCATTACTCCAAAAAGAAATACATTTTTGAGCACAGACCAAGGACATGACACACTTTGATTTGGTTGCTGCACCTGGACCTTGACCCCCTCCAGGAGTTTTTTTCAGGAACGCTGACCATTCTCCAGTCCCAGGAATGGGCTGAGCTGTTTGTAACATCATAGAAGATTAGCCACCTTGTTTTCGTACTCTGAGCTCCTGAAGGCCGGACTGCAGAGTCTACCCTCCCCTTTCCATGTTACACTTGTAGCTCGCAGCTGCGCATAGCTATCTTCTCCCTCGTGTGTGTATATAACCAGCTAACTGGCAAGGGGAGGTCAGAGCAGATCTTTGTGGGTGACCTACTGCTCTCCCATACTGCTGGCATTATTGGAATAAACGCTCATATATGATTCAACCCTGTCTCTGCTTAATTGGCTCAAGTGGTGACAGGCAGCCCAGACCTCTTGGTTGTCCAGTTACAATAGTAATGAGATACATTTCAAGGCAAATAAATATATGTGACATTTCAAGAAATCAAATAATCCTTAAAAGTAACTAAGTATAGTTAGTCTAACGTTCTTTAACTTTTTTGGTTTAAAAGTCAATTGTCAAATACATTCAGAAAATTCATGTGTTATCATTTTTATAAGAAATTAAAGCTATTCATTTATATGAAAAATAATTTATAAGGAGGTTAGATTTTCATATTTTATTGTGTATCTTATTAAAACAATATGAATACATTTCTGTAAAAGATTTTAAAATAAAGTAATGTCTTTCTTAGATTAGCTTTACTTTGAGAAATGCAGTGATTTTATTTTGGCAACAAGGACATTAAATTGTATTTACTAGAGTAGTACATGACAGTGGCCAGGGAGTCTGAAAGAGTTAATGTGACACTCCTACAGTGATTTACTTACTCATATAATCTGACCAAATTTAACTTCTTGCTCACATATTCTGGCCAATATGTTGAAACATTTTTTACCTAGTTTCAGGGGCTTCTCTAAAAAACATACTACTCAAAATTACTCTTGGCAACTAGAAGTGATAATTGAGCGACACACACACACACACTTTTAATAAATATACTGAATAACAGCACCATAAATAATTTACCATGTAATACAAAGAAATCCCATGGCTCAGTCATTTATATGCACTAAGCAAAGATTGCACAAAGCTCTGTATGTTTCATAACATAGCAAAGCAAAAGAAACCATTCCTAAGCGACCTCAGTGATAATTTGATATAAATCTTTGGAGTAGCATATTTTAATATTTAATTAACTATAAATCCAGATTTATTTCAGTAATTTATCTTATGAATAACCCTTTGGATTATCAGAAGATAGGTAATTAAGAGAACTTCTTTTTGAAAGAAAGACACTTCATAGAAATCAATGATATTTTTATTAGATTATTACAGTTAAATGCTTCAATGATATTTTAATCATGAAAATACTGGACATTCTGAGTAATGGTTTATACTTAGAGAGTAGTATCTCAACTTTATAATTATTTTTACATTTTAGGAAATAATAGTTCAATTTTGTTCAAGTGTCCTAACACTGACATCTTCTGACTACTGAGGAGAACTACAGATCTCCTCAAAATATTTCCCAGTGACTGAAGCTTACCTTTGTATGGAAAAAATTAGCATTTGTTGAATAATGATTATGTAATGGACACTTCAAAGATTATTTTATTTGATCTCTTAGCAACTTATAAAATAGCAATATTATAGGACAGTGGTTCTCAACCTCCTGGCCCTTTAAATACAGTTCCTCATATTCTGACCCAACCATAAAATTATTTTCATTGCTACCTCATAACTGTAATGTTGCTACTGTTATGAATCATAATGTAAATATCTGATATGCAGGATGGTCTTAGGCGACCCCTGTGAAAGGGTCGTTCGACCGCCAAAGGGGTCGCGACCCACAGGTTGAGAACCGCTGTTATAGGCGGAATGTTTAAGCCATCCTATTTAATAAAAGAAAAAAAGGATAATTAACCATACCTCCGCGACGCTTCCCATTGGCTAATCAGGGAGATATGCAAATTAACTGCCAACAAAGATGGCGGCCGGCAGCCACGCAGCTGAAGCGAGCATGAGGCTTGCTTGCTACAGTGATGGAGGAAGCCAAGGTTCCCAGCCTGCCGCGGCCTAGCTCTGAGCTCCAGATGCAACAATGTTTCAATTATAGAAGCTAAACAAACCCCAGATACCTGCTTTCAGCCGGCCGCAGCCTCAGAGCTGGGAGCGCCAGTGATGGCAACAGAGTTTCAATTATAGAAAGTAAATAAATCCCAGAATTTTAAAAAAAAGAAAAAAAGGAGAGGCTGGGAGCTTCAGTCGCAGGCCAGCCTGAAAACGGCCCTCAGCCCCTCACCTAGACTGGACAGGCACCCCAGTGGGGACCCCCACCCTGAAGGGGGTGTGGCCAGCCTGAAAACAGCCATCAGCCCATCACCCAGGCTGGCCAGGCACCCCAGTGGGGACCCCCACCCTGAAGGGGGTGTGACCAGCTGCAAACAGCCATCAGCCCCTCACCCAGGCTGGCCAGGCACCCAAGCAGGACCCCCACCCTGATCCGGGACACCCTTCAGAGCAAACCAGATGGCCCCCTCCAATGCACCAGGCATCTATCCTATATAGTAAAAGGGTAATATGCAAACTGACCCTAACAGCAGAAAGACTGGGAATGACTGGTCACTATGACACACACTAACCACCAGGGGGCAGACGCTCAATGCAGGAGCTGCCCTCTGGTGGTCAGTGCGCTCCCACAGGGGGCAGCTCTGCTCAGCCACAAGCCAGGCTGATGGCTGCCAGTACAGCGGTGGTGGTGGGAGCCTCTCCTGCCTCCTCAGCAGCACTAAGGATGTCTGACTGCAGCTTAGGTGTGCTCCCCGCTGGCAAGTGGACATCCCCTGAGGGCTGCCGGGCTGCCAGAGGGATGTCTGATTGCCATCTTAGGCCCAATCCCCCGGGGAGCAGGCCTAAGCCAGCAAGTGGTCATCCCCCGAGGGGTCCCAACTGTGAGAGGACACAGGCTGGGCTGAGGGACCCCCACCCGAGTGCACAAATTTTTGTGCACCGGGCCTCTAGTAAAAAATAAAATACTTATCAACAAATGATGCTATTAATCAAATTATTGTTTAAAGGGTCACTAAAACCTCTATTAAGACTTTATTGAGAAGTTCACCTGTAAAATATTTTTAAAACAATAAAATGCATTGATTTGAAAGTGTTTATTCATTGCTATTAAGCTATCTACATTAAGTAAACAGGCAGCATAGCATACACTATGGGTTCAAATCATGACTTAGATGCTTATTAGCTAAGTGACCGGAACATCGCCTCTCTGTGTCTTAACTTCCCCATCTGTAAAATAAAACTGATAATTGTCTTATTTAATAGGGTTGTTACGAAGATTACATAAGTCAATATTTTTAAAATACTTAGTGACTGGCACTTAAGTGTTTTGATAAATAGACTTTGTATGCTTTTATTATACCAGTAGATTAAATAAATATAGTAAAATCTCTTTTATTAGTTAGAAATACTAAAATTTGCCCCACATCATCAGTCATTCATTAAGTCTCATCTATTATATTTTATTGAATGCCTCTGTTCAAAGCTCCATAAACTAAAAGAGAGGACTTTAAAATAAATGCCAATATATAAATATAACTATAGATCTGTAAAAGGTTGGGATAAATAGATTTCACCATTACTGAACAGGGTGCTGCTTAGAATGTCTTTCCCTCTTCCCTACGTATTATTTCTTCATTATCTCTCACATGACCAGGTAACAAGAACCTCATTAAAAATATTCAGCAATTATTTGCTGAAGGATGAAATGATCACTTAGCCACACTTGCTGGGCAATTATTATTATTATTAAATAAAAATTAGGCTTTGGGAAACAGAAAAGGGGAACAAAGACAACAGAATTTGTTATTCATGGGTGAGAAGCTTGTTTGAACTATTCATTTGAGTCAAAAATTCCAATAATGGATTCTAACTTGAACTAAAGATTATTCCAATTCCAATGACTGGCATCTGCAAATTAGCAGACCTAAACCACAAATAGATAATATGACAATATTTATAAATGTCTACATAGTAAAATTACATTAAAACTATGTTAACTAAAAATTTTGGATACACAGACATCAGGGGGGTGAAGGCATGAACGTGAGTGGGGTGGGAGGGGAAATGGGGGGAATAAGGACACATATGTAATACCTTAATCAATAAAGAAAGAGAAAAAAATTTTTGGAATAATCAAGATGGTCTGAGCTTTTAATTTAAAGGATCACCTTAAGAAATCTACTAATGTAATAAGAATAAAAGAAAATGGCAGGGGAAACACTTTCAATCATTTTTTAGAACCACATAAATAGCATGTATTTACACAGAAACAATTAAATGTTAATTGCAAATACATGCTATTTATTGAAACAAATCCAATAATTGACCTTCTTGGGGCAATTCTTTTAAAACATCTACACTAATAAAAGAGAAAGATGCAAATCGACTGTACCTTCGTGACACCCACCAGCCAATCAGGAGTGAGTATGCAAATTAACCCAACAAAGATGGTGGGTTAATTTGCATATGCAGGCACTGAGTGGCCAGGGGTGGGGTGGGATGCAGGTGTTCTGCACCGCCCCAGCTGCTCCAGGCCTCTGGGCAGCGTGGGAAGGCAAAAAGGCAGCTCCAGCCAGAGCGAAGGCAGTGCCGGCAGCCAGGGGAAGAAAGGCCCATTCTTGCACGAATCTTCGTGCTTCGAGCCTCTAGTTACTACATATTGCTACAACCAGCAGTGTAAAACATTACATCTTTCTTGTAAAGAATTTGACAAACCACAATTCAGATTGATCTACTCATTCTTAATTATTTTGAATTACTGAAATATTATAATAATTTTTATTATTTGTTTCTAATAATTTTCACATACATGTAGAAAATTAAGATAAAATGACACATTTACTATATTGTAACCAGAGTTATATTCTACCTTATTAGCATAAAATAAAACTGATAAGATCAAAACTAATTACAAAGTAAATTTTACAACTTTAATAAAGTACCTTGAAATATTCTTTTCTAATCTGTTTGCTCCGCCTCCTTTCTTCACTCTGCCAGATTATAGGTTGAGATTCTGGCCACGGTTGTTCATCTGTTTGATCCTTCTGATTTTCTAAGGGCTGTAATAAGATAATTGCTTTTAACTAAGTAAATAAGAACAAAATAATAGATATTATAATAATTTCATTTCCTCTTACCTGCCATGTGAGTGGTGATAATGGTGAATTAACTTCATCTGCTGAGACACTAAAAAATTAAAGATGCCTTAATATGTTAAAATATTTAGAATTACCCTTAGGTATACATTATGAATATGATATTATACACAGGATCTTAGCCAAAAGGCCAAGAAGTAATGCATATGATTTTATAAAATTGTCTTTTCTTTTCTACCAGAAATCTAAAGAATTTACTCATGCCTATGCTTTGAACTAATAATATAAAATTTAAAGTTGACAAAAACACATTTACTTCCCCAATTATAATCCTTAAAAAAAAAAAATCAAAATGGGCCTACTTAATGTCACCCTAAGCATAGGACTACTCTAAGGACTTTTCAGAGACCAAAAGAAATATAATATCTAGAGACATAAAAAGAACATAATATTTATTATATCAAAATTATTACCCAAAACTACAAAAAGAAAACCAAGTAATTTTTTTTGCTTATTGAATTACTGATTATGAGCCTGTAACATTTCATTCTGAAACATAGGGCAATGGTAAAAATTCTTTTTATCTAGTTTATTCGTGGAGTAAGGTAAACTTCATGCAATTGCTAGATAGCAGATTTGAACAAGGAGTTCCTTTAGAAAAAATACACAAACAAATGCCTACTAGTATTATTCAACACTGTTATGAAACTTCTGTACAGTACAGTAAGAAAAGAACATTTAAAAATTAGAAAGAAACAAATTTCCAAAATTTATAGAAAATTTAATTGCTTAAGGGGGAAAAATACAAAAAGTCTATTATTAACAGAAGTTATAGAAAAATATACAAAAGTTAAGAGCTTTCCTATATGTTAATTATAACAAGTTATCCTATATAATAAAAGGCTAATATGCAAATTGACCGAACGGCAGAACAAACCGGTCGCTATGACATGCACTGACCACCAGGAGGCAGATGCTCAGTGCAAGAGCTGCCCCCTGGTGGTCAGTGCGCTCCCACAAGGGGAGCGCTGCTCAGTCAGAAGCCGGGCTCATCGCTGGCAAACGCAGTGGCAGTGGTGGGAGCCTCTCCCACCTCCGCAGCAGTGCTAAGGGTGTCCGACTGTGGGGAGCGGGCCTAAGTTGTCAGGTGGAAATCCCCCGAGGGCTCCCGGACTACAAGAGGGCACAGGCTGGGCTGAGGGACTGCGCCCAAGTGCACAAATGTTGTGCACCGGGCCTCTAGTAATATATATTAGAAAACACCTCATTTATAAAGGAAAGGAAAAGTAGAAGATACCTAGGGAAAAAACTTAACTAGACATGCACAAGGCCCGCATGGAAAAACTACAATTGTCTAGTAAGGAACTTGAGTGACTGGAAAGTTCTTGGACAGAAAGACTAAATATTATAGATATAACCTCTCCTTCAAACTGATAGCTGAAATGAACTACAATAATAATTTTTAAAAATACAAGAAGTAGTTTTGGGCTTGTTTTGGAAATTTGATAAAAGAGTTACAAAGTTCATTTGGAAGAATGGATGACCAAGAAAAGTTATATAATAAAGGGACTTATCGACTAGGAAGTTACATATATTCTATTAAATTACAGAAATACATTAGTACTAGCTTTAGCATCTACAGATTTTTCAGTGGAACAGACATAGAGGACCACAACTAGAACAACTTATGATAAAAATGAAATTTAAAAGCATTGTGGAAATGATGGATTATGTAACAAACAGTGATGAGACAACTGGTTAACCAATGATAAAATACTGAAAGAAAAAAAAGGGGGGAAGGAGAAAAGGGAGTGAGAAAAAGGAGAGAGGAAGGGAGGGAGAAAGGAAAAAACTAGATTTCTAACATCATATCAAATACCAAAATCAATGGACTGAAAGATTTAAATATAACTAAAGATAAAATCACATAAATATCTGAAAAATTGTTGGAGTGGACAGGGCATATGGGAAAAACAATTAAAACTAAATACTGACAAATTACATAAAATGTAAAAATTAGATTTTGCATTTATTTGTCAACATAGAATTAACAGTGAACAAATTTATACCCTAACTGAAAACAATAAAAGAACAGACAAAATATATAAAATTATACTTTTCAAGACCTTAAATATTAGGCCAAAAAAAAGACATCTATCCCTTAGACATTGGTAACAAACAAGACAAGCCTCACAATTGAGTCAGACTGTTGCAGGAAAGAGAATTTCTAGGCCACAGGCCAAAGTGGGGGAACCAAGGTGGGGCCTGTGGGGTTCCTTGAATTGAGGAAGCAAAGCTAGGAGCCAGGGAGAAAAAGGTGGATGGAGTTAACAGGACAAAGTAACAAAGACAAGAACAATACACAGAAAAAACTTAAGAGCTCTACAGAGGCATCTAAACTTGGGTATGAAAAGTCATCTAATGCTTGAACTGAATTCTGAAAGCCTACTAGTAAGTGAAAAAGGGAAGAAGAAAGGGTAATCCCAACAGGCAGACTAGGACACAAAACAGATGTGAAACTGTGCTAGAATAAAGAAAAGAATATTGCCTGGCGGCGTGGCTCCGTGGTTGAGCGTCAACCTAAGAACCAGTAGGTAATGGTTAGATTCCAGGTCAGGGAACATGCCAGGGTTGCAGGTTCAATCCCCAGTAGGGGGCATGCAGGAGGCAGCTGATCAATAATCAATTGATGTTTCTATCTCTCTCTTCCTCTCCCTTCCTCTCTAAAATCAAGAAAAATATATTTTAAAAATAAAATAGTATTATTATTCCTAACTGCAGAGGTGCCAGTGGAAGAGTTCATGAGATGAAGCTCTGAAGGTAGGCAGAAACTCACTTCAATCTTATGGGTTAAGCCAAACACTTTAAGCTTTATCCTAAAAGTTAGAAAGAACTATTAGAAACTAATAAATGGGAGTCGTATAGTCAGATTTGTGTCTAAGAACCATCACTCTTATATCAGTGCAGAATATAGATTTAAAGGTAGGCAAAAGTGAAGATAGGAGGTATGCTGGAGGCTGTTGCAATAATCCAGGTGGGAAAAAGTAGGGCCTGAACTAACACAATTGCAATGGAGAGGTTGAAATAGATGCTGGTAATGTTAAGAAGCTATAATTTTCTGTGACTGACTGGACAGGGAGGGGTGCATAAGAGAGATGAATGTCTGCCCTAACCAGTTTGGCTCAGTGGATAGAGCATCGGCCTGCAGACTCAAGGATCCCAGGTTTGATTCCGTCAACGGCATGTACCTCGGTTGCGGGCACATACCCAGTGGGGAGTGGGCAGGAGGCAGCTGATCGATGTTTCTCTGTCATCGATGTTTCTGACTCTCTCTATCCCTCTCCCTTCCTCTCTGTAAAATATATTTTTTTAAAAAAAGGGAGAGATGAATGTCTGATGATTCCAAAGTTGCTGACTTGAGTGACTATATAACGGTACATTTACTCAGGCACAATATATAGGCGAAAAGGTAGGTTTGGGGAAAAATAAGTAAAATTTGGACTGTGAGGTAGATAGAAAAAGACATCAGTGGGATGAGTAGATCTGAAGGAAGCAAAGTATTCTTATTACCATGTTAACAAGAGTGTGGTTAAAACCACACTAGGGATTCTCGAGCCAGAAAACTGGGTTTGAAACCTCACTGTACCACTTATTAGCTGTGTGACCTTGAACAAGTTATAATAATTTCTGAGTCTCAGTCTTCTTATAAAATTGGAAGGACAATAGTAACAAAGTCATAGAGTTATTGATGAGGATTGAGTGAGAATACATTTAAAGCACTCAGAAGAGTTATGCATATAACAAGCATTCAACAAATGTTAATTCTCTCAATGTATACATCTATATCCCACCCACAGCCTTGGTCCTTTCCACTCTCATAGGAATGACTCTGGAGTTGAGTCTAATGCAAATTTTCTAACCACCAAAAAGAATAAATAGAAACTTTGAAGGTGTCTATTTCTCTGGAATTAATATATGTGGACTTAGAACATGTATTCATATAGAAGAACTTAGTAAAACCCAATTGTAAAGGAAAAAAAGTAAATAACATAGAGAATAAACACAATCAACGATGAAGAAACACATTATTCCTGGCAGTAATAGTAATATACTAAATGTTTGCTGAAATAATAAATGAATGATTCTATCATCAAGACATGATAGAGAACAAAAGGAGATCAAATCAACATTTTTTCAATTTGCTTATACCAAAAGTAAATTTAACTCATGCTGCAACACTTTCCCTCTTTCAACTATCTAGTTATATTAATTCAATATCAATAATTATTTAATTAAAATCCACAAACGGGAACATCACTGTCTGAGTATCAAGTCTCATAAAATATTAAATATAAGAACTAAAATAATTTTATACCTCTTTTCGCATTCCACATTTTCTTTTGGCTTGTTTCTTGTAACAGAAGTTGAATGATTAAGAATCCTAGAATTAAAATTAACACATTAAGCCGGCTAGCCTGACTCGGTGGTTGAGCATCAACCTATGAACCAGGAGGTCACAGTTTGATTCTTGGTCAGGACACATGTCCGGGTTGCGGGCTTGATCCCCAGTGTGGGACGCGCAGGAGGTGGCCAATCAATGATTCTCTCTCATCATTGATGATTCTGTCTCTCTCTCTCCCCTCCTCTCCGAAATCAATAAAAATGTATTTTAAAAAGTTAACACGTTAATTCCAAAACATATTAAAAAGAATAGTATATACATAATATAAAAGATCTCCATAATAAACTGCATCTGTTCCATGAAATTTTTTTGCTAGAAAACAATATTTAAGTATGATTTAGATCAGATGCTCATAAGTGCACTGGCTATTATGAAGGAATGAAGCTCACCAACTCTTCCATCCATCTTCTTTTATAAACCCACTAGAGCAGTGGTTCTCAACCTTCCTAATGCCGCGACCCTTTAATACAGTTCCTCATGTTGTGGTGACCCCCATCCATAAAATTATTTTCGTTGCTACTTCATAACTGTAATTTTGCTACTGTTATGAATTGTAATGTAAATATCTGATATGCAGGATGTATTTTCATTGTTACAAATTGAACATAATTAAAGCATAGTGATTAATCACAAAAACAATATGTAATTATATATGTGTTTTTCAATGGTCTTAGGCGACCCCTGTGAAAGGGTCATTCAACCCCTAAAGGGGTCACGACTCACGGGTTGAGAACTGCTGCACTAGAGGCCCAGTGCACAAATTCGTGCTCAGGTGGGGTCCCTTGCCCTGGCCAGTTATCAGGGCGGATGGGGGGGTGGGGGTGGGGAGGTTGGCTGTGGGAGCACACTGACCACCATGGGGCAGTTCCTGCGGTGAGTGTCTGCCCCCTAGTGGTCAGTGTGCGTCATAGCAACTGGTCAATCAGTTGACTGTCTGCCCCCTGGTGGTCAGTACACATCATAGCAACCAGCCGTTCGGTTTTTCAGTCGTTCAGTCACTTAGGCTTTCATATATATAGATTTTCAAGGCTTGGATATTTTCTAGGCATGCTACTAGTGCCCTGTGCATATCTAACTTTTGGCTAAAACAGACGATAAAGAGATACAGATGGTTTAGGTAACATTAAGACTGAATTAGTTTTCCCAGCACAGTAAATTGTAGGGTTATATTGATGTAATCCATCATCATTTTGCCAAAAGCCAAAAAAATATTCTAAATACAAAACCAGTACTAAAGTTAATTTATCTGGGGGGAAAAGCCCCACAAGTTAATCACATTTTTTAAAAACCAAATAAAACAGTATTCAAAGAAAACCAAAAATGAAGAAAAATAAAGAATAATAAACTATTGTAGGAGAGAACTGTTTGTCCATAATTTTATATAATTCTAAGTATTAATTTCAAAGTCAAAAGTAAAGATTTATTATCTTTCTTTAATATAAATAACCTATTTAAGAGTTCCTAATATTTATTTGTTATAAATATAAATGTAGCTAAATTTTCTATTTTAAAGTTTAGTTTTATAAGGAATAAACTATTTGTGCACTGGTAGGGTCCCTCAGCCTGGCCTGTGGGAATCGGGCCAAAACCAGAAGTCTGACATCCCACAAGGGGTCCCGGATTGTGAGAGGGCATAGGCCAGACCAAGGGACCCCACCGGTGCACAAATCCATGCCCCGGGCCTCTAGTATGCATGTAAGATCTTTGGTTAATCTCTTCCCACCCTCCCACCTTCCCTCTGAGATTCATCAGTCTGTTCCATGCTTCCATGCCTGTGCATTGAGCATCTGCCCCTTGGTGGTCAGTGTGCATCATAGCTACTGGTCAAACAGTTGAATTGCAGTTCAGTTGCTTAAGCTTTTATATTTATATATATATATATATATATATATATATATATATATATATTAGAGGCCCGGTGCACGAAATTCGTGCACTGGGGGTTGGGGATTCCCTCAGCCCAGCCTGCCCCTCTCACAGTCCGGGAGCCCTCAGTGGATGTCCTACTGAGGGCCACAGTCTGGCAGCAGAGGCTTGGAGCAGGAGTCCCGTGTGTGTGTGTGTGTGTGTGTGTGTGTGTGTGTGTGTGTGTCTGCTGGGGGTCTAGCCCCAGCCACATTGGAGGCTCAGAGCAGGCACTGTGTGTGTGTGTGTGTGTGTGTGTGTGTGTGTGTGTGTGTATGTGTCTGCTGCGGGCCTGCCCCCAGCCACACCATGGAGGCTTGGAGCAGGAGCCCCTCTGTGTTGATCTCTCAGTCTCCTGGCCTCCACTGCATGTTGTACTCTCCCTTGAGCTATGGCCAGGATGGGGGTGCAGCTTTGCAAGCCAGGCTTTCCTGCTCCAGGATCACCATGGCGACGGGGGAGCAGGCCCAGCTCGGGGCTCCCAGCAGGCCGGGCTTGCTCTCCTGCTCCCGGATACCCATGGCAACCGGGGAGCAGGCCCAGCTGGGGGCTGCCTGCAGGCTGGGCTTTCCTGCTCCCGGATCAGGCGCAGCTTGGGGCTGCCCGCAGGCCGGGCTTTCCTGTTCCCTGATCAGGCGTAGCTGGGGGCTGCCTACAGGCCGCACCTTTCTACTTACCGATGGCCGGATCACCACAGCAACCCAGGGCCCAGCGGCACTTTCCTGCTCTCCAATAGTCATAGGGTACCGGCTGGGGGTGGGGCTTAGCAGTGCAGGGCTTAGGCAGCACGGGGGTCCCGGCTGGGGGCTCAGGTGGCACATAGGGGTCCCGGCTGGGGGCAGGGCTTATGCCCTGCTGCTCAGGGCTGCACATGGGGCCCAGATGGCAGCTTGCGCTGTCCCACCCTGCCTGTAGTATAGGATAGAGGCCTGGTGCACGGGTGGGGGCCAGATGGTTTGCCCTGAAGGGTGTCCTGGATCAGCGTGGGGGTCCTGCTTGGGTGCCTGGCCAGCCTGGATGATGGATGGGCTGATGGCTGTTTTTAGGCTGCCTGCACCCCCTGTAGGGTGGCGGTCCCCACTGGGATGCCTGGCCAGTCTGGATGAGGGGCTGAGGGCCGTTTTCAGGCTGGCGGGCGACTGAAGCTCCCAGCCTCTCCTTTTTTTTCTTTTTTTTTTCTGGGATTTATTTACTTTCTATGGCTGTCACTGGAGCTGAGAGCCGGCTTTAGCTCTGAGGCCGGCTCCAGCTTGAGGCCTCAGCTGCTGAAAGCAGATATCTGGGCTTTGTTTAGCTTCTATAATTGAAACTCTGTTGCCATCACTGCCGCTCTAAGCTCTGAGCCCGCTGCTGGCTGAAAGCAGCTATCTGGAGCTTGTTTAGCTTTCTATAATTGCAATATTGTTGCATCCAGAGCTCAGAGCTGGGCTGCCGCAGGCCGGGAACCTTGGCTTCCTCCGTCACTGGAGCGAGCAAGCCTCCTGTTCACTTCAGCTGCCTGGCTGCCGGCCGCCATCTTGGTTGGCAGTTAATTTGCATATCGCCCTGATTAGCCAATGGGAAGCATTCGGGGGTATGGTCAATTTGCATGTTTCTTTTTTATTAGATAGGAGATATATATATATTAGAGGCCTGATGCATGACATTTGTGCACTGGACGGGGGGTGGGGGGAGGTCCCTCAGCCTGACCTGCACCCTCTCGCAGTCTGGGACTCCTCGGAGGATGTCCACAGGGAGCGCTGCTCAGCCAGAAGCTGGGCTCACTGCTCCTTAGCACTGCAGAGGAGGCAAGAGAGGCTTCCGCCACCACCGCTGCACTCACCAGCCATGAGCCTGGCTTTTAGCTGAGCAGCGCTCCCCCTATGGGAACACAGTGACCACCAGGCAGCATCTCCTGCGTTATCTGCTGCCTGGTGGTCAGTGCACATCATAGCGACTGGTCATTCCACCTTCCAGTTGATTTGCATATTAGGGTTTTATTATATAGGATAGATAAAATCTTCTGACATCCTAATATATAAAAACTCAGGATCCGTAATGACTAACTGAAGGCTCGACCGAACACCAGAAGTCAGTCCTGCAGTCAGTGCTGGGTTGCCACCGGTGCGGGTGCAGTGACCCAGCACTGACTGCCGAGGGGGCTGCAGATCAGGCCCGGAGAGAGGCTGGGAGAGAGAGGCAGGGTCTGATCCGCAGCCTCCTTGGCAGCTGTTGATCTCTCTCCCTCTCCGGGCTTCGCCAGCAGCTGCGCCTCTCTTTCTCTTTCTCTCCGGCCCTCCACGGGGGCTGCTGATGAGCCCCACCTCTCTGATCAGGCCCAGAGACAGGCCTGGAGACGCTGACTGGCATAGAAACCGACCAATCAGAACCAAATCTGGGTGAACTGTGAGGAGCCAATGGCTGCCTAGGAGTGGAGCTTTTGATGCTGACTGGCATAGAAACCAACCAATCAGAACCAAATTAGCCAGCAGGGGAGGGCAGTTGGGGGCAAGATCATGCAGGCAGCAGAGGGCCATTGGGGGTGCTCAGGTAGGCAGAGGCAGTTAGGGGCGATCAGGCCAGCAAGCAGAGAGGTTAGGGGCAATCAGGCAGGTAGGCAGGTGAGCAGTTAGGAGCCAGCAGTCCCAGATAGCGAGAGGGATGTCCGACTGCCAGTTTAGGCCCGATCCCTGTGGATCCCTGCCTAAAGTGGCAGTCAGACATCTCCCGAGGGGTCCCAGATTGGAAAGGGTACAGGCTGGGCTGAGGGACACCCCACCCCCAGGCACGAATTTCATGCAATGGGCCACCAGTCAACTATAAAAACACGATAGATAGAAAAGAATTTCAAATCAAACCTACATATCAACTACTAAGATACATAATGAAATAAATATAAATTGGTAATTACAGAAAGATGGTTAACATAAAGAAACCAATTTCCATTACCCCAGATTCCTCACTAGCCTTGGATCTAGTAGAGCTTCCTTAGGAAGAGTCACAGTGAGGTGCAAAGGACATGCATCATAGGCAAAGCAGTGTAGCTTGGTACCAAACAATTTTGTCATTTAATGATACATTTATTCTTCTTTGTATGGGCACACATTAAAATTATGCTGAATCCCCAAATGCAGAAGAACTGAGGTAATAAAATATCTAAGATTATTAGGAAAAAATACATCTTTAAATAGTGACTTTTAAAAAGGAGATGTAGCAGTGTGTATGTACTATATGGGGTAGGAATGTCAGAATCATTTCAGGGAGTGGGTCAAACTACAATGCTCTTCACTACAGTAAATTCTGAATTCTCCCCGACACCACACTCACTAGCATTTTGATAACTGATGCGTATGAGTTATATTGGAGCAGAAAGGGAAAAAAAAGTTGAAATCCACTTACCTACAAAACATATTTTATGTACTTAAGAATTCTCCTTTGTAAAATTTTGCTGTGTACATTGATATTTAATCTTTTACTCTGTGATACTCAAAGTAAAAATAAACATCTGTTTTATTTATTCTAGATTAATACATTTACCTAATCCAGGTACCGATACTGTATTTTAAGTATAAGACTATACAATTCAGTTGCATCAACCTGGTCCTTTAATACTTAAGGCTTCCACAAACTCCAGATGCCTTGATGCATGTCCTACTGTCCTGGTCCTCTGAAAGAGTTTTCACTGAATGATGCTTTATAACCTAAAGGCCTTTGTCTGTATTCATATTTCATGTACATCAACCAAACCAAAAGATGGGAGAAGAAAGATATTTTGGGAAAAGAGAGGGAAGTCATTAGTAAAGCGAGCAGAAAGAACAAATGGATAGATTGCAAGGGTTGAGAGAACTGCCTGATTAGTTATAACGAACTAAAGGTTAACATGATGCTCCTCAAACTGGAATGTTCATATGATCAGAAAAAAAAATCATATGAAACAGGTAATGTACATGATTTCTATAATTCTAAGCCAAAATAATAAACTTCTCAAAATCTGATTTTGCTTTCCATGATTGTTAATTATACTTCCATATAATTTTTCATAATCACTTTTTATTTATCCACATTACATAATATTCAGAAGCACATCTTTTCACAATAGGTAAAAATTCTCAGGATACACCTAAAAGCAAGTAAAATAATTATTAAAAAGAAAGATATAACAGAAACTACTTTAGAACAGAATAAGTTAGCAGGAATGAACATGAAATGGGAACCAGTCAACTCAAGACATTCATTGCAAAAGCCCACATACATTGTAACCCTTTACGGATAATAACCAAACAAATTTTTGCTTATAAATCCATATAATAAAAAAAATCAGTATAAGAAAAAGAGCAATAGCCATGCCTCTAATACTAACATACAAAAGTAAAGTTGGTGAATATGTGAAGAATTGGATATATAATTTACAGAGTAATATTAAGACAATTTAAAGACAATAGTTAATTTTTTATTTCTGAAATTATAGTGAAGGTAAAACTATGACTTGCAGAATTGCTATTTTAATATAGACAAGATCACTGATTTAGGGGAATTTCAATTCACTTAAATACAAGTAGAAATAATCCAATATTTTGACAAGAAAGATAAAGATTAGCTTTTGAAAATTCAACAATAAACTGTCAATACAAAGTAGCTTAATCTATGCATTTAGACAAAGAGGGGGAAATCTTCTAAATAACTAGACTTCAGACAATGGAGTACCCTGGGACTTTTGTTGAGTGACCTCACTTAGGTCCCCCAAAGGCAGCCAGCCATAAAGTGTGGATCACCTTCTGGCCCACAGCCAGATAGTATCTGATATTGACCTATACCAGAGTCCCTCTGAAGGGCCCCAGAACCAACACACCTGGTGCCAAGATTCAGATGACATGAGAGTGAGAGCATGACCCAATCAGCTCCACAAGTGACATATCTGAAGGAAGATCTCAGTAGGCATCATAACCTGCAGGGGCAAATTCTTTGTGGGGCTCATACACTGTGGTCAAAGCCAATCCTCACAGAAAACCAGCCTAAGATGGACTCCACACATGGATGAGACAATCGCAATCAACATTCAACTAATACAGGAGGGCTCACATAACCTATGCAAGGGAAATTCCTGGAGCACTTTGCTTGGGTGATCAGCAAGACTGGGCTACTGAGACACACACATGTACCAAATAAGGCTACAATACCAAGACTTGGAGACACAGCAGATCTACCCAACAGACAGAAACAAATACAGAGAGGCAGTGAAATGGGAACACAAAAACTATGCCCCAAATAAAAGAACAGGAGAAATCCCCAGAAAAAGGACTAAATGAAGTGGAGGCAAGCAAGCTACCAGATACTGAGTTCAATCAATCTTTAGGGAGGCTCCAGGAACTTAGTGAGAACTTCAACAACATAAAAACAAAAACAAAAAACAAAAAACACACCATAAAAACCATTAGAAAGCATCAATCAGAAATGAAGAAAACACTGGAGAAATAAAAAGAGTCCTAGATAAAGCAGGGGAATGAATCGGTGATTTGGAAGATAAGGTAGGAGAACAGACCCAATCAGAGCAGCAAATAAAAAAAGGAATTTTTAAAAAAAGGGGATGGTCTAAGGGACCTCAGGGACAACATGGAGTGTATATAATAGCATCCATATGATAGGGATACCAGAAGGAGAAGAGAGAACAAGAGACTGAGAACCTATTTGAAGTAATAAGGACTGAAAACTTCCCTAACTTGGAAAAGGAAAAGGACACACAAGTCCAGGAAGTAAAGAAAATCCCAAACAATATAAGCCCAAAGAGGGTCCCACTAAGACACAACATAATTAAGACAGCAAAAATCAAAGACAATCTTAAAAGCAGCAAGAGAAAGAAAGTTAGTCACCTACAAGGGAGCTCCCATAAAACTGTCAGCTGATTTCCATTTCAGGCCAGCAGGGATTGGCATGAAATATTCAAAGTGAAGAAAAGTTAGGACCTACATCCAAGACTAATCCACACAGCAAGGCTACCATTCAAAATTGAAAGTTAAATAAATAGCTTCCCAGACAAGAAAAAGCTAAAATAAGTTCATTACCACCAAACAAGAATTGCAAGAAATATTAAAGGGTCTTGTTTAAAAAGAGAAAGAAAAAGAGGAACATAGTTATCTATTTATATAAATCCTTGCTTGTACCGCATCACATCCGAAGCTCAACCAACCGGAAGGAAGTCAGTCCTGCAGGGGTCGTCTTGGAAATGGCTGCGCCCTCCCCGAGCTGTTTCCATGAGGGCGAGGTTTCAGGCAGGAACCCGCCCTCAGAACTTGGACGCACTGAGTCCTGGGTTGCCTTACCAAGGGCTGCACCCTCCCTGAGCTGTTTCCCCCAAGGCCTGAGAAAAGAACCCACCCTCGGAGCACCAGGAGCGCCCAGCAGCAGTCAGTCCTGGGTTGCAAAGGAGGAGGCCACGGCGTGGTAGAACTCTGGATCTGGCCCAACAGGGGGCATGGCCGGCCTTCAAACCAGACCCTGACAGTAGGGAGGAGGGAGCCCCATTCCTCACAGAATCTGCTGTTGGATAGCTTGCTGTCAGTGGCTTGCCGGCCAGGAACCCCATTCACCTGCACCCCAGACCCTGACAGTAGGGAGGAGGGAGCCCCATTCCTCACAGAATCTGCTGTTGGATAGCTTGCTGTCAGTGGCTTGCCGGCCAGGAACCCCATTCACCTGCACCCCAGACCCTGACAGTAGGGAGGAGGGAGCCCCATTCCTCACAGAATCTGCTGTTGGATAGCTTGCTGTCAGTGGCTTGCCGGCCAGGAACCCCATTCACCTGCACCCCAGACCCTGACAGGAGGGAGGAGGGAGCCCCATTCCTCACGGAATCCACAGATGGCCAGCTTGCTGTCAGGGGCCTGCCAGCTAGGAATCCTATTCACCTGCATATCTGTATAAAGTTTTAATACATTATATTAGAGGTTGTGGTGGTACTGTTTTACCCACAGCGTAAACAGGAATTGCTGCAAATTTACTTCTCAGGGGAAGCACCTTTCATTCTCAATATAAATTACCTATTCCATTAAATGAAACTTCAACTTCTAGACTCGATATAAAGAGTGAAGTTGCTAAAACAATAAAAAGGTCCAACTTCTCATTACTGATGAATGCACCATGGCATCCAGTCATGCTATAAATGCCATAGACAGATTACTAAGAGAAATTATGAATTTGAATGTTGTATTTGGTGGGAAAGTTCTCCTTCTTGGAGGGGATTTTCGACAATGTCTCAGTATTGTACCACATGCTATGCTATCGGCCATAGTACAAACGAGTTTAAAGTACTGTAATGTTTGGGGATGTTTCAGAAAGTTGTCTCTTACAATAAATATGAGGTCAGAGGAATCTGCTTATAGTGAATGGTTAGTAAAACTTGGAGATGGCAAACTTGATAGCAGTTTTCATTTAGGAATGGATATTATTGAAATCCCCTGTGAAATGATTTGAAATGGAACTATTATTTAAGCTACCTTTGGAAATACTATATCTATAGATAATATTAAAAATATATCTAAAAGTGCAATTCTTTGTCCAAAAAATGAGCATGTTCAAAAATTAAATGAAGAAATTTTGGATCTACTCGATGGAGATTTGAGTGATGATTCCATTGATTCATCAGATGATGCTGAAAAGGAAAATTTTCCCATTGAATTTCTTAATAGTATTACTCCTTCGGGAATGCCGTTGTCATAAATTAAAATTGAAAGTGGGTGCAATCATCATGCTATTGATAAATCTTAATAGTAAATGGGGTCTTTGTAATGGTACCAGATTTATTATCAAAAGATTATGACCTAACATTATCAAAGCTAAAGTATTAACAGGATGTGCAGAGGGAGAGGTTGTTCTGATTCCAAGAATTAATTTGTCCCCATCTGACACTGGCCTCCCATTTAAATTGATTCAACGACAGTCTCCCGTGATGCCAGCATTTGTGATGACTATTAATAAATCACAAGGACAAACTCTAGACAGAGTAGAAATATTCCTACCTGAACCCGTTTTTGCACATGGTCAATTATATGTTGCTTTCCCTCGAATTTGAAGAGCATGTGATGTTACAGTTAAAGTTCTAAGTACTTCATCACAAGGGAAATTAGTCAAGCACTCTGAAAGTGTTTTCACTCTTAATGTGGTGTACAGGGAGATATTAGAATAAGTTTAATCACTTTTTCAGTCATTGTTTGCATCACTGCTGTTTCTATATCATGTTTTTGTTGTTTTCATGTCATGTTTTTGTTGTTTTTATATCATGCCTCTGTTGTTATATCCTTTTGTTACTGTTTATTTATTAATAAATTTATATATATATTATTTTCACATACATTTTACTAATTTCCTTTCATCTCTCACACTTCTATTATAGAGAAAGGGCAAATAGCAATATTAAAATATTTCTGCTAATTAATTCCCTTTTAATGTGCACGAATTTCGTGCACTGGGCCACTAGTAAAGAATAAAATGGCCCTGGCCAGTGTGGCCCAGTTAGTTGAACATCATCCCATGCACCAAGAGGTCGCTAGTTCAATTTCTGATTGGGGCACATGCTTGAGTTGCAGGCTCCATTCCTGCGGGAGGGATGCGTGCAGGAGGCAGCTTATGGATGTTTTTCTCTCTCATTGATGTCTCTCTCTGCTTCTCCCTTCCTCTCTCTACAATCGATAAAAACATTTTTTAAAAAGAATAAAATGGCAATAAATATATAGCTATCAATAATCAACTTAAAGGTTAACAGATTAAATGCTCTAATCAAAAGACATAGGGTACCTAAATGGATACATATATATGCTGACACATATAAATGCTGCCTACAAGAGACCCACCTCAGAACGAAAGATACACATAGACTGAAAGTAAAGGGATAAAAAAGATGCACCACACAAATGAGAGTGTGTCAGAGCTCTGCACCGACAAACTCACCGCCACAGTCGCGCATTTCCAATGAGAAGGCACCCAGAGGCCATCTATCCACAGGCGCTCCTGGGAGCCGCTGCAAGCCCCCGCTAGGTGCGATCTTGGACAAACAGGGACGCACCCCCCCCCCCCCGCAATAGAAATTCTGAATTCACTCACCCTAGATACCTGCCCACAGACACCTCAATTACGTGGCTTCAGTGCCAGGGCCCTTCAGAGTGCTTCAGTACGCTACACTGGCAAACACACCTGCTGGTGCCCCTGTAAGCCGTCACTGGGAGCGGGCACCTATCCACAAGTGCAGCAGCAAAAACTGAGTCTTCCCACCCCACAGCTACAGAACTCAGGACACTACAGTTACACACTTTTCCAGTGCCACTGTGAGTCCCCGCTGGGCATGCGCAACTTCAACCAAGGGCGTAAGACAGCAAAAATTGGGACACCCCCCTCCACGGCTGCTGCTGACTTCTAGGCACAACAGTTGAGCATTTCCAGCTCACAGGCCTACATCAAGAGAACCCAAATAGCTCAAGTAGGGAGCTACGCTAGATTACCAAGCCCAGGAGACCTGAGGGATCACACCAGTAGCACTGTCCCCAAAAGAACCTGGATAGCAGAGCAATTGGATCTACGATTAAAACATTACAGCAAAACATGGGAAGACAAAAAAGCAATTCCCCAAAGGAAAGAAAAAGAAGATTCACCAGAAAGGGAGTTAAATGAAACTGAGGCTAGCAACATATAAGAGATAGAATTCAGAGTAATGGTTATAAGGATGCTCAAACGGCTGGATGACAAAAACACACAACTCAATGACAAATATACACAACTCAATAAGAATTATAAGGAGCTGAATGAGAATGTCACCAACAGGAAAAGGAACCAAGAGGAGATGAAGAATGACAGAGTTGCAATAAAGAGCACAATGGAAGGCTTAAACACTAGACTACAAGAGGCTGAGGACCACATCAGTGAATTAGAAAACAAAGTAGGAAAAAACACAGAAACACAGCAGCAACTGGAAAGAAGATTTAAAAAGCAAGAGGAGAGCCTAAGGGAGCTTTGGGACAACACAAAACAAAAGAACATTCGCATAATAGGGGTACCAGAAGGAGAGAAAAAGAAGCAAGGAATAGAAAACCTGTTTGAAGAAATAATGACAAAAAACTTCCCTGATATTGGAAAGAAAAAAACTATGCAAGTCCAAGAGGCATATTGAGTCCCAAACAAGATGAACCCCAAAAGACCAACACCAAAGACAAAGTAAGAATCTTATAGGCTGCCAGAGACAGAGAGTTACTTACAAGGGAGCTCCTATTAGAATATCAACTGATTTTTCAACAGAAACACACCAGGCCAGAAGGGAATTAAATGAAATATACAAAGTGATGCAAAGCAAGGGACTGAATCCAAAAATACTATACCCAGCAAGGCTATCATTCAAAATTGAAGGTGGAATCAGGAGCTTCACAGACAAAAAAGGGCTAAGAGAGTTTATTACTACCAAGTCAGCAATGGAATAAATACTAAAGGGACTGCGTAAAAAGAAGAAACAGAAAGACAAGAAGAAACAGAAACATTAAGAATAAAATGACAACAAACAAGTACTTATCAATAATAACATTAAACGTAAATGGATTGTATGCACCAATCAAAACACACAGGGTAGCTGAATGGATAAGAAAACATGACCCATATATTTGCTGTCTGCAAGAGACTCACCTCAGAACAAAGGATTCACACAGACTGAGAGTGAGAGGATGGAAAAAATTTTTTCAGGCAAATGGAAATGAGAAAAAAGCTGGGGTTGCGATACTTATATCTGACAACATAGAATGCAAAGTAAAGGCCATAACAAGAGATAAGGAAGGTCACTACATAATACTAAAGGGAGCAATTCAAAAAGAGCATATAACTCTGGTAAACATATATGCACCCAATACAGGAGCACCCAAATACATAAAACAATTTCTGGAAGATATCAAGGGAGAGATCAATAGTAAGACAGTCATAGTAGGGGACTTTACTACCCCACTGACACCACTGGATAAATCCTCTAAACAAAAAATCAGCAAAGAAACAGCAATCCTAAATGACTCACTAGATCAGATGGACTTAATTGACATCTTCAGAATATTTCACTCCAAAGCTACAGAATATACATTCTTCTCCAGTGCACATGGGACATTTTCAAAGATAAACCATATATTAGGACACAGGCAAAGTCTCTTCAAATTCAAGAGAACAGAAATCATAACAAGCATCTTTTCAGATCCCAATGGCATAAAACTAGAAATCAACTACAATAAAAACAATGAAAAAAAACCAAACACTTGGAGGCTAAATAGCATGCTATTAAACAATGATTGGGTTACCAAAGAGATCAAAGAAGAAATAAAAAGCATCCTAGAAACAAATGACAATGAAAACACAACAATCCAAAATCTATGGGACACAATGAAAGCAGTCCTGAGAGGGAAGTTCATAGCTCTACAGGCCTTCCTCAAAAAACAAGAAAAACTGGTAATAAATTATCTAACCTTGCAACTTAAATAATTAGAAAGAGAGCAACAAGAAAAGCCCACAGTATCCAGAAGGAAGGAAATAATAAAGATCTAGAAAGAACTCTCCAAAACTTCATCTGGAATAAATAAATAAATAAAAACCCGAATAGATGTATCAATCCTGAGAAAGAAGAACAAAGTAGGAGGGATCTCAATACTAGATATCAAGATGTATTACAAAGCCATTGTTCTCAAAACTGCCTGGTACTGGCACAAGAACAGATATATAGACCAATGGAATAGAATAGAGAACCCAGAAATCTACCCAAACCACTATGCTCAATTAATATTTGACAAAGGAGGCAAGAACATACAATGGTGTCAAGACAGTCTCTTCAATAAATGGTGCTGGGAAATTTGGTCAGACACCATTTCAAAAAAATGAAACTAGACCACCAACTTACACCATACACAAAAATAAACTGAAAATGGATAAAGGACTTAAACGTAAGATGGGAAACCATAAAAATATTAGAGGAATCCACAGGCAGCAAGATCTCAGATATATGCCAAAGCAGTATCTTCACCAACACAGCTCCTAGGGCAATGGAAACTAAAGAGAAAATAAACAAATGGGACTACATCAAAACAAAAAGCGTCTGCACAGCAAAATAAACCATCAACAAAACAACAAGAAAACCCACTGCATGGGAGAACATATTTGCCAATGATATCTCCGATAAGGGTTTAATATCCAACATTTATAGGGAATTCATGCAACTTAAAAAAGGAAGAGAAACAACCCAATCAAAAAATGGGCAACGGATCTAAATAGATACTTTTTGAAAGAAGACATAAGGAAGGCCAAGAGACATATGAAAACATGCTCAAAGTCACTAATCATCTGAGAGATGCAAATCAAAACGACAATGAGGTATCATCTCACACCTTTCAGAATGGCTATAATCAACAAATCAACAAATGACAAATGCTGGCGAGGGTGCAGAAAAAAAGGAACCCTCGTGCACTGCTGGTGGAAATGCAGATTGGTGCAGCCACTGTGGAGAACAGTATGGAGTTTCCTCATAAAACTAAAAACGGAACTTCCATTTGACCCAGTGATCCCACTTCTAGGAATATATCCCAAGAAACCAGAAACACCATTTAGAAAGGACATATGCACCCCTATGTTCATAGCAGCACAATTTACAACAGCTAAGATTTGGAATCAGCTTAAGTGCCCATCAGCAGATGAGTGGATTAAAAAATTTTGACACATCTATGCAATGGAATACTATGCCACAGTAAAAAGAAACGAACTCCTACCATTTGCAACAGCATGGATGAAGCTGGAGAGCATTAAGCTAAGTGAAATATGTCAGAGAAAGAGAAATATCACATGATCTCACTCATTTGTGGATTATAATGAACAATATAAACCGATGAAGAAAAACAGATCTAGAGACAGAGAAGCATTGATCAGATGCTCAAACCTCAGAGGGAAGGTAGAGGAGGGTGTGAGAGATCAACCCAAGGACCTGTATGCATGCATACAAGCATAAGGGATGGAAGTAGACAACAGGGGGTGAGAGTGAGGGCAAGACTGGGGGGATGAGGGGATAATGGGGGGATAAAGACACATTTGTAATACCTTAATAAAAATTTTAAAAAAATAAATTGTAATTGGAAAAAATAAAGGACTTCCACTGATTTTATACTCATTCACACAATGTCTTTCTCGTAGCAAAAGACAAGCATTTGGGAACAGCCTACCAGAGAGACAAATGCTCACTGACCAATATGAATCTCTGAACCTCAAATTATCATGCTGATTTAATCACCCATTATGTAAGTAAATTCATTTCAAAGGAGTTTACACATATCCCAAGTAACTTGGAATCTGATAAAAAGCATATTACATATTTATGACATATATATGGGGAAATAATGCTTACAATATATCTAATGCTACTGTGACCTAAAACGAGTATCAACAAATAAATCATTATTTAGCACACAGGAATAAAAAAGAGATACCTAACCAATAATTAAATATAATGACAATGTGAATAATTCTCTTAATTATATATGTAACTTTACATTTCTCTCCTAAGTATTTCCTATTGTCTTTTAGCAGTTAATCCCTTCAAATAATTCTTAAAATGGCCCTATTATCTACTGAAAACTTCATATACTTTATTTGATAATCTTTAAATAATCAGATTTAATGATTGCAAAATTTGCCAATTTAAATAGCATTACTAAAATATACCTGTTCTTTTGCTCTTGATGCAATAACTGAGCAGCTACTTTCTTCAAATCAGTTACTTCCTTCAAATCATCATCTTCTTCCTCTGCAAGTTCTTTTCCAAGTCTAAAAGGTGACACGAACATGTTTATCCAAAAAGACAGAAGATTTTTTTTCATTTATTGTATTATTGTTGTTACTTATTGAATTTATTAGAGTGACATTGTTTAATAAAATTATATAGGTTTCAGGTATACAATTCTATAATACATCATCTGTATATTGTATTGTGTGTTCCACCACCCCAGTAAAGTCTCTTTTTATTTTATGCCTGCTTCCAGAATTAGAAGTCATGTTTAGTTTTTAATACCATGTGAAAGTTAAAATCTTAACATCCGTGTATTTAAAACATTAAAATAAGGAATATTTAAAGAATATAAAAGCATATCTATCCTTTTCACTAAACAGAAAATGTAGCATAGTGGTTATATTAATATAATTAATGGCTAACAAAGTGAACTGTAGTATTACTTTTTTGTAATTTCTGAAATGTGTAATGGCCATAGTAACTTAATAATGCATACTCCCCAGTTGTGAGTATAATAAGAACTACAGAGTTCTATCTGGCCAGTCTTTATCAGTAAATATAAAATGTCATGAAATTTTCATATTGATCTTAAAAATCTCTCCACAAACTGTTTAAGTAGAGGAAATGCAAAATGGGTTCAAATAAGTCTGGCAAAAGTGCCAAAAAATATATAATTTTTATCATTCAAATAGAACCAATAAACTGTAAAATAAACTGTTCTCCAAACAGAAGTATTTAATTTAAAAACAAAAAAGTATCAAATCCTACTAAGACTCTATCTTTACCATAACTTGCATTCCAGTCATAACTCTCAAGTTTAGGCCACTGTCCTCTGAGATAAAGTGAGAAAGTAAAATAATTAAATATAAAGAATATAAGATAAAGCTATGTATCTCCTTATGATGTACCAGGCATGATTAATGACCGCTTAAAAAGCTACCAATGAGTCATTTAGAGGAAGCACAATGTAGAGAAAAGAGAAAAGCTTCAGGATCAGCGAGAGCTCAGTTAACACACTAGGTTCTACTGGATACTAGCTAGGTGGTTCTAGGCAAGAAATTTCCATCTCCAAGCTTCACCTTCCTCATCTGTAAAAATGAGGACAATATCTACTGTGCAGAATTTAGTGAGCATTATATCAGATACATGGGAAAGCACATAGCACAGATCCTGGTACGTGGTAGGTTTTCAAAATATGCTCTTCCCTTCCTTTCTGCTTCGATGAAGGAACTTAAAAGGAAAAATGTCATAGGTCATATTCCATCATTTTGTAAGGTAAAGGATATAGAAGAGATCCAAAGCACACTTATTTTAATAAAATATGAAAATACCCTTAAAGTATATTTTCTCAATGAAAGAGACTGAGAGTTAGGACACATGAGTTGCAGACATTTGAAAACCTGGGTCTCGCTTTCCTTCTTCATCAAATGATGCCAATATCATCTATTTTTTTTTATTCCATTATTTTCCACAGAGAGGAAGGGAGAGGGACAGAGAGCCAGAAACATCGACGAGAGAGAAACATCGATCAGCTGCCTCCTGCACATCCCCCACTGGGGATATGCCCGCAACCAAGGCACATGCCCCCCGACCGGAATCGAACCTGGGACCCTTCAGTCCGCAGGCCGACGCTCTATCCACCGAGCCAAACCAGCCAGGGCCCAATATCATCTATTTAAAAGTCTTATGAAGTAGCTTAAATGGGCAATGTATGTGAAGGTACAGTCCTCCTCAGTAATAATCATAGGAGACATTATTATTATACTTCTGAGGGGAAAAACAATGTATAAATGACACTCAATTTAAATGTTTACGAGAATTTTCAGTTTAATTGAGGAATGCAAGCAAATAAAGTATTCACAAATTACCTAAATACTAGTATAATTGGTAAATCAACAAAAATTATATTCTTCCAAGTAAGAATATCTAAATATATTTTAAATATTTATAAGTAACATTTCAATTTGAGAATTTGTGTGCGCTTACCTTTTCTCATCTCCTAATTCTTCATTTTTCTGAGATTTTTCAGGACCTTTTTCTTTTCCCTTATATAAAAGAAAATTATCATTTTAAATTGTATGGTCCATTTTTCTGATATCAAGGAGAACATGTTATTAATATTTGTTTCTTTACCTTAAGGAAAGAGACAAAGGATCCAATATGTGCATCTCCTTGTTCGGGAACTGCTACATCTTCTGTGTTGTGATCAATAAAATCATACACCTCCTGGTCTAAGTATAAAATAATATTTATTAGAAAATATGGATAGTTTATTCTGACACTGCTTAGAATAAAAGTGTGTTTTCTCAATAAAAGAGTTGGCCAAAGATACTGTTTTTCAAAGTCCGTTTTTTATAAGGGCTATGTACATAAAATAAATAGAGCGAACACCATATGGATTACCTTTCTGAGAATCAGGTTTACTGCCAACGGAGTGACTATCGTTTCTTGATGTCTGCTCTCTATTTGATTCTGAGACTTGAGAGTGAAGGCTGATTGTGTCGTCATCTGATGGCTGAAAAAAATAAAGCCCAAGTACCAATGAGGCATTTTAAAACACGATTAAGAATTAAGTTGCTTTAAATTAACATATGAAGTATTCAATATGTGCTTTACATTTCCAGTTTTCAAACCAAAAATTAGTATGTTAAGGTTTACTGTTGTGAGTTTAAAAATGTACATGTATGGTTTCATATAATGTAATAATGATTATACTTTTAAGCAAAATAAGTCAGTATGTGCAAGTATCTATTTCAAAGCTCTAATAAAATTTTAAAATAAAATAGATCAGCAATAAAAAACACTCACTTCTGTTGCAGATAACCGTTTCTCTCCATTATCACTTCCAATTCCAGAGTCAGGGCCAGGATTTTTATTTGGATAAAAATCTTCCATACTATAGAAATAGAAATTCTAAGAACAGTTAGGGTTTTCTTCTTAAATAGATAATATAGTCTTGACCTAAAATTTTCCTATATAATACAGAATATACACTTTTGATGTCTGAGATCCTTAAGGACATGAGGGGGAAAATGTCAGGAACCTTCCTAACAAAACACTTCATTCATGTCCCTCATGAAATATTTTTCCTTCATGCGCTCTGTTATAAAGTGTCAACTGTTAATAGTACGCTTTATTTCTCCTGAGAGATTCAGAAAAGCAGATAGCCCTGCTAAAAAATCATCTTGATACAATATCTTCCTGTTTTTGTCATTGGTTTGACAAATTTCACCATAGAATGATGATATATTTTAAAACTTCAATTCATAGTTTCTTCTTCATTAGCTCTAAAAATATGCTTTAGCTTTATGAATAACGTCCATTGAATAACCAAGAAAATAGAATACAAAACAAAGTTTGCAAAGCATTGAATAAACAATTTTTCTGGTGTGAGGTCAGAGCTGTCTTTGCAAATTTCTGAATACACAGTATGCCACCCAGGTAGCGAAGTATTTTTTCACTTTAATTTGAAAATTTACAAAACACCCTATGGACACCTTAGCATGTGCCAGGAATTGGGCTAAGTGCTTTAAAGACAATACCTCATATATTCCTTGTAAAAACTCTAGCAGATTGTTGGTGTTTTCTCATTTTACAGATGAGGAAACAGCCGAGGAAGGGTTGAACAATTTACCCAATGACATGCAACTTGCAAATGGCAGTCTAAATTTGATCCCTAGATTAACACTGAAGTCCCTGATCTGAATCACTATGCTATATTTACTCCCCAAAAAACTGATCTTTATACTTTTCTGGAGTATATTAATAAACTTAGGGAAGTAACTGCCAACTATGAGGCACTATGCTGAATGCTTGAGACGAGATGAATTAAAAAATGTTTTACCTCAAAGGGCTCTCAGACCAGAGGTGAAATAAGTATATTTACATGTCTTGAAGACTATGACAAAGGTAAATATAAAGTGCTGTGAGAAAAGAGAAATTAATTCTCCTTGTAAGGTTAGGAAAGGCCTTACCCAAGAAAAGGGCATCTGGGCTTAGTCTTGAAGGATAAAAAGACGCAATAATTGCTAATATTTGTTGAGCATCTACACTCTGTTAGGTACTTCATATTTTACTTTTAATACTTACATTCTGTAATTTATGCACTATGTCTTTTTACAAATGAAGATAATAAAGCTTATAAAAGTTAATTTTCCATGGGGAAAAATTATAACATTTACTGAATATCATTTACTGAACTAGTTGCCAAGCACACATTTATTTTATTTTATTTTTTATTGATTTCAGAGACGAAGGGAGAGAGAGAAAAATAGAAACATCAATGATGAGAAAGAATAACTGATTGGCTGCCTCCTGCACGCCCCCTACTGGGGATCGAGCCTGCAACCAAGCATGTGCCCCTGACTGGAATAGAACCCTGGACCCTTCAATCCACAGGTCGACAGGTTGACGTTCTATCTACTAAGCCAAACCAGCTAGGGCGCACACATTTATTTTTTATATTACTATTAGCATTATTATTTTTATTATTATTAAATACTTCAGATTTACAAAAAAATTGAGCCCTACACTGTACTTTCAAGTGTGGGTTTCAAAATTATTTTTAAACATCTATTATTTTCATTATTTTTAAATTTTTATTTTTCAATTATAATTTACATTTGATATTATTTTGTACTAGTTTCAGGTATGCAGCATAGTGGTTAGATTATTATATACTTTACAACATGGCCTCCCCAATATTTCCAGTACCCACCTGGCACCGTACATATATATTACAATATTACTGACTATATTCACTATGCTGTACTTTACACCTCCGTAACTATTTTGTAACTACCAATTTCCAAGCACACATTTAATTCTCACAATAAGCTTAGGAAATGGGTATTATTAACATTTTAAATAAACAAGCTCAGAGAGATTAAATACCTTACACAGTCCACAGAGGAATTAAGAGGTTAAACAGTGATTAGAGCTGAAATTCATCTGACTATTTTACAATAATACTATGTACTATTAAAATACATCTGTGTATTTCTAAAAGATGATAATGATAATAATAAGCTATTTGTTGAGGAATTATTTTGGGTAAGGCATTGTGTTAAGTGCTATATAGACGTTATTTCATTTAATCCTGACATTATCCATATGATTATTTTTGATTTACATATAAAAAAACTAAGGAGCAAAAGAAAAAGAATATGGAGGACCAGAGACATTATGACATAAGAACATAGTTTTGAAGAGTCAGAGAAGGGCTTTACGGGTACATTATGTCTGACTCTAAAAGTGGACATACTTAACTACTGTAATGCCTACCTTTGTAGAGTGAACAATTTACAAACCAGTCAAGACATGGAAGGGTTTTATAAGTAGTAAGAACGATATAGGCAAGGACATGACTATGAAAGTGAAATGTACATACAAGAATTTTTCTAGGTACTTCAATACAAGCTGTGAGTGGGAGGCTAGACACCCAAGAGCCAACTCAGAAGTAAACGCTGTTGACCTGCACTGTCCAGTACAGCAGCCACCAGGAGTATATGGCTACTGAGCACTTTAAATGTAGCTAGTCCAAACTGCGACATGCTGTAAATGTAAATAAAATACACACCAGATTTCAAAGATTTAATAGGAAAAAAAGAATGTGAAATAAACTCACTAATTTTTCTATTTAAATTAGATGTTGAAATATTTTTGATATGAGTTAAATAATGTGTATTCCTAAAATTAATTTTATCTGCTTCTTTTTTACCTTTTTTTTAACATGGGTTACAAGAAAATTTAAAATTCCATATGTCACTCACATCACATTTTATTGGGTGACACTGCTAGAGACCATCTCCAAAACATATCTCAATTCTATCCACTCCTTTTCATCTCTACTGCAATCACCTTATTGAAGACCCCTTGATCTGTTGAAAGAACTGCAACAACCTAACTAGTCCCTCTACTTCTATTTTTGTTTACTTCCAATCTATTCTCCTTATATAAGCGAAGATAGGTTTGTTTGGTGTTTTTTTTTTAACATAAATCAGATCACGTTATTCCCCTGCTGTCCAATGAGTTCCCACTCTACTTTAAATACAATTCAAACTCCTTACCACAGCCTCAAAAGCCCCCACGTGACTTGAGTCCTTACTAACCAAAACCAACACATACCATTCTAGCCTTTAGCCACTCTGCTTCAACCATGCTGGCCTTCATTTAGTTTTTTGTTTGTTTTGTTCTGTTTTGTTCTGTACTGTTCTGTTTTGTTTTGTTTTGTTTTGTTAATCCTCACCTGAGGATATTTTTTTTCCATTGATTTTTAGACAGAGTGGAAGGGAGTGGGAGAGACAGAGAGAGAGAGACATTGATGTGAGAGACACCTGGATTTGTGCCCCTGGATTGGGGCCGAGGATCCTTCAGTCCAAGGGCTTACGCTCCAACCACTGAACCAAACAGGCTAGGGCTATTTATTTTTTTAACATACCAAGCCTCTTCCTAACTTGAGGCCTTTGCACATGTCATTATTTCTGCCTGAAATGTTCTTCCCCTCGCTCTTTACACAACTACTTTTTCTCACGTCAGGTCTTGAATTAAACCAGACCATACCAAGGAGACATTTCCTATCTTACTCCTAAAACATGTTCCTTCCCTTTATAGCAAGGAAATTTGAAATTATGTGTATTGTGTTCCCTTGCTTTGTTTATTAACTGACTCTTCCATTAGACTGTGAGCTACATGAAGGCAGAGACCAATATGTATATCATTCAACAAAACATACCCTGAACCAGTAGGCATGCTACCAATATTTGTAGAATAAATAACTGATATAATAATGCTGTTACTAAAGTAAATTCATTTTTAAATAAATGTAAAACAGACTAATAGAGAGTAGAATATGAATTAAGTCTAATTTTTTATAGAATCGTTTGGTTTACTATCACTCATAACATTAAACAAAAGAATCTTTAGGAACTAAATTTAATGTTTGGATACTTAATTCTACTTAGGCAGCATAAAAAATTCAAGAAAAAGACCTATTTGGGAATTCCAGAAGTTGCACTATTAACAACAGTATTTATTATATTGCTATTCCAAGTAGTCTAAACTTTGTCATAAATACAATGTCAAACCTTTAAATATAGTTTCACCCCATCCCAATTATTTTCCATCCTGTTGGATGGAATTGTTTTCATATAATTACACCAATCTACATCCTAAAAAGATAAATTAAAAACAATATCAAATCTATCATTTCAAAATCTCATGAGGATAAAAACATCGATATCATACAGAACATCGATGATAAATCATCTTTGATCTAGATAAAAAAATATAAAGTAAGGAAGCACTCAAAAATGACTTGCTCTTCTGCCAAATTCAGGTCAAAGTCAAATTCTACTAGTTATTACAAATGTACAATAGAATGATCATAAGAGTAATAGTCAAGTACTGAGAAATTAGTATTTCTGCACTATGATGTTAAATGTTTACATTTTACTACTAAAATTTTAATAATAATTAATTTTTTGAGAAAATTCAAAGTTGATTCTAGTATCCAGAAGTTCATTCTATGATGGTAATATTTCACTTCAAACAATTATTGAATTTAACACTGAGACAATCAGCCTAAACATATTCAGTACACTCAAGATAAATAAATATCTTTTACATAAAGAGAATATACTAATCATGAAACAAGACTGTAAGAATATTACATTACCTGTCTGTGAGAGGCTGGGAGGGCATTCTTTTACTCAGTGATGGAAGATCCAGAGAATCTGGTTTCTTATCCATTCTGCAACATGCTTGGATACTTAAGTATTTAAATATGTGAACTTTACCCTTTAGACATATCTGTCAATAAATAATGGAGAAAGGTTTAATTATATAGATCCAAAATATATGCTATCTACCAATTTACTTATATATTTTAATAACCTCAAATTATGTTGAGACATCACGATCATGATAGATACACTGCATACTTAATTAATTTGTACTTCTGACATTAGGTGAAAAAAAACTGACAACACTGATACCAACTAAAATTCTATTGCTGTCTCTGTTCTTATTAGAAAAACTAAGTTAATTATTCTGTATTTCACTAAAGTTTTTTTGTTAACAGTACAATGTACAAACCAGTACACAATATAAAATTTACAATTTATAAGAGTTGCCTTTATGAGAAAAAAGCAAAAAGAAATATATTTATTGTAGTGGTGAGAACAGAAAACAAAATTCATGTAATTCTTTAGTAATCTCATCAGACCCACTAAGTTGGTTGGGTAAACACTGGAGGAAAGCTAATAAAAAGAATTTAAATATAGGAAAAAAAAATGATTTTGTTCAAAGGTGTGAGAGTAGGCCAATTAGAATAAAATAATATGTAAATGGTCAATTCAACTAAGATAATATCCTGAAATGTTATTTTCATTGCTGCTAGAAAAAGAATAATGAAGGGTGAAATACTATGTGAAAGAAAGTATGCTATATAAAAGGATAGATAATGAGTGGTAAGGAAGTGATAAGTCAAATTTACAAAGATTAGCTGCAGTCTCCATGAGTTATATCAAATAAGTATCTCTCAAAAATTGTAATAAAAGTATTGTTTTATGAGCTCACGTAACCTACCAACACATACAAAAATAATCAACAAATAGTAAGAAAAGTACATTAAGAAGTAATTATCATTCCAGGTATAAAGGAGAACCGTTTCTTAGATAAATCTCATAGTTACCAGGTCTGACTTGACCACTGAAAAATTTCATTGAAAACAAAAATTAAAACATTTGAGCTATTAGATTTGAACACATTACCAATTAAGATGTATCCTATTATCTGTCCAAACCAAAAAAAATTATTGTATTACCAAATTAAATTAAGATCAATTATTTTCTTTTATAAATTCAATTTTTATAATAGTAATTCATGTACATAGTTTTAAAAGTCACAGAGAATTATAAAACTGATAACAAAATATTAATTCTAGCCCTGACCAGTGTGGCTCAATTGGTTGAGTGCTGTCCCATGTACCAAAAGGTCACCAGTTCAATTCCCAGTCAGGGAACATGTCCAGGTTGCAGGTTCGATCCCGGGTCAGGGTGTGTACAGGAGGCAACGGATCGATGTTTCTCTCTCACATTGATTTTTTTTCTCTCTCTTAATCACCCTCCCTCTTTAAAATACATAAAAACATATTTTAAAAAAGTAATTCTCCATTCCATCCCCTCCAATCACCAAGACCCAGTCCCTCATTGAACTCTTTTATTTGGTTTTCTGCTATTTACCTTCATATTTATAAATAACATGGTTTTATTGCTATCTTATTTTTATTTTTCAAGTATAGATTCTATTTGTTGAAGTCTTACTAAGGAAAAAGAGAATTTAGATTTACTTTATAACTACCACCACTTTCATATATCAATACCACTACTACCATCCTCCCATCTCCAATAACCATAAACTCACATAAACATATTTCCTCCCTCTTCAGAAGTATGCATAGTGGTTAAGCACAAACTTTGGAGTCAGATAGCCTTGGTTTGAAACTGGGCTTTATTTATCACTTGCTAGCATGTGACTTTAGGCAGGTCACTTAACTTCTATGCCCTTGTCTCCTCATATATAAAATGAGATATAATGACAGTACCTGTTTATAAAAAATGAATTAATGTGATAAAAATGAATTAATGCATATAAAGCATTTTAAACAATGTCTGGAGCACAGTAAGTGCTATATAAATATTTACTATTATTATAATACAGATTTTTTTCATTAAATCAAAATAGAATATTTACACTATTATGAGTAAGAAAGTATTCACAGATGAACCACATAAGTTAGAGTACATTTTCTTTCTCCTGCAAGTTTTTGTTTTGTCTAAAGTGACTAATTACTTCATTTGCCTTTGCATAATTTTCTGTATGACTATTACTAATTAATTCCTAACTCTATGACAAAACTGTAAAACCCTCTCCATACTGACAAACACATCAAGTCATTTATCAATTTATTTCTTTTTCTTTTTGGAGACAACCACCCTACTCCAAACTGACTGGTTGCTCTCTAGGCCTATTGCAAATCTATCGATCTTGAACATGAAGGATTTTTCTTGCTTAATTTACTCCCACATTTTGATACAGCACAAACTCTGCTGGCTTTCTAATAAAGGCTACATGAAAGTTAAAATCTCTGAGACCTTGTATGTTTGAAGCTATCTTTTTTCTACCTCATACCTGACTGACAGTTTGAGTACAGAAAGATGTAAATATTCCCATAGTCATTGAAGATGTGGTTCTAACATCTTCTAGCTTCCTATGCTGCTACTGAGGAGTCATTCTGATTGTCACTCCTATGAATGAGACCCATTTTGTTTCAATAGAAGGCTTTCAGTGTTTTGGTCTCTGTCTTTCATGCTAGACATTATTCCTGCAAATGTCTAGTGATCTGTGGCTATCTGTTTATCTTCAAGAGTGAAGCAATTAAGAAGTCAACTGGAATCTCTGTGTATGAGGGGGAAGTTTACCAATGGTGAGCCTCACTGTCTAGTGACCAGACAGGGACTGGCCATTTCATCAGGAGACCCCCTCAAAGATCAGTATATTCTCCTAGTTCAATCAATCAACCAAGAGAGAAATCCAGCCACCCTGCCTGAAATAAATAAGACAGGCTGAAAGCATTCTGAGAGCCATGTAAGACAGTCTACTGGAAGGTCCCACCACTCACTACGTAAGCATTCATCGTTTTCAGTAAAAGGTCTCACTTCTGCCCATAGCTATACTTGAAGTCCTTGACTCTGGTTTCCGGTCTCCCTACAGTAGTGCTATCCAATACAGCAGCCATTAGCCTCATGTGGCTATTTGAATTAATTACATCTAAACAAAACTAAAAGTTCAAATTTTCAGTCACATTATACACTTTCAAGTGCTCAACAGCCACTTGCGGTTACTACATTGGACAATGCAGATAGAGAACATTTCCATCAGCACAAAAAGTTCTAATAGACAGCACTGCTCTAAAGAGTAAATTCCAGGCTTATGCTAACACAAGAAGCTATAGTCATTTGGCTGCTGAGCTGAGGGAGGGAATCTGAGAGAAATCTACCTACTCCTCAGAGTAAACCCTAGGCTTCTGCTAATGCAAATGGGGGGTCATGTGGCTTTGGAGCTAGAGGCAATAATCTGACAGTGTAAATCTTAGACCCGTAGTGTCCAATGGTAGCCACTAATCACATGAAATTATTTAAATTTCAATTAATCAAAATAAAATTCAATTGTCGGATCTCCGTTCAGGACACATACAAGAAGAAACCAATGAATCAATGAACGCATAAATCAGTGGAACAACAAATTGGCTTCTCTCTCTCTCTCTCTCTCTCTCTCTCAAATCAATCAAAAAAAGTTTAAAGCTCATGATCCATTTTGAATCAGTTTAAAAAGATTTAAAATAATATAAAATTCAATTAAAATTTTGGTTCCTTCAACCAGTACATATTTCATGTACTCAGTAGCCATATGTGGCAAGTGACTATGGTATGGACAGCACAGTTTATAAAACATTCCCACTGAGGGGAGCAGAGTTTGCTGCCTCAAAATACCACTTTGGGGGATATTGATTGTTTTAAGAAACAAAATTCCACTTTGGGGGATAGTGTAATTTTAAGAGACAAAAGACTCTAAAAGAGCCTTTTACCTCCTCCTTACCTGTTAAAAAAAAATCAGATAGAAAAATCTGCTCCAGAAAGGGAGATCACCTTAGCATAACATGAACTAAATTTGGCAGAAAGGAACCTGCAAAATTTGTTTGTTGGACCCACTCTGTGTCTGGGCAGCCTGGAAAGAATTTGTTTACCAAATCTTTGCTCCTTCTTATCTACCTGTGAATTGCCTACCTTCCCTTTGAAGTCCAAATTACTCCCCCTCCCCCTCTCCGGAAGAGGGCACATAAGCCTCAACTGCAGGATTTGTCCTGGAATCCCATATTCTTACTGCACATATGTACATTCATAATAATTTTGGCTATTTTCTCCCATTAATCTGTCTCATGTAAGTTTGATTATTAGAACAGACAGAATAATTTAGAAGGACAGAAGGAAAATCTTTTTCCCCATTCCACACCTTCATTCAGAAACTTCTACTGAACAGCAGTGCCTTAAACATTCTACAGACTTTCAAGTTTTCAGTCTTTCATCCCCATATTCAGAGCTACATGTTTCCTTCAATAATCAACAACAAAAATATCCCAGTCATCCCCAGGTTTAACACAGTAAATCAATTTATTTTCTGTTGCCTTCTCCCATAGCAGACACAAGTTTCAGCTTTCTTTATCATGCTCAGGCAGCTACTACCAGGACTCCTGTCAGACTTGATCTGAATTAGAAAAGGCACCTCCTTTGGAATGAGTGGAATGTACCTTTGTAGAAGGAAAAAGGCAACCCTTCTTCTAGATGTATGCAACACTGTGCCAGGGCACATGGCTTGAAAGTAGAGGGCAGGCTGGAGTTTCACTGCCATGTGCCTCCTCAGCAGATACTCTTGTGCAGTAATAATTAGAGACCCTAGCTACCACTATTCCATATATTTTCCTTTTTCCAAAATTCTGTTGCCATCTCTCCCCTGCTGTCCTCTCTCTTCCATTCTTTGTCCTTGTAGGTTTATATCTTAGTGTATTCCTTTAATATAATTTTAGTGGATTCCACATGGATTTAATCCTCAAACTAAAAATCTAAATTAATACTTTTACACTTGTATAGTGTTCTTTGTGTTATGATTCCATCTATCAGTGCTAAGAAAACGCTTCTATCACTCACACAAGTTTCAAGTGGATATACAGCTGAGTGGGATAGATGTAGAAAGACTGCACAGTCTATCCTTTTGAAATAACATTAACAATCAGAATTATCAGTTCACAAGCAAAATGTTTATGGCTGGGTTTTCAAATCCTATTTTCCAGAAGTTAAGATAAAACTCCTACCAAAGTAAAAAAGCCACTTCTCAGAAAAACTCCCTTAGATAATAATAACTCAACAACAAATTAACTTTTACTTCTGATGATTTTTCAATTTACCAGTAACAGATATAATTCTGAATAAAAAGAGAAGAAACAAGTAATAGATTTTTATTACAAACCTGCGCTGGTGGTACTTGCAATGGATTGTTATCCAAAATTATTACTTGTAAATTATGCAGCTTCCTGTAACAAACTGGAATCTCGGTCACTTTATTACAAGAGAAATCCAGCTTGACTAAGGGAAGATCTCCTAATTCTGTTCAGAAATGAAAAAGAATTAAATTAAGTTTTCCATAGTTGCTCTTTTATTCATGTCAGTAAAAACAGTGAGCATCTTACCATCTGGCAAGGCATGAAGATTATTTCTTCTTATATTGAGCTCTCTAAGTGAATGTAATTTTCCCATTTGTTGGGGAAGAACCTGAATCTCATTGCAGCTAATATCCTAAGGAAAATAAGAAAATAAAATTATAACAAACAAACTGAGAAATACAGATATATTTCAATTCTTAAAGTGCATGGCTAATAACTAGAAAAAAATATCTTTTTAAAATATTTTTTTATTTTTAAATTACAGTTGACATACAATATTATATTAGTTTCAGGTGTACAACCCCATGATTAGGCATTTATATAACTTGCGAAGTGATCAACCTGATAAATCTAGTACCCATCTGACACCAACAGCTTAACTAGTGGGAGGTCACTGGCGCCATCCAGGATGGACATTAGATACAATCTAAGTTAACCATTCTAACTGACTTGAGGGGGGCTGTGAGAGTCCACTACAGAAGCCTGGTAGTTAGGAAACAAAGAAACTCAGACATATTAAAAGAAAATCTCATTGTCTAAGTTGTTCAGGATCTGGATCTTAAGAGTCCCCTGAACCAGCAGCGCTGCTTTGAATAAAGGCTTTTCCTGAAACCTCAGAGTGTCCAACTGTCTCTTCCATACCAATTCCATATTCCATAACATACCTAGTTATTACAATATTATTGACAATATTCCTTATGCTGTACTTTTCATCCCAGTGACTATTTTGTAACTATCTATTTGTACTTCTAAATCCCTTCACCTTTTTCACCTATCCCCCCAATCCCTCCCATCTGGCAACGATCGAAATGTTCTGTTTCAGTTCCGCTTGTTTATTTTGTTTTTTAGTTTCCACATAAAAGTAAAATCATCTTGCATTCATCTTTCTCTAAATTATTCCACTCAGCACAATACCTTCTAGATCCATCCATGTTGTTGCAGATGGCAAGATTTCATTCTTTTTTATGGCTGAGTCATATTCCACTTCTTTATCCCTTCATCTATTGATGGACACTTAGGTTGATCCCATGTCTTGGTTATTGTAAATAATGCTGCAATGAACATATGGATGTATATGTCTTCTGATTTAGTGTTTTGGGTTTCTTGGGTAAATATTTAGAATTGGAATTGCTGGGTCCTTCTTTGTCTCTTGTTATAGCCTTTGTTCTAAAGTCTATTTTGTCTGGTGTAAGTATTGCCACCCCAGCATTTTTGTTGTTGTTTCCATTTTTGTGAAATCTCTTTTTCTGTCTGTTTATTTTCAGTCTGTGTGGGTCTTTTGATCTGAAGTGAGTCATTTG
>NW_005871050.1:21032035-21045741 GCF_000147115.1 Myotis lucifugus | reverse complement strand
TATATATATATAATATAAAATATATATGTACATATGACATATTATATATATACAAAATATATACGATATATATACACACACATATATATATATCTTGCTTTATTATCCATTCAGCCAGTGTCTTTTGATTAGAATATTTAATCCATTTGCATTTAAAGTAATTGTTGATAGATATGTACTTATTGCCATTTTATATTTATATTTTTTTAAATCTTTTTCTCTTCTTAAAGAAACCCTTTAACATTTCCTGTAATACTGGTTTGGTGACGATGAACTCCTTTAGCTTTTTCTTGTCTGGGAAGCTCTTTATCTGTCCTTCAATTCTAAATGATAGCTTTGCTGGGTAGAGTAATCTTGGTAGTAGGTTCTTGGTATTCATCACTTTGAATATTTCTTGCCAGTCCCTTATGACTTGCAAAGTTTCTGTTGAGAAATCAGCTGACAGTCTTAAGGGTGGCTCCCTTGTAGGTAACTAACTGTTTTTCTCTTGCTGCTTTTGTAATTTTCTCTTTGTCTTTAACCTTTGGCATACTGTCTAATAAAAGAGTAATATTCAAACTGACCATCACTCCAACACAAAAGATGGCCAGCAGGGGAGGGCAGTGCGGGCAATCAGGCCAGCAGGGAGGGCAGTTCGGAGGGACCAGGCCTGAAAAGGATGGCAGTTGGGGGCGATCAGGCCTGCAGGGGAGGGCAGTTGGGGGGGACCAGGCCTGCAGAGGAGGGCAGTTGGGGGCGACCAGGCCTGCAGGGGAGGGCAGTTGGGGGGGACCCAGGCCTACAGGGGAGAGCAGTTAGGGGTGACCAGGCCAGCAGGGAGGGCAGTTAGGGGCAACCAGGCCATCAGGGGAGGGCAGTTGGGGGTGACCAGGCCAGCAGGGGAGAACAGTTAGGGGCAATCGGGCTGGCAGGGGAACAGTTAGGCATCGATCAGGTTGGTAGGGGAGTGGTTAGGGGCAATCAGGCAGGCAGGCAGGCAAGCAGTTGGGAGCCAGCAGTCCTGGATTCTGAGAGGGCCTAAACAGGCAGTCAGACATCCCCCAAGGGGTCCCAGATTGGAGAGGGTGCAGGCTGGGCTGAGGGACACACTCCCCCGTGCACGAATTTCATGCACCGGGCCTCTAGTTTTAATTATAAAGTGTCTTGGAATGGGCCACTTTGGGTTCATCTTGTTTGGGACTCTCTATACTTCCTGGATTTGTACCATCTATTTTTTTCACCAGGTTAGAGTTTTCCATTATTTTTTTCAAGTAGGTTTTCAATTCTTTGTTCTCTTCTCCTTCCAGCATCCCCAAGTTGCAAATGTTGGTACATCTGAAGTTTTCACTGAGGCTCCTTGCACTATGTTCATTTTCTTGGATTCTTTTTTGTTTTTGGTGTTCTGATTGGGTGTTTTCTGCCTCCAAACAGCTGATTTGATCCTCTGCATCATCTACTCTAGTGTTGCAAAAGTTATATTTAATGTTGTTTTTCTAAAGATGGATTATCTGGTAGATTTCTATTTATATTACATCATGATGTTAACCTAGTATATTTAACATGAATTTTTTGTGCAAAAATTTGAGGTTATAATTTAATACTACATCAATCTGCCATTTGAAAATCTCAACTAAAGACCACTCTCATCAACTAAAACCAGAAGTAAGGGTGATCCAAGTGTTCTTAATTTAGAGGTAAAATAAAAGACAACTATCAACCATTGTGATAATCTGTCAATTATAGTTGTTTTAAGATACTTGGTTGGGCAGAAGCAGAGGAAGTCAAGGATTTATACATGTGAGCTGAAGAACTAAAATCTATGGCCAGGATTGATTTAACTAAGCCTCTTTCTCAAAAGGATGCAAAATATGAGGGATTACAAACACAAAGTTTATGGCTCACAACCCAAAGACAATCTAGGAAATCTGAGTAGGAAATGTCTCAGGGTTAAATTAAAATGCAAGCCCTGATTTAAAGATAAACAATACCACATTTCCATAAAAAGAGGATAAATAACAGCTTAAAGTTAATTGTGCTCTCCCTCCCCTTTCTTATTACCACATCAACAAAAAGTGGGAAAACATCTGCAACAAGATCTCAGCACTCATTCCAGACACACTGCAAATGAAATTCATATTCTACCACAACTGCCCCCAATTTCCAACTTTCACTGGACATTTTATTAGCTTGGAGGGAAAGGAATGAAAGATATATTCATTCTTATCAAAAGTAAAAATGGCAGGAAGGTAATTCAAAGAAATATTAAAGAATATCTAATCATCTAACCTAAAGATTATTAGGAAAATGTATCTTACATACTTCTTTCAAAGGCATCTTTATTCAACAATGAATATTTATGAAATACCAACTATTTGCTAGGCACTGATCTAGTTGCTAGGGACTATGGAAACTCAGAAGGCGCCACCCCCAATGTGCCTCAGTGGTATGTGGATTATTTTGAGCTAAAGGCAACTGAGACCATGAGGGCTCAAGAGAAACTACTGTCCCCTCTCCCCCTCCTTAATTATCTAGAATTTAAATTAGGAGCCTGGCCCATGATAAGAGTTATCATCAGAAATGTCTTTTTATCAATCTACATGGCAAGGCAAACTATTAATCACTGAACATGGGCTCACTCTGCAGTGACCTTCTGAAGCCCCAGGGTACATTAACTCATCCCTAGCTCAGAATGTCATATATGCCCACCAATGTTCCCTTTCTGTCTCTGAACCTCTCCTGAATATGGGTCTCTGACTCTCTCATGTACATGGAATCCCAATACATTTGTATGTATTAAATGTGGTCGTTTTCTCTTGGTAATCTGTCTCATGTCTATTTGATTATTAGACCAGCCAGAAGAACCTTGTGGGTAGAGGAAAGTTTCTTCTTCCCCCACGGGACACATCAAGGAATAAAGCAAACAAAAATTCCTGCCCTCACAGCTTTTTATGGAGCTTACATTCTAGCAATGGGGAGATTATATAATATGCTAGAAGATGATAAGTGCTATTTTTTAAGAAAACACAGCAGGGCAAAGGCAAATGGCAGTGTGCTATTGATAGTAGGGTGTGATATTAGCAATTTAAATTGTCTCATGGAGAAGCTATTATTTCAGCAGTCTTGTCAGAGCTGAGAGTGTGATCCATGCAAATATATAAGAAAAGACTATTCCTAGTCAATAATATTGTGGTAACTATGTATGTATGGTGCCAGTTAGGGTACTGAAAAATATTGTCTAACCACTAAGCTGTACACCTAAAACCAATACAAAATAAAATTAATAGGAAAAACATATCCCAGACAGAAGGAACAATAAATGGAAAGGCTCTTAAGCAAAGCGTGCCTGACCTACTAAGAACAGCAAGGAATACAGTGTAACTATAGGGAAGAGCACAAGAGGAAGACGATGGGGGGGGGGGGCACAACTTTGGCTTTTACTCAGAGAAATATGGGCAAGAACCAGAAACTTTTAAACAGAGGTATGACTTGACCTGACTTATGTTTCGACAGGACCACTTAGCGGCTGTGTTGAGAATAGACTATTATCCAAATGACAAATAATAAAAGTTTGGGAAAATGTCCTTTAAAGTAACTACTATTGCTTTCTCCCAAAGGTGTCTAATACTGAAGATTTTGTTATAGAAAATCTATAGCAATTTGATAGATAGCTACCTTTTCCCAGAACAAATAAAACTAAGCACAGGAAACTGACCCATTCAACCAATGGATACTCTACAAAATACTCTGCTGGGGGTTGGAGGTCTGAGAGTATTTCCTAGGCTTCTAATGACAGAATTTAACTGTAGTTGGCCACCAAATTCTTGTGGAATAGTGTCATAGGAAAATATTCTAATGACAGGTAAACCCACAAATTCACTATGTGATTTATAATTGTCAATTAGCCATCCTAATGTTATATATCCACTGTTACTGATTTCAAGAGTTTATAGCACAATAATTTTATAATGCCTAGTAAAACTATGATATTTAAGATTTTAAAATATGACTTTGATTAATTTTAGTTATAAATTCTAGCTCTAGAAAACATATCCCTCTCTATATATATACCCCCTAGAGAAATAGCCTTTCCCCCAGATAATCAGCAACCTCTGAAGCAGATGAAGATAGTAGTCCAGACCTGACTAATGGTCACAAGGCCTGGGCCTCTGGCTGACTAAAGATAACATCTTGACCTAAGCTATGTTTCAGTTGCTGAGCCCTAAAGCAGAATGACGCCTTGGCTACTTTTCCATGAGACTAAACAAAGGGAGGTCAGAAAAGACGTCAGAGCTGTCCTCAAGGCCTAAAGAAATGATTACCCTTACCTCACTTCTGACCAATCAGCTCCCAGCATGATCCCGAACCCCCAACCCATAGTATCTTGTGATTTAGCCCTATATTATCTGTAACATACATGCCATCGCAGAGTTGTTTTATTTAGAGCTAAAGTGCCCTGTCCGTATTGGAGAGACAATTATTATTAAATTATTTTCTCTTTCTATACTTCAAACTCCTGCTTGTGTATTTCTTTGGGCCAATGAACACAGGCAGGCAGACCCAAAGAAAATCAATGGGGTTCTGGTAACAAATATCCTATTTAAATAAAAATACTAGAATATATAGTTCCAGAGACATGGAAGGATGGGACAGACTGGCTAATCTCAGATGGAAGGAAGGGAGGAGGGAAGAGATTGACCAAAGAATTTATATGCATATATGCATAACCCATGAACACAGACAACAGTGTGGTGAAGGCCTGAGGGGGGAGCAGGGTGGAGGGGGGTCAATGGGGGGGAAGGGGGGGACATCTGTAATACATTCAACAATAAAGATAATTTTTTAAAAAATTTAAAAATCCTAAATATTTTTGAAATTTCACTTATCCCAAAACCATCTCATGTAATACAATTTAGAACACAAGTCCAAAAATTGAATGAAAAAAAGAAAAAGAAACAATAGAGCCACAGAATCTAAAAGTATAACATATATAAAATCTTTAAAAATATTAAGTGTCTAGGTCAAAGAAAGTAATGGTTCTCTTTTATTATAAATTCGTTAGATCAACATCTGAACTCTTCTGTTCATTGGTGAGTATAACATTAAAAGAGACCTTAATAAAAGAACATTTTCGAGACAGAAATAGTTAAAAATAAAAATAAAGAACAGAAATATAAAAAGGAATAAAAGGAATAAAGATGTTTAAGCTACAAACAAACAGGCCTTAGAGTTTGGAAAAATGGAGAGTAGACACACAAAAGATTACAAACATCAGAAGGGAAGCAAAGTTTTCATGATCTATACTTCGCAAGGTAGTCCGAGGACCAGTAGATAAAAAATGATAGAGGCACGGATTTTAGTGCAAAATAAAAAGGATAACAAATAGTTTTGCAAAAAAGAATCAGGACATTCTCTCTCTCTCTCTCTCTCTCTCTCTCTCTCTCTCTCTCTCTCTCTCACACACACACACACACACACACACACTTGCCACCATTGAACATATTCAGCTAGAGTGGTAAGGATTTCCTGCATTAGGAAGTGCTTATATCTGATCATTTATAAACCTTAAAATTATCTGGTTCTAAAACATAGCAAGACTAAGTTCAAGGAAGTTTCCTTGTGCAATGATTGCACATGCAGGTATTCCTTAATGAATAAAAGCAAGACATTCCTGAAATTTCTGTTCATTACATTCTATTAGCATATTAATTTCCCATTATAAAATTATAAATAAGTTCCTCAAGAAAATTTTTGGCCATCCACACATAATAAAGTCGCACTTAAGAATATTTTTTAAATATCCATGTATTAGGAAAGCATTACTCAAGATAAAACAAGATAAAAATAAACGGCATGGTATATTGTATAAAGTGGAAGTAATATAAATGTGAAAATCAGCTCAGTGCCATGAAGATCTGACTATGGTCCTCTCAGAGTTCAATGTCCTTTAAATTATTCCTATATTTCTACAGTCAATTGTATATAATGGCCTCTTGGTCCCAAAAACTGTTATAAAATCACATGAGTTTTGTTCACTCTACTGTTTATCCCCTTTCTCTGAAGCTCTCATAGCAGCCCTGTAAAACCTTAAAAAAAAAAAAAAACCTGTATTTTTTACTGGTAAGACCTTTACTTTCCACAAAATGGGCAGACAAATGCTTATTCGTTTGAAAAGCATTTCTTAAGAGAAGTAAGCCTCTGCTGAGGACTGATTGGCTGTGAGCTAAAATCAGATAAGCAATAGTATTTAGAAATTTTCCTAAAGTGACCTTAGGCATATATCAAGTTATTCTTTTCTTAAAAATTCGAGTGAAATTACATAAAGAAATGAGTAATATTCCAAAATATAAAGGCATGTATTTATGTATATTATATACAATCAATACAACTGTTTTACTCACCAATTCCATTAAATCTTTTAACTTCCCAATTTCTTCTGGAATGGATACCAGTTTATTATTACTGATGACCAAAACTTTAAGAGGAAGATCAAATAAGTATTTTGGCAACGTTGATAAAAGATTTCGACTGAAAAGAATAAGAAAGTCTTATTATGAGAAGTATGTCTGAAACCTGACACGTTATGCTGAAAAAGAACAAATCACCTCAAAAGTAAATAAGAAGCTTTGACTAAATAATAACTATCACTTAATGAAAGCTTAGTTTGTATCAGACTAAAATCTTTATATGCACTATCTCATTTAATCCTCACGTTAACCCCACAAGATAGGTAATTATTAGAGACATTATACACCACCAGTTCTCAAAACCCAAAATCATTCTTCTGAGCTGAAGAATGCCAGAACCTTGCTCTCTACTATAACTTCACTATAATCAGTAACTCCATGCCTTTAACAAGGATATGGCTCCAAGGATGAATTTGCACGTACTACTATGTTTAAATTTATGAAAGAATGAATAGGATTATATCTTTGAAAACATGTAATAAGCCTAACTTATTTCCTTTTTCTATAAGTTTATGATAGAACAGCCTACTAGCACCTTTATCGCGGTTCAAAGTTCATACATTTTTATCTCTGTAGATACACTTAAATACAACAACAATTAACATTTATTGAGTGTTTACTATGTGCCAGGCCATGTTCAGAACACCTCACATGAATTAACTCAACTAACACTCACAATAATCTACTTTAGAAAGATAAATACTATCATGATGCCTATTTTACAGGTGATGAAACAGTGAAAAAAAGATATTAAACTCCTCAAAATCACGCAGCTGGTAAGTGGGAAAACCAGCATTCATATCCAGGCTATCTGGCCCTGAGTTCCTTACCCTCAGACTACTGTGGTCAAATTTATACACCAATACAGACTGATCTAAATGATCCCCACTATAGACTGAATATGCTGCGCCCTCTCCTGAAATTACAGTGTAGAAACCTAATCCCCAAGGTGATGATATTAGTTGGGGCCTTTGGGAGGTGATTAAGTCATGAGGGCAGAGCCCTCATGAATGGTTTCAGTAGCCTTATAAAAGAGGCCCCTGAGAGCTCCCTAACCCCTGCTATCATGTGAGGACACAGCTAGATGGCCATCTATGAACCAGGATGCGAGTCCTCACCAGACACTAAATTTGCTGGCGCCTTGATTTTGGATTTCTCAGCCTCCAGAACTGTGAAAAGTTTCTGTTGTTTTATAAACCACTCAGTCTATGGTATTGTTATAGCAGTCCGAATGGACTAAGAAAATCCTACTACCAAACTATATAAAGTGTACCATTACATTTACACACTATACCAAGCATTCATGAGCAATGAGTTATTATTTTTCCTGTTTTTCAAAGTGATATTTATAGACTTGTATGTACCTACCATTTTGTGTACTGTGTACAACAAAAGCCCAGTGTTACCCTAACAGAGGATTTCAAAAACTTTCACCCCATTTTATGCCTGCAGGGGACATCCAGAAACATTAGACTGGCTTTAGACCTGGCAGTAGACTTTAAAAAAAAAAAGACAATGTTACTAGAACAGGAATCCTGGCCAGGCTGCTGGAATGTCAAGTATGCTAAGGGCCTGTCACAACTCTTGACACTTTTAGGATCAAGCAGGATGAAGCACACAAGGATCTTCCTGCATGATTCTACTTAAAAAGGAGGTAGTATACAGGAAGGGGAGAAGCTTAAAAATCATCTTAAAAGTTTCTCAAAGATATTTTCACCAAAATAAAAAATAAAGTAGAAAAAATAATGGCACATACACAAACATTCTAATCTCTCTCAGATTAAAAAAAAACATTTAAAAACTGACTTATTTGCTTCCCTTAATAACCAGGTTCATTGAATTAGCACAGTAAGCTTTCTGCAGAATTTATTTCTTTATGCATAACTATAGTAAGTCATTAATCTTTACTTTTTTGGCCACATGTTTTAGAGACAGTCAAAGGAAGTCAGTCACTAGAACAAATGTTACTTCAATAGAGGTTGTTCAAAATGTCTGTGACTGTAAACAAAAATCAGAAGTTAACTTTTATAGATCAAAACAAGAAAGAATCAGAGAGTTTTAATAAAATTACAGGCATACCTCGTTTGATTGTGCTTAGAGTTATAGCACCTCACAGGTGTTGCATTTTCTACAAATGAAGGCAAGACCCTCCACCAGCAAAAAGATACCTACTTTAATGTGGTGGTCTGGAACAGAACCCACAATATCTCTGAGGCATGCCTGTATAGAAATGTACTTCAATTTTGGACAAATCACTTTTTTTCCTTAAAAGAATAAAATGAAACAAAGATGAACTTTCCTCACTTTCCTCAAACTTCTCCCAAGCCAGGTCAAGGAAAGGAGCACCCAAATGACTGACATCTATCGAAATAAATCTCTCTCATGTATTTTAAGGTGTAAAGTAGTTTCGGTTAAAATAGTATGTACAACCAGGTGACACCACTGGGGGAAACATATATAATAATATATCACAACAAGAAAGGAGCATTATTATTTTTGTATATTACTTATATTTACTACTTCCCTATATGGGAATTTAAACAATTAACTTCACTAAGGAAGGGAAATAAACTATCCCTTACAACTCCATAAAAAAGAAAAATAAGAAAACAATTCTAAAATTGTCACAATACAGCAGTTTCCATTCAATGTCACTCATTTAACAGGGCATTCTTTTTCTTATTCTTATTAAATGTTCACTCTGTTATAAATATAGGGTAATAGCTTAAGAATGAGATTTCTACAGCCATATTACTTTATTATAATCTTGGCTATATATATATATATATATATATATATATATATATATATATATGTATACACACACACACACACACACACACACACACACACACACACGGTGTCTCCCAAAATGTATACATACTTTGAATAATTATTAATTCCAATGGGTTAAATCTGAAAAGAAATATCAATTGGGCTATCCACTGTTTAAGTATCTCACTTGAAAATGAAATGTATGTCATTTTTAATTTATTTTTATTTTTAAAAAAATATTTTTTTATTGATTTCAGAGAGGAAGGGAGAGAGAGATAGAAACATCAATGATGAGAGAGAACCATTGATCGGCTGCCTCCTGCACGCCCCCTACTGGGGATTGAGTCCACAATCCAGGCATGTGCCCTTGACTGGAATCGAACCCAGGACCCTTCAGTCCACAGGCTGATGCTCTATCCACTGATCCAAATCGGCTAGGGCGAAAATGAAATGTATTTCAAAAAACACTGCCTTAATAATTATTCAAAGTGTGTTTATACATTTTCTGGGAGACACCCTATAGAACTTTGGGCAAATAGTTAACTTCTCTGTGCTTCAGTTTCCTCATCTGTAATAATAAAAGTACAGGGATAATAAAAGTACATATCTCAAAATGCTGTTGTGAACATGAGGTAATATGTGTAAAATATTTGTAACACCGCCCGGCACACAGTAAGCACTTATTCAATATTAACATCAACTGTCATCCACCTCTTAATGTTCCACCATTCCCATCCCAATCTATCCATCCTTGAAGTAGCAACAGAAAGTCACAGGAGTGTGAAAAATATCACAAGGATTGTTTATTTAACTGAGGATGCATATAAATAAATCGGTATTGTGGTGCTATGATTTCAGTAAAATATTTCTGATGTAAAGCCTTGCTATTCAAAGTGATTTAAGGACCAGCAGGCATGTGCATTACCAAGTGGCTTGTTAGAAATGCAGGTCCCACTGCAGACCTATAAAATCAGAATCCTGTTTTAATCCCCAGGTGATTCCCGTGCACATTAGTTTGAAAAGCATTGCTCTCAAAAATAAGACTAAAGGCCTATACAGTAGTGTGGACATATAAAAAATACAAATAAGATACTACTGAGATAAATATAGGCTACATAGCCAAACCAAACACATTCCTTTGCTACTAAAAGGATTAAAACTATGATAAAAACCAAAATGTATCCCAAAAGTTACTTCCTTACCTAATGTTAAGGTACGTTAACATCTGCAGGTTTTTAATGGCTTCAGGAATGGTTTTAATGCAATTATGGTATAAATTTAATGTTTCAAGAGGTGCAAATAACCAGATATCAGAAGGAATTTCTGCAAAACGATTTCTTGAAAGGTCTGAAAAACAAAAGTAATGTTTTAGTGTCAAACATACACCTTTATCTGTGGTAATACAGAACTATTTTCATACTTGCTGAATCACTTAGAATCCAAGCAATTATTTAATGTATTATAAAACAGTATTCACTATAACCTTGAAGGCCTTCACAGCCAAATTTACATAAATCTACAACACAACTAAATTTCTTACTTAACATGGAATTCGCAACCCACTGTAATTGGGTTTCTAGTCACTCTCATGGGTATGACCAAAGTCAACAACAGCCTCCATATCAACAACCATTCATCCACCTAAAGACATTTCTCTTCCCTTGGCTTGGAAGATTACACTTCTGGATCACTTCCTATTTTATCTCTGGCTACTTCTTAGTCTCTTGCTAGATTCTCCTCCACTCATATTGTGAATGTTGGTGTTCCTAAGCACTGTGCTATAAGGTACTCTTTCCTTCTTAAGATGCCTGGCCGGTGTGGCTCAGTGGTTGAGCATTGATCGACCTATGAACTAGGAGGTCACGGTTCGATTCTAGTCAGGGCACATGTCCGGGTTGAGGGCTCGATCCCAGTAGGGGGCATACAGGAGGCAGCCAATCAATGATTCTCTCTAATCATTGATGTTTCTATCTCTCTCTCCCGCTCCCTACCTCTCTGAAATCAATAAAAATATACTTTAAAAAAAGATATACATTCTGGTGGGTGATTTCCTCTAATCTCAGGACTAATGTATATTCATATACTGACAAATTTCAATTTAAAGATATGTCTGAACACCTAAATTCTGATCTTTAGGACTTCCTCTCGATATCTCTCAGGTACTTCAAATTCTACAAACGTCAAATCTGAACTGAAGATTTTGTTCCACACATCTGTTTCTCTCATTTCAAATAATGTCACCAACATCCTGATGAGTTGCTCAAGCCAGAAACTTGGCATTCATCCTTGATTGTTTCCTCTCCTAAATTATTCCAAGTGCACACAAATATACTTCCCTTCGTTGAAGTTTTCACAAAAATAAAATCATGAAATTATTATAACCATTACACCTCTATCAAAGGTTTATTTGTTAAATGAAATTCTGAAAAATATTTAGGTGATCATGTGGCAGGTCAAAAAAAACACCCTAAAGGAGTTTCTCAAAGCACTGTTGACCTTTTGGTCTGTATCACTATTTGTGGTGTGGGGCTACCCTGTGCACTGTAAGATATTTAGCAGCATCTCCAGCATCTACCTACTAGATGCCAGGAGCACCCTCTAGTCCTGGCAGCCAAAAAATGTCCCCTGGGGTGAAAACTCTCCTACACCTGTTGAGAATCCCTGCCTAAACAATTGTCACACTAGCTGGCTACCTTATCATGGAAATATATTTTGCTTATACTAGCTTATTATACTTATTTGGTTAAAAACGTAACATAATTATTTATCTCTGTCAGAAAAAACATCCACACTGTAGCTTAGCTACTGTACCTCATTTAGTTTCTGATCTGCCATCATAAGAATAGCCTCCTACTAATGCTCAACTTTCTCACTCTGAGGGGTGTAGTCCTATTTACTTAGCAAAGTAGTAAATTCTCTACTCAGAACATTAATATACATGTATTAACATTATATATAAATATATATGTGTGTGTGTGTGTGTGTGTGTGTATACTCACCTAGTGCAAAATTTTATAATTGGCAAAAGAAAACATCAATTATGATTATATAATATGAAAGTTAATTTGGATCCTTCTTCCTTCCACCATAAGATTCTGAATAACTATTTAAAAGGATAGTCCGAATTACAAGGAACAAAAATCTGAACTTGAAACAGAATTTTCTCAGTATCCGGGCTTACCTACTCTTGACACCCAAGCATCATGCAGTTGTATCAAGGAAGAAAAAAATAAGTCATTGCTTTTTTTATTTTACATTCAGGGTTGTGTCTCTTATTCTTATAACTTCAGAATCCTAGGAGTTAAAAATTACTGCTTACAATTAATCTGAAATTCTAAAAACAAAATTATTCCCAGTTTATTATTCTGTATAAACTCTAGTACTAAGTATCCAAAAATAATACAGTGGAGTAAACAAGAGGTAAGAATCAAGGATGGCACCCAGGATTTTGGCCTATCACTAGTAAATAATATCTACACTAATAAAAGGGAAACATGCAAATTGACCATCCCTCTGCTACGCCCACCAGCCAATCAGGGCAAGTATGCAAAATAACCCAACAAAGATGGCGGCGACCATGGAGCTGGAGCAGCAGGAGGCTTGGGTTGCCTCGGGCGACAGAGGAAGCCAAGCTTCCTGCCCGCCCTGGCCGCCGCTGAAAGAGTGGCTGAGGGCCTGGGCCCTGCTCAAGGAGGGGCTGGGGGCTTGGGTAACCGGGGGACGTGGCCAGCCTGAAAACAGAAAACAGCCATCAGCCCCTCAACTCAGGCTGGCCATGCCCCCATGGGGTGAGGGTCCCTGCTGGGGAGCATGGCCAGCCTGCAAACAGCCATCAGCCCCTCACCCAGGCTGGCCAGTCATCCCAGCGAGAACCCCCACCCTGAAGGGGGTGTGGCCAGCTTGAAAACAGCCCTCAGCCCCTCACCCAGGCTGGCCACGCCCCCCCAGCGGGGACCCTCACCCCATGGGGGTGTGGCTGGCCTGCAAAACCACCACAGGCCCCTTGCCCAGGCCGCCCCACGCCCCAAGGGAACCCCCCACCCTGATCTGGGACACCCTTCAGGGCAAACCAGCCGGCCCCCACCCATGCACCAGGCCTCTATACTAATAAAAGGGTAATATGCTAATTAGACTGGGAGACCTTCCAGGAGACCTTCCGGACGTTCTTCTAGACAAAGCCATGGTGGCGGGGCCAAGATAGAGGCGATTAGAAGGTCAAGAGGGGAGGGCAGTTGTGGGTGATCAGGCCAGTGGGGGGCGGGCCGTTGGGGATGATCAGGTCGGCGGGGGGGGGGGGGGCAGTTTGGAGTGAGCAGGCCACCAGGGGGGCAGTTGGTGGTGAGCAGGCCCATTGGAAGGGAAAGTGGGGGCAAACAGGCCACCAGGGGGAGCAGTTTGGGGGCGAGCAGGCCAGCAGGGGCGGCCATTGGGAGCGAGCACACTGGCATAGGGGGCAAGTTGGGGGGAATCAGGCTGGGGGGGGGCATT
>NW_005871050.1:20959267-21031935 GCF_000147115.1 Myotis lucifugus | reverse complement strand
CAGTTTCCGGATTTCAAAGAGGGGGGTCCAACCTCCCGGTTTTAGCCCTGATTCCCTGAAAACCGGAAGTAGGACATCCTTCGAAGGGTCCCCAGATTGGAGAGGGTGCAAGCACAGGGCTGAGGGACACCCCCCACCCTGTGCATGAATTTCATTCCCCCGGGCCCACTATTTATTTTAATGGAAGAGTAGGAAGTGGAACAAGATTTTTTGTTGTTATTGCTGTGGAGGGTTTTTGTGGGGGTTTTTTTCTGAAGCAGAAGTTAGAATCAAGGGTTCAATTTTAAATGTGTATAAACCTGATATCTGAAAGAGTTCCAATGGGGGGTTGTAAAATGGTCAGTTAGTCAAGTTGATTCTGGATATCAGAAGTGAGTTCTAGGATGGCTATATAAAATTGAAAGTTGTGGGAATATGTTAGTACTATAAAATCATAGAAACAGAAGACAGCACCTAACATCAGAGTAACTGAATTAGAAAAGAATTCAAGAATGGGCCATTAGGCCAACATTTATAAGCTGAGTAGACAAATCAAGAGCAAGTAGAAAAGACTGAAAATAATGGTCAAGATAAAACACAAAAGTGTTCAAAGAAGTAATGGGAGATTAAAGCCCAAATATCAGTATTAATATTGAGTGGCCCAGCAGGTGTGGCTCATTTGGTTGAGAGTCATCCCATGCACTAAGAGGTCGCTGGCTCGATTCCCAGTCAGGGCACATGCCTGGGTTTTGTGCTGGATCCCCAATAGGGGGACATGTAGGAAGCAGCCGATAGATGTTTCTCTCTCTCTCTCTCTCTCTCTCTCTCTCTCTCTCTCTCTCTCCCTTCCTCCCTCCCTCCCTCCCTTCCCTCCCTCCCTCCTCTCCCTTCCTCTCTCTCTAAAATAAAAAAAAGCATTTTAAAAATATATCCTCAGGTGAGTATTTAAAAATAAAGTAAAATAATAATAAGAGTGATTTTAATAAAATAATTCAAATAGCCCTGTCTAGTGTGGCTCAGTTGATTGGGCACTGTCCTGTTGCCCAATCAACCGAGCCACACTGATTGGGCAAGTTGCCAGTTTGATTCCCAGACAGGAGGGCACATGACCAGGTTTTGGGTTGGATCCCCAGTAGTGTGCGTGCAGGAGGCAGCAATTGATGTTTCTATCTCACATCTATGTTTCTCTCCCTCTCCCTTCCTCTCTCTCTAAAAATCAATAAAAAATATATTAAAAATAAATAAATAAAATCATTTAAATAATATCAAGGTATTATTTTAATAATTTACATATTGTGTGATGCTTTATGTTATTTTGTCTTCAAAAAAGATTAAATTATAAAAATAAAAGTATTATGAGTTCCCTTAGGGAATTTAATTAAATTTACATTCATAAACTATTTTCTAGATGACTAATATATTTATTTAGTAAATACCACTTAAAATTATAATTATTATTCTAATTTAACTGAGTCAAATAAACAAAGCATAATAAAGTCAAAATTAAAATTCAAGCTATTATAAAGCCTCTAATTAAGGGAATCTTAAAGGGTTTTTCAGATTTTGAATCTGTATAAACATTCTTTCTAAGAATTGGGTAAACAGAAGAACAGTGCCAAAAGGAAAATACAACCATGGAAGGAAAGATGGGAAATTATACAAAACACTTTGTATCTTAATTTCTTGAACTACCTTGCACTAGCAGCATCTCATATTTTCCTTTTTTTAAAATAGGGGAAAGCACGAACACAAGTCCCCCACTTCCACAAATTATACAGTTGAGTTTCCCACATTTGGGGAAATTGCAGGGGCCAGCATATCCGGAGTGCAATGGGTAAGCCTCACCCTGGGAAAACCACCTTCATGATCATGGTATCTCCCCTGCCAGGTATGTATCATCATATTTTCCTTTAAAAAATGAAAACTAACTTTAAATTTTATCCATTATAACTATACATAAAACTCTGATTGAAATTTTTTATCTTATGATGTACAATTAAGGGAGTTTTTATAACATTAAAAATCATTTAGCCCGGCCAGTATGGCTCTGTGGTGGAGTGTCGACCCATGTACCAAGAGGTCCCTGGCTTGATTCCTGGTCAGGGCCTATGCCCGGGTTGTGGGCTCCATCCCCAGAAGCGGGTGTGCAGGAGGCAGCCAATTGATGATGTTTCTCTCTCACAATGTTTCTATTTCTCATTCCTCTCCCTTCCTCTATCTCTAAAATCAATAAAAGTATATTTTTTAAAAAGTCATTTAATCAACATGTACACTAGAGCAACTAGAATAATATGACTAATAATGAAAATACTACACTCAAGAAAAATAATGCCAAATTGGTATTTTATTTAATATGGTTCCTTATGGGGCGATTCATTTCACAACTTTAAAACCTGCCTTCTAATGAGACAAGTAGAACTTGGAGAAAGATAGTTATAAAGATGTTTCACCTTTCCCACACATACACACACGAAAAAGGAAATTAGAATTTGCTCCTTATCTTCCTGTAGTGAGCTGAATGGTGGCTCCTAAAGAGATCAGGTCCTAATTCTTGAAACCTGTGAATGTTGGTTTATAAAGTATAATTTTTGCAGACGTAATTAACAATCTTGCAATGAGATTATCCTGGACCATCCAGATGGGCCCTAAATACCATCACATGTACCCTTATAAGAGGAAGGCAGAGGGGAGATTAGACACATTGAGGAGAAGGCCATGTGAGAATGAAAGCTGACACTAGAAGCAGTGATGGCGAACCTATGACACGCGGGTCAGAGGTGACACGCGAACTCATTTTTTTGGTTGATTTTTCTTTGTTAAATGGCATTTAAATATATAAAATAAATATCAAAAATATGTCTTTGTTTTACTATGGTTGCAAATATCAAAAAATTTCTATATGTGACACGGCACCAGAGTTAAGTTAGGGTTTTTCAAAATGCTGACACGCCGAGCTCAAAAGGTTCGCCATCACTGCAACTAGAGTGATGCAGCCAAAGAATGCCAGCAGTCACCAGGAGCTGGAAGAGGCAAGGAATGGAGGGCAAGTGTTCCTGCTGAAATCTTGATTTTAGCCCCATAAGACTCATTTCAGACGTTTGGTCCCCAGAACTGTAAGAGAATAAATTTCTGTTGTTTAAACCACCAAGTCTGTGGTAAACTATTACAGCACCCACAGGAAACTAACATACTTCTCAAAAATTATCAGAGTTAATGAGGGAATCTATAATAATTCTTTAAAATTAAATAGCTGCGTATTTATTTTTCTTAAGCATTAAGGGGGTATCTCAGTTAATTAGTATCCTTGAGAATAAGCACCTTTATAAACATTGAACTATTTTTCTACTGTCTTGATTTTAATCATAAATCATATCAAGCAGTATTGGCAGTAACTCAACAGTAGACAGACTACTGGGTACTGTTTCCTGCCTCCCTTTAAAAGGCTCCTTGTAAAACTGCTGGGAGCCTGTTAGAGAAATTAATAGATCATTTTAAATAATCTGATCTAAATTATGTTCTGTAACACTCTTGAGCTTCAGAGGTCAGGGAAGCTTGGGAAGGGAGGAGAGAAGTCAGATGGAATTGAAATCTGTTTACTGCCTCCCAGCTGCAGCCACAGGAGCCACAGACGGGTCCATCTGCCATGCAGTGCAATTCCCGGCCTATTGGCTATGATTTCTGCCACGATATAAACAAATGAGTTTCAGAAACTATACTATTATGCCAGCGATTTTCAACCTTTTTCATCTCATAGCACACTTAAACTAATTACTAAAATTCTGTGACACACCAAAATATGTTTTTTTGCTCATCTGACCAAAACATAGGTACAATTTTGATTCGCTCACACCGAACGACTCTTGTTGTGCTGGCTGTTGTCATTTCTTTATTTGACAATCTAAGGAAAAAGAGGTCAGTGCCCCTGACTAAGTGGTCAGGTAGTGCTTTTTTTAAAAATTCTTGCGGCACACCATTGTGCCTGCAGCAGCATACTGGTTGAAAATCTCTTTATTATACTATAATACTTATACTAGTTTTATCTTAACCAGTGTACAAAAGGGTATACAGTTTTTGTCACAGACTGTTAAAACTTAAACTAAGATACAGAGTCTTCTTTAGGGGATATTTAATAATATAGATAGCTATAGTCTCTCTTTAAAAAAAAAAAAAAGCCTGGATAATATTTTAAAATCTGACACATTTTTACCTCTAGAAAAACGCCTAATGAAGTGTGTTGTTAGAACACATACTCATCATTAACAAAGGTATCATTATAGAATTTTCTGCTTAAAGAAACATGAGTATTAAGTGGAGAAATCATTTAAAATCAGAACTCTAAATTCACATCAAAACTGATCTAAGTGGAACTGGTGTAATTATTTCACACACACACACACACACACACACACACACACCGTATATACTAGATCAAAATGCTATAGGCTTTGCACAATTATTTCTAATCTTCATAACAACCTTCTGAGGTAGCTATTATTCCTCATTATGCATATGAAGCAAAGACAAATTAAGTAGTACACCCAATCTTTAAAAAAGTAGTAGTAACTGACAGCACTAAGGTTCCAAACTCAGATATGACTTCAAACCCATATTCTATGTGTGCTTTTCCACTTCTCCTACACAAGATCGTGACTTCCTGTCCCAGACTAAAAATAACTTGCTAGATTGGAACCACAAAGCAGGGTCAGAGAAATTCTAAATCTCCTAACCACATTCATATCCCAGGTTGCTTCTTGCAATAGGAAACAGAACATAAATCTTACTTCAAGTCCCAATTTTTAGTTATGAAAATAATGAACACTATTAGAAAGCTCTCAGCTGTTCTTAATTTACCAATTCAGAACTGTTTAGTCTGAGCCAACACATAGCTTTCTTGGCTCCTTAAAGAGTGGACCCTTATTAGTTTTTCAATATTTTCAACCAACTCAATAAACAAGGATTAAAGAAAATTCATTAAACAAATTTCTTCAAAAGGGTGGTAACATTTTATAGGAAAACCATTGTGTGGAGTACCTGTCAAAAAATCTGAAGGAAAAGAAGAACAAACACCTATCCCCTTCTCAAACTACTCCAAAAAATTCAAGAGGAGGGAAGACTTCCAAGCTCTTTTTATGAGGCCGGCATTACCCTAAGTCCAAAACCAGATAGACACTACAAAGAAAGTTATAGGCTAATATCCCTGATCAACACAGATGCTAAAATCCTCAACAAAATATTAGCAAACTGCTTCCAGCAATACATTAAAAAGTTCACACACCATGATCAAATGGAAGTTATTTCACAGATGCAAGGTTGGTACAATATCCACAAATCAATAAACATAATGCATCACATAAACAAAATGAAGGATAAAAATCACATGATTATATCAATAGATGCAGAAAAAGCATTTCATAAACTCCAGTGCCCATCCTATATAATAAAAGACTAATATGCAAATTGACCTCGGGCAGTCATTCAACTGGGAGTTTGATCACTCGCTATGATGTGCACTGACTACCAGGGGGCGGCACAGAACATGGCAGGTGTTGGTGACGCAGGGCTGGCAGTGGGTGGCAGTGGAGGTGCTGCCGACCCTGATGGGCCCCAACGAGAGCAGGACCGAGGTGAGATGGTGGAGCAGATGAGTGGGCGACGCCAAGTCAAGGTGGGTGTGAGCAGGGGCCTGATTGCCCCACAGACGGCGACCAGAGGCCCAGCCCCAATCAATCAACCCACAGGAGGGATGGTGGAGCAGGTGAGGAGGCGGCGCCAGGCAAAGGCATGGTGCCATGTGGGGCTGCAGGGCTGCGAGGCTGGGGGTGCAAGCTGGGGCCCGATCTCTGCAGGCCACCCCGAGGGACCCCACCCGTGCACGAATTTGTGCACCGGGCCTCTAGTTTATGATAAAAACTCTAAGCAAAGTGGAAATAAAGGGTTCATATCTCAACATAATAAAGGCCATATATAACAAACCCACAGATAACATCATACTCAATGAACAAAAACTAAAAGAGATTCCTTTAAGATCAGAAATGTTCGCTTTCACCACTCTTATTCAACACAGTACTGAAAGTCCTAGCTACAGCAACCAGACAAGAAGAAGAAATAAAAGGTATCCTAATGGGAAGTAAAACTGTCATTATTCGCAGATGACATGGAATTGTACATAGAAAACTACAGACTCCACTAAAAACCTACTAGATCTAATAAATGAATTTGGCAAAGTAGCAGGATACAAAATTAATATTAAAAATTGGTGGCATTCTTATACACCAATAATGACCTCGCAGAAAAAGAAGTTAACAATTCCATTTAGTATTGCAACAACAAAAAAATAAAGTACCTAGAAATAAATTTAACCAAGGAGGTAAAAGATGTACTCAGAAAATTAGTGGATACTGAAAAACGAAACTGAGGAAGATACAAATAAGTGGAAGCATATACCATGTTCATGGATTGGAAGAATTATCATCAATAAAATTCCTGTACTACCCAAAAAAATCTATAGATTCAACACAATTCCTATTAAAATACCAATTGCATATTTCACAGATCTAGAATAAATATTCCAAAAATGTATATGGAACCAAAAAAGGCCTCAAATAGCTTCGGCAATCTTGAGAAAGAAGAATGAAGTTGGAGGGATCACAATACCTGATATCAAACTATACTACAAGGCCATTGTAATCAAAATGGTCTGGTACTAGCATAAGAGCAGGCATATAGATCAATGGAACAGAACAGAGAGCACAGAAATAAACCCATGCCTTTATGATCAATTAATATTTGACAAAGGAAGCATGAGCATACAAGGGAGTAAAGACAGTCTCTTCAATAAATGGTGCTGGGAAAATTGGACAGGTACATACAAAAAATGAAACTAGACGACCAACTCACACCAAAAACAAGAATAAACTCAAAATGGATAAAAGACTTGAATGTAAGTCACGAAAATCATAGAAAAAAAACCCATAGGCAGTAAAATCTCAGACAGCTATTGTAGCAATTTTTTGCCAACATATCTCCTTGGGCACAGGAAACAAAGGAAAAAGTAAACAAATGTGACTACATCAAACTAAAAAGCTTATGTACAGCAAAAGAAAACATCAACAAAATGAAAAGGCAACCCACTGCATGGGAAAACATATTCATCAATGATATATCTGATAAGGGGTTAATTTCCAAAATATATAAAGAACTTACACAACTCAACACCAGGAAGACAAACAATCCAAATAAAAAATGGGCAAAAGACCTAACAGACACATCTCCAAAGAGGACATACAGATGGTCAAGAGACAAATAAAAAAATGTGCAACATCACTAATCATCAGAGAGATGTAAATTAGAACCACAATTAAATATCACCTCACACCTGTCAGAATGCCTATTATCAATAAATCAACAAACAACAAGTGCTGGCAAGCATGCAGAGAAAAGGGAACCTCCGGGGAACTTGGTGGGAATGCAGACTAGTGCAGCCACTGTGGAAAGCAGTGTGGAATTTCCTCAGAAAATTAAAAATGGAACTGCCTTTTGACCCTGCAATCCCACTTCTGGGAACATATCCTAACAAACCTGAAACACTAATTCCAAAGAATGTATGCACTCCTATGTTCATTGCAAAGTTATTTACAATAGCCAAGATCTGGAAACAGCCCAGGTGCCCTTCAGTAGATAAGTGGATAAAAAAGCTGTGGTACATTTAAACAATGGAATATTACTAAGCCGTAAAAAGAGAAACCTTACCTTTTGCAATAGCATGGATGGACTTGGAGATTATTAATAAGCCAGTCAGAGAAAAACAAATACCAAATGCTCTCATTTATATGTGGAATCCAATGAAAAAAATAAACTGATGAACAAAATAGAAGCAGAGGCATGGATACATGGAACAGTCTGACAGCTGTCAGAGGCATGGGGGCTAGTTGAAAGAAAGTGAAGATTAAGCACATATGTAAAACACAAACAACAGAGTGGTGATAGCAAGAGGGAAAGGGGAGTAGGGGGTAGGTGGAGGTGGGCAAAGGGGGGGAAGGGGGACAGAAAGCGACTTTGCTTGGGGTGATGGGCACATGATGTTGTGTGCAGATGATGTTTTATTGAGTTGTACGATTTTGTGAACCAATGTCACCCCAATAAATTCAAATTCTTTTAAATATATTTATATTGATTTCAGAGAGGAAGTGTAGAGAGAGAGAAACATCAATGATGAGAGAGAACCATAGATCAACTGCCTCCTGCATGACCCCCACTGGGGATCCAGCCTGTAACAAGGGGAAAAGGCCTGACCAGGAATAGAACCCTGACCTCTTGGTTCATAGGTTGATGCTCAACCAATGAGTCACACCAACCAGGCAATAAATTCAGTTTTTTTAAAAAAAGAAAAACTTTGAAGGATCTGAGACTTTACCCTGCTTGTAAGCCTACAAGTTAGTCCAAGCATGTCAAACTCAAAGGCTAACACAGGCCAAATAAACAAGGTTTAAGTTTATGTGGGCTGCAAAAAAACAAAAGCTTCAATTTTCATAGAAACGTAGGTTTATTTCGATAGAGACATGTGGAATACAAAGGGCTGAAATAAATGAGTCATCGTTAACATAAAATAATAGAATATTTTAACAAAAATTAATATTTTTTTCTTGAACATTAACTTACCAGACACTGAATAACTGCACAAATTAATAAGCATAATGCAAATAAACCTATTTTTCTCGTTCTCTGAAAGTGAAATATTTCCTGTTGCGCACACCAAACAAGTCAGTCCAAGACTAATTACGTGGCAATCGGCTGCTAAAATATTTGCTGATAGTGTTAGTGGATAGAAATGGTGCGCCTGTATGTAAGGTGCATAAGGGAAATGAATGCAACACGATTATAGTAATCAGTCATTAGCAAACATTGTAGTTCGTAATTAATAATCTATACTAATAAAAGGGTAATATGCTAATTAGAGTGGATGTCCTTCTGGACAAAGTTGCAGCGGCTGCCTGAGGCTCAGGCAAGCTGCGGGTGGCGGGTGGCGGCTGCCGCTGCGAGGGCCCAAGGCTCAGGCAGCCAGGAAGGCTGGCAGTGGCAGCAGCAGAGGCGTGATGGGGGCGTCACCTTCCCCTGATGGGAGGGTCGCTTCCCACATAGGGAGGCCAGACTGTGGCTTAAGCCCGCTCCCTGTGGGGAGCAGGCCTAAGCTGTCAGTAGGACATGCCTTGAGGGCTCCCAGACTGTGAGAGGGGGCAGGCCAGGCTGAGGGACCCCCCCAGGTGCACAAATTTTCATGCACTAGGCCTCTAGTTATGTATAACAGGATATTGTAAAAATTAAGTGATGATATTTTTATGAAAATGTTTCTTACATACCATTATATTAGCTGGGCCACAAAAATATTCATTGTGGGCAGCATGCGGCCTGTGAGCCACGAGTTTGACATGCTTGAGTTAGTCTAACACAGTTGTATGGATGCTTACAGAAGGCATGAGACTCCAAAGGACTTTATTACTCACAGCATAGCAAGTGGCATGAGTGACATATTTGTATCAGTTCCCCTTGCCCTCCAAATCTCACAGGGGCAACACAGATGAGTACCGATGAATGTTTGCACATGCAGAACATCAAATTATAGAACAGGAACTCTGAGCTGAGGGAACCCAGATCTTTTATAATAGATAGTAAGCGTGCCTGCACTTTCTTCAAAGGGAGACATTATCTTTATTTTACTGGACAGTAACCATGATTTTTCTTTCCTCTGGAAAAAGAAACTATCTCATTCTTCTAAAAGACAGACCTGAACAAAGGTTAGTAACTCACAAGATGCGAAAAAAATATAAGACCCATGAAAATTATCTCCCAATAATATCATGTACATTCCTTATTAAGCAGATTAGAAGTTGCAGCCTCAGATAATATCTAAGGTAAAATAAATATCTTAAGTATCAAATTCTCTGTGGTCCTGCACTTAGAGTTGGAGGCAGACAAAGCTTGATCCGCACCTTCCAAACCTCATCATCCTTATGCAGCATCCTGATTTGACTCATACTTTATGTAATTCATTCAAACAAAATTCCATTAAGCCCTATGAAGTAGGCACTAGGTGTTAGGATAGGCAAAAAGTCCAATCAGACACCAACCCTAAGCAGTCCAAATCATTGTTCCATTCTAGAACCAAATACTATCTGCTTAATAATAACACTTCAGTGAAAGGAACTATTAGAAAAGAATCACCCCCACTTCCTTCTACTGAAATTATACATTTTACAAAGCTGTGGTGGTGGAACCAGTACTGCATTGTTTTGGGGTATACCTCAAAGTTTACAACTCTTACAGACTGAAAAGGGGTAACTGTTATTTAGCAAGATTAGCACTAAACTAGATCTGAGCTGCATTCAGATTCTACTGATTATTACCTATAAAACATTGTCAAAAATCACTTAATTAGCTCTAACCGGTTTGGCTCAGTGGACAGAGCGTCGGCCTGCAGACTGAAGGGTCCCAGGTTCGATTCTGGTCAAGGGCATGTACTTTGGTTGCAGGCACATCCCCAGTAGGGAGTGTGCAGGAGGCAGCTGAATCCATGTTTCTCTCTCATCGATATTTCTAACTCTCTATCCCTCTCCCTTCCTCTCTGTAAAAAAATCAATAAAATATATTTTTAAAAAATCACTTAATTATTATTCCTCACTATCTCAGAGCTATTGAAAATGAGTATATATTCTGCAACAATCTAAAATCCTTAGAGGAAGCAATAGAAATGGGGGGGTATCAATTTGTACATAATAATATAAATGTTCATAAAGATAAAAAATAAAGTGATGAAAACAATTATATTCCGTTCCTATGACATGGAAAACATATACCAGAATTATATGTCTTTAAGAGAGTATAAAATTGACCAAGCATTTCCTAACATAAAATAAAAATCTGTGCTCTTCAGTAACTGATATTACTCAAATGTGAGCTAAAATCTGATTATTATGGTCTTAAATATTAATACTTCCTTATCTATTTTTCCATCTAGAAGAAATGTCAGGACTAGAGACAAAAGCAACAGGGAAACAGGAGGCACCGCAGCTGTCTGTCATGCAAGAATGGAGAGTGGCTTTGAAGTATTAGAGACTCTGATGTTGGAGTCTGATGGGAAATGACAACCCCATGGCTCTGGCATGTGCTTTCAACAGATGCTCTCTGCAAAAACAGGTGATTTCTTGATTCAGTATTCCATAGAAGGGCGCTGTCCTGTCATTCAGGACAAGATCATAAAAAGTCAGTCTATAACACTGACGCCTTGTTGACTGAGTAAAATGTATACATTACAGAATTTCTAAGCTAATCCATGATGAGTTAAAATATTAACCGTTCAGTAGAGTAGAGAGGAAAAAAGTGTAAAGTAGACATTAGAAAAAAAATGAAGAAAAAATGCTTTAAAGCCAACAATTATGAGAAACAATAAGCAGACCTCACTGACCTGCAGCAACCAATCATAGAAGGCTTCATTTGAGCACAGGCACTTTGAGAAGCAAGGGTGCAAACAAAAACAGATGCTGCAAAAAGAAACCACAGCTGCTAACCAGAGGGCAGATTACATGCATGCTCAGTGAGAAAAGGACTGTGAGTCATACAACTATTAAGCCACGTGGAAGAACAAGACTTTATTTTTAAAAAAAGGAAGAGGGCAGTTCTATGCACAGTTATCTGTAGGAAATTCTACAATGTATTTCAGTTTCACCAAGAAACACTGATTAATGAAGAGGGTAATGACATTCAGACATCAACGTGATGTTTAACCCTTATAAAATTTATTATTGTACTGTTAATTTGGCATTTCGAATCAATGTGGTATTATTTATTAAATGGTTCTTGAAAAACTTCTTATATTCAAAAAACAAATGTTATAACCTCATCACATAACTTTTACTAAAATAATTCCAGATGGGGGAGAAAGATAAACTTGAAAATGAACCATAAAAAAACTAGAAAAATATTTTAGTGAATAGTCATTTAATATTATAATGGGGTAAGACTTTCCAAGTATAAGATAAAGGAATAATTCACAAATAAAGATATTTCTGGATTTAGCTACATAAAAAAGAAAGGAAAACTGCAGTCTATCAAAAGCAAAATGATACCAATGACTCATAGATAAAACCTCAGCCAAGGACACAAACAGATTTAAAAATTAAAATTATCAAAGACACATGAAAATGTTCAATCTCACTGTTAATCAAAAGAAAGATAATGAATAAGATACCATAATTCACCCAACAGATGTAAAGGTTTGACTCTGTGTTGGCAAGGCTACTTTGAATTGAGCACTTCCATACATCACTGATGGGAATTCAAAATGAAATAACCTGTCTTGAAAGCAATTCTGGCGATATGAATCAAGATTCTTTATTTTTTTAATACCCATTGATCTAAAATTAAGTCTCTAGCAGTTTTAAAAAACAAATAAATATGCATAAATATGTGCATTTTAAGATTATTTAAAATAAAAAATTAGAAACATTTTAAATGTTCAACAAATCTCTTGCAGCCTTTAAAAATGTATTATAGACTTAATTCCTTAATATGGAAATAAGAATGTTCCAGTTAAATGACTGGAACATCTATAATAATCTATAACAATAAAAGTATAATATGCCAATTAGATCAGATGTCCTTCCGGACAACCTTCCGGACGAAGCCGGGCTGCAAGGGCCAAGGCAAGCCACTGCAGCAGTGAGAGCTGAGCCCCTTGCACGTATTTAGTGCATGGGGCCTCTAGTTTAAAATATAAAACTACTAGAGGCCCTGTGCACGAACTCGTGCATGGGTGGGGTCCCTCGGCGTGGCCTGTGGGGATTAGGCCAAAACAGGCAGTCCAATGCCGCCTGCTGCTCCTGCCTGCTGCTCCCGCTCATCCCGGCCCAGCTGCGCCTGCCGTGGCCTCACGCCGAGTCAGTCCTGATCAGGAGAGGCTCGCACCACCGCAGTGGCGCTCGCCAGCCATGAGCCCTGAGTCTGGCGCCTAGCCCAAGAAGGGGGGTGGGGGGACCAGGACGCAATCGGTCCTCCGGGTGGGTGGTGGGACACCCTTGCCTGCCTGTGATCCAGATCTGCCCTCTGATGTTTGTGCTGGTTGTCAGGAGCTACCTGGCGGCCTCTTTTATAACCTTTCTTCCTTGCAGAGCATATAGGGAGGGGAAGCGGCCACCATGCTCGAGGCTGACTTCCAGGAGGCTGCCAGCACTGTCGGGATCGTGCCAGCGGTGCCGGTCCATTGCTGCCTGGTCTGTTCTCCGGAGATTGGACCTGCAGGACTACTGAGGGAGTGAGTGGCTGCTGCCGGGCTGGTGGGCCGCCAGGAAGGGTTGGTCAGCTGAGCAGCACTCCTGCATTGAGCGTCTGCCCCCTGGTGGTCAGTGTGCATCAGAGCAACCAGTCGACAAGTCGACCAGTCGTTCAGTAGTTCGGTTGCTTAGGCTTTCATATATAGAGATACACTTAAAACCTGCATTGTTTTATTAACCAAAATCAGCCCAATAAATTCAAGACAATAAAAATATGTTACACTATGTAACATATGAATCAATTGTTTCCTTTAAAAATGTACATTTTATATACTCATACATCCTCTCTAATAATAGAGAAACATGGTAATTAACCGTAACTTCACTACCCTTCCCATTGGCTAATCAGCAGGATATGCAAATTAACTGCCAACAAAGATGGCGGCCGGCAGCCACACAGCCACGCAGCTGAAGCAAGCAAGAGGCTTGCTTGCTCCAGTGATGGAGGAAGCCAAGGTTCCCCGCCTGCCTCAGCCCAGCTCTGAGCTCCGGATGCAATAATGTTGCAATTATAGAAGCTAAACAAATTCCAGATACCTGCTTTCAGCCAGCAGCGGGCTCAGAGCTTAGAGCGCCAGTGATGGTAACAGAGTTTCAATTATAGAAGCTAAACAAACTCAGATACCTGCTTTCAGCCAGCCGTGACCTCAGAGCTGGAGCTGGCTCTCAGCTCCAGTGACAGCTATAGAAGGTAAATAAATCCCAGAAAAAAAAAAAAAGAGGATGGGAGCTTCAGTCACCCGCCAGCCTGAAAACGGCCCTCACCGAGACTGGCCAGGCACCCCAGTGGGGACCCCCATCCTGAAGGGGGTGTGGCCAGCTGCAAACAGCCATCACCCGTCATCCAGGCTGGCCAGGCACACCAGTGGGGACCCCCACCATGAAGGGGGTGTGACCAGCTGCAAACAGCCATCAGCCCCTCACCCAGGCTGGCCAGGCACCCCAGCGGGACCCCCACCCTGATCCGGGACACCCTTCAGAGCAAACCAGATGGCCCCCTCCCATGCACCAGGCCTCAATCCTATATAGTAAAAGGGTAATATGCAAACTGACCTTAACAGCAGAAAGACTGGGAATGACTGGTCACTATGACACACACTGACCACCAGGGGGCAGATGCTCAATGCAGGAGCTGCCCTCTGGTGGTCAGTGCGCTCTCACAGGGGGGAGCTCTTCTCAGTCACAAGCCAGGCTGATGGCTGCCAGTACAGCGGTGGTGGTGGGAGCCTCTCCTGCCTCCTCAGCAGCGCTAAGGATGTCTGACTGCAGCTTAGGTCTGCTCCCCACTGGCAAGTGGACATCCCCCGAGGGCTGCCAGGCTGCCAGAGGGATGTCTGATTGCCATCTTAGGCCCAATCCCCCGGGGAGCAGGCCTAAGCCAGCAAGTGGTCACCACCGAGGGGTCCCAGACTGCGAAAGGGCACAGGCCGGGCTGAGGGACCCCCTACGCCCGAGTGCACAAATTTTTGTGCACCAGGCCTCTAGTATACATATAAAGACCTACAGGTATGCACAAGGTGATGAATGCGGGATATGAAGAACATATACCAACATTTCAATATTTATTCAAGGTTAGTGGAATGATGAGTGATTTGTGTTTTCTTTTCTATGCTTTTATTTTCCAAATTTTCTACAATAAGCAGGCATTGCTTCTGTTAACAGAAAAACATAATTAATCTTATATTCTTTTAAAGGTATTATGTTTTACAAGGTGTACTGAATTCTAAATATATATTCAATTCATAAGAATGATATATGCAGCCACAGCTGGTGTGGCTCAGTTGTTTAGAACATCATCCTGTGCACCAAAGGACTGAAAGTTCAATTCCCGGTTAGAGCATATACCCAGGTTGTGGGTTCGATTCCCAGATGGAAGGCTTACGGAAGGCAACCAATCAATGTTTCTGTCTCATATTGATGTTTCTCTCTCCCTTCCTCTCTCTCTCTCTGGAATCAATGAAAAAAATGTCCTTGGGTGAGGATTAAAAAAAAGAATGATATATGCAGACAATTACAGGCTTAAGTTGATTTATATATAATCATTTAATTTTTATGGGGCACAACTTGTTCTGCTACCAAACTTTTATCACTATATTGAGTCATGTTATATTGCCATTCTACTATGTCATAATTTTTAAAATGGAGATTACTATGAAGGTATGCAATTTATAATGTCAAAATCATACTTTAATGCAAATTACTTTTAAAGCAAAAAACAAAAACTATAAAATCTGAATTGTTATACTTAGTCTGATTAATGAAGTAAGCAATGGCAAAACATGTCATCTCCAAGACATCACAATTGACACATGATTAATCTGACATTAATGTTCCTTCTGCCTGGGTCAAGATCAACTAGCCACTGAAAATCAAATGGATCTGCTTATACAGTATACTTTTTTATTTGCCTTAATTAAGACACCTAAGTACCTTTCTACTGCATGAAAAAAGAAAGTCTAATGTAATATGATAAAACTCTGCATCAAACTGATTCCCCAGGGAAACTAGCAAGCCTTGGATTCCAAAAAGTACTGTAGTCCTTAAAGGAGAGTTATAATTTTAAAAAAGGGGGGGAGGAGCTACCATACTAAATGAAACTAAACGCTTCACCTTTGATGTGTCCAGATTAAGACAAATTATACATGCAGTATACTATATACTGTGCTCCTTAAGAAAAATACTGTATTTAGAGATTATCATTACTTGAGCTATTTAACAACAAAGCACAAATATTGGATGCTGAAATTAAAAGTAAGTCAAAGTCAATTGACTAATTACAAAATGACAGATTCCACAAACCATGCCAAAGAAAATCCCATTAGTTTATGTTAAGTGGACAAGTGGCCCCTAAACAGCAGCACACTGGCAGCTATTAGTAAGACCAAATGGATTCAGTTTATCACAAACATAGAAAAGGCATGATCAGTATGGTGTTAGTGCGCATGTCCCAGTTCCACAACACAAAACTGTTGAAGGGACCAAGTGACAGACAACATGCACAGTGGGTTGCTCTGTTACTGAGGAGTCAACTCGAGATTGCAACTTTGCAACTTTAGACTTTCGGCTGGACAAAGAATGTCCCATGTCTTGCCAGAATGAGGGAAGGAGACAATAAGCCTTGGGGCAGCCTCCCACAAGATAGGAAAGTGATTAAGAAATGATCTTGTGTCATCTGTCTATCTTGTTATGTACCACAGAGGATCACAGACTCTTTCTCCAAAATTTGAATCAGACTGTGGTTGAGCCTTGTCGATGTGGACTTTGTGGAGAGGTGCATGATCATCAAGGTACCATGGCAGAGCCATTCCACTAAGTTATGTTACACACATTGAACAAGAAGTCGGCATATGAAATTGCCATGCTTCTTTCCATAATTTTAAGCTTAGAAATTTGAAAAACATTTCCTATCAATTGTTGCAGATAGGCATAGCATTGAACCAAACACTAGAGGGAATTTTTGTACAGAATGCATTATCTGCTCTCAAGTTCAAATTCCTCTTGGGGGAAGCAATGTAAAACTATTGTGATAGGTTTATATTTTTCCAGAAAAGTTATTAAATTGATGGTGAGTGCTACAATAGAGGAAATATATTCATTGCAACTGCACCTGGCTGTATGCTCATATTAAATAGTAACTTAAAAATCTAACAAAAGAGGGATGGTTAAATTAAATATGGCACATTCATACAATAGACTATTAGGCAGTCCCTAAAAATCATGATATAACATATTTTTCATCAATGGAACAGTGGCATAAATAAAATGCCAAAAGAACAACTTGGAAAAAGAGTATACAATAGACTACAATGGGAAGACTTTTGAGGCAACAACATTCTATTGATAACTGTTGAGAAAATTTAGTCATGAGATGATGAGGCTTTCTACAAAACAAGAAGCAGTGAACATAAACAGCAGTTGTTTATGAAGGCCTTTCAGCTCTGATCCTACTGAAGATGATAAACTTCGCAACCCGAAGGCAGGAGATTCATGACCTTAGCTTTGCTGATGGCAAATGGAAGACAGCAGACAAATGTAGGAAGATAAAACTAGACCAAGACATGTGAAGACACAATTTTAAACAATTTACAGCTACATTGATAGGAAAACTGCTAAACCTAAGTTCAAAATGTGCATTTATCTCCCCATTTTCCTAAACTTCGAATACAAATATGATTTGTAAAGGTAGAATTTGTTTAAAACAACATATTAATCCTCAAAGCATTTTATAATTTCATATTTTCCATGCCAAACATATTGTCATAAACATTACTTAATATCAATTTTATTAGTTAACCTAAATATTTAAAAGCAGCCAACTATTCTAAAATAAAAAACATATCCAATGATGTAATATGACAATAATAAAAAACATAGGAAAAAAACATAGCTAATTTGCAACAGTTAAAGTTTAATAATCATATATCTCCTTATGAAGCAATAATAAGCTGTTATTTCTTTTTTCTTTTCTAATAGTTTTCCATTTTTTAAATAATATAACAAAGCAGTAAAAACAAAAGTCAGGGAGACAATGAGGAGTCCAATTTGACTGGAGAAGAGGGTACATATATGAAAGTAGTGGGAAGCCCAGGGGAAAAGGGAAGAGACAAGTTGTGGAGGACCTGGAAAGGCACCGAGGCTTAACTGAACAAACTAGTTAAACACCTACTTAATAAGTGCACTATTCACTGTGGTTGAGCCTTGTCGATGTGGACTTTGTGGAGATGTGCATGATCATCAAAGTACCATGGCAGAGCCATTCCACTAGGTTGTGTTACACACATAGAAAAGGCGGCATATAAAATTGCCATGCTTCTTTCTTATTTTATTCCGCTAAGGAAAGTGTTGGAGTGGCAACAAAGTAACTATATTTAAAGAACTTCAAAATCAATAAGAGAAATGTAAATAATAAATAGCATATTTTTTCATTTTACAATGCAAATTTTCTTCTAATGTTAACATTTCTGAAATCCATGTCTGTGCTTATTGGGGTAGTGTTTTGGTTTTTTTCCAGAAGTTATTAAATTCATGGTGAATGCTACAATACAGGAAATGCGTTCATTGCAGCTGCTATAACAGAGGTATAGAATAATTACTACCAGAAAAGGATCCTGGTCCTTGGCGGATCTGCCTAGGGTCAGCCAGTAGTGTGTGGGTTATTGACTTGGTGCAGGAAAAATTTCACAACAGGAGTCCAGATGACTATGAGGGAACATTTATGAAAGCTGGGGACAGTAAAATAAGAAAGGGTTTAGTATAGAAGAAGCAACAGGAGAACCTAGGCTGGGCTGCCCTTGCTCTCTGGGAAGTCAGAGAAAAGGGGGTCTTGGGAACAGGTTCAGGGGACTAGCCTGCTGCTGCCCATTGCTCCCCAGGTTGCAAGTCTCATGAGGTCCCTTAGGGTTTAGGAGATGCATGCCTATAGGAGAAGAAGTGGGGGGAGAAGAAAGGAAAGGGAATAATGGGGGGGTCCCCAGAGGGAGAGCACGAGCTGCACCCTTTGTCTTGAGGCTTTCTTTCTCACAGGCAGGAATCTTAGGGGAGGTTTCAGGGGAGGGTTTCAACAGAAAATTCATCAGTTTTCTAGGTGTGTTCCTTCCGGGTCTTCACTAATTGGTCAGCGTCAGGGCAGGGAGTCGTCAGTCATCACAGCTGGTCCTGGTGTCGCCCACCTGGTTTTGCTGCTTTTCTGGGTCTGGAGCTAATATACAACTAAGGCCTAGATATTATTTGTAGGGAGGTGACCTCCTGCATCTGCTGTAAATTGATGTCAGTGTGTGCAGCTATCTGTCTCAGTTTCCCTATCCCACTTGTCCTGGCTTACTGGCTTGTCTCAAAATAAGTCAGTCAGAGAAAGACAAATAGCATATGATTTCACTTATATGTGGAATCTAAAGAACAAAAAAAAATCAAACAAACAAAATTGAAACAGACTGATGGTTGCCAGATGAGAGGGGGTTGGGGGACTGGGTGAAAAAGGTGAAGGGATTAAGAAGCTCAAATTGGTAGTTACAAAATAGTCATGGGAACCTAAAGTACAGCATAAGGAATATAGTTGGTAATACTGTAATAACTATGTATGGTGTCGAGTAGGTACTGAAAATATTGGGGGGTCACTTTGAAAGTATATGATTGTCTAACCACTATACAGTACACCTGAAACTAATACAAAGTAATATTGAATGTAAACTGTAATGGGGAAAAATTTTAAAAAATAAAAATCACCAGTTATATAAAGCATAGTTTATGTATTAGCTTATTTTCACATTTTTAAGTGTTCAAAACAAGGAATAAGCCGTTTATTGTTAAGGAGCTGGCTTACTCACTCCAGGTGTTTTAGTAGTTACAAGTGACAATCAGATTTGCATATTAGAAAGAGTACTCTGGCTACAATGTGAAGGACTAACTGGATTTGACCATGAGTGAGGCAGATAGATCGTGCAGGATAGCTGTTGATGAGTCCAGTTAATGGTGAGGAGAGAAGGACCTGAACAACAATGGTGGTGAGAATAGACAGGAAGGAAACAGATCTGGAAGCTATTCAAAGACCTATGACAACAGGCCTCAGTTCCTAACTAGGTAAAGACAGTAAGAGAGGGGAAGAGTCCAGAGTCATTCCCAAGTTTCTGGTTTGGATGACCAGGGGGTCTGGGCTCAATAACAAGAGTTGTTTTGTTTTATTGATATTTTAAGTTTGAGGAGACTCTGGGATGTCAATATTCATTTCGTTTCCTCCCTTTATGAGTAATTATAAAATCGGATCCTCCTTCAAGGCCCAGCCTCGGTCTCCTTTATAAAGCCCTTTCTGATGCTCTACCAATACAAGATGTCATCTCTCTCACTTTGAACCTGCATTGCACTTTGTTTTCACTTATGACATTTATCTTACACTAGCACTTCGTTTCTTAATCTTGGCATCATTGGTATTTTGGACCAGATAAGTCTTTGTGGTTTGGGGAAGTCCTGTTCACTGCTGGAGCCTTAGTAGCATCCCTGGCCTCTACCCACTAGATGTCAGCAGCAACCCCAAGTTGTGACAATCAATATCATTCCCTGGGGGCCAGTCTTCCCCAGGTTGTGAACCAGCAATTTAGCCTATATAATAGGTATGTGAATACTTATTTTATACCACTATGAAATCATAATTCCTTAAAGGCAGCAACTTTACAACCTTGTCCATATACAAAAAATAGATACGACAAATCTATTCTCACAAACTCATTAAACTAGTTTAAAGAGACAATTATCTATGGTCAATTTACTATTTTTAATTTATAAATATCTTTAAAAGTAATTGATTTCCCATTGACACTGACATCCCCAACCAATTAGCTCAAAGTATTAAGAATCTACACATTGTAATTACTATTTTAAGAGGGGGAAAATTCTACACTGCACATTCTAAAATCTCTTAGGAACATAGTCATTTAATGAAGCCATTTTTTTTAGTGAAATCCAAATTCACAAATGTCCCAGAATTTAAACTCCACAGAGTTTAAATAAAAGTTTATGCCACAGTTACTTTATTTCTGCCTCTTGTCACCTTGAGTCCCTAATATTATACATAAAGGCCTACTGAGACTGAAGTAATTAATTTAAAGATAAAGTGACAACAATCTCTGTGACAAATTATAAGAGAGTACACAGAATCAACAATTTCCGCAAACAGGAAAGGACTTACTTCCCTATTTAGAAAAGAACCACACTTTTCTTTAAAATTTTTCATTTTTTAATTTTCCATTGTTTAATTTACCCATTACAGTCCATTGACTGGTATTCTATAAGTGGAATGCTATCGATTTATATTTTATTTGAAACAGGAGAAATATAAATATTAAAAGTTAAAGTTTGACCTTTAACAGACTGAGTGCACTAGTTTAAGGTAAGACTAAACACAACTTAAATTGTTATAAAACTGGCTTGTACAGTTTCCTTTAATTACATTAAATGGTTCCCTGGAGTGTAAGATTATTATTTTTTCTATAAAAGGGAAGCAAAGAAAACTCTTCAAGAACTGATTAAGAGTATTACAATGCTTCAAGAATATCCAAATATACTCAAAGTGTAGAGAAAAAAGAAATTGAAAATATTTCCCTCTCTAGGTCATGATGGTAAACAGCCTCTGTAGAAAGAGCATGGGCATCACACAGTTTAAGCATCCCTTAAAGTGGGCTACTGGGATGGGCTTGGAGAGAGTTATATGCCTTTTTGCAAAGTTTCTCTGTGTATCTTAAAACTTAAATACCACCTCCCAGGATCAATATGCTATAAGTTCTCAATTGCTTGTATTTGTGAAAAGTGTCCCTAGCATAATCTCTTACACTGTCAATAAGGTTCTGGATTTTGCCCACCTTTATGCTTCTGATAATGAATATACAAATGCTTGTTTATATTACCAATAATCTAAATCAAAAATTTAAATTTTAAGAAAAGTGTTCCTATAACCCCAATTCTGAAATATCCCAATCAACCACTTGGTTCTCATGCCTGTAATACAATATATAATTTTTTTTCTGAAAACATGATAAGTTCAGATATTCCAAAAGCATTTAGCTGCTTACCACACAGGCCTAATTCAACTATGACTTATTCTCCATACTGACGCCTTAAAGCATTTTGCTCTACTTTATACCTTTCTTGTGCTCACCAAGCTTGCTTTCCCTGATGACACTACTTCACTTCTTGAAGATTAAAACGTAAGGCATTAGTGTCCCCAGACATCTACCTTCACCTTCATGTTTGCAAAAGTCAGGTTACTCCTCTCTTTCATGGCTAACAGCTCCCCATCCGGTCCTTGCTTCCCATGTACTCAAATGAAGGTCCTCCCTCCTCCTCTTGCATTCTAACACCGAACTCTCCACCAGTTCCCACCTCTCAGCCTGAGTGTGTTTGAGAAAACACAGAACAAGCCTTAGTTAACATCTTCCCTCAACGCACAATGTCATTGTCAACTCTGTATCCACCATGCAACTTCTCCCCTGAAATTCTGCAACTGTCCCTCCTGCCTAATCAAAACTTGACCCCATACTGATTGTTTACCTCAAGAGTCAGGAAATACCTAACTTTACAGGAAGCTTTCTCAAACTAACTTAACCCCCAATAAAATTAAGCCTTATGCCACAGTTCCACATCACTTATTGTATACGTTATAAAAGTGTACAATCTTAAATACTGTTACATAATTCTTTTCTAATCGTTACACATATAACTGAACACATTCAACGATTTTATAACACCAAGGACAAAAACCATGTCTTTCTTTTCTATTGGCCACAATCATGTTTCCAAAGTTGGAGTTCGACAAATGCTTGCTTAATGAGTCTATTCTAAAATCATCAGAGAGACATGAAGACAAGCTATGCAAACACCACACACAAAACAAAAAAATATTGTACACAAACAAAACTATATAACCTATGAAGTTAAACAAGCATTTATTTTTTTCAGAAAAAAATAAGCTATTTATTAGCATAGTGATATTAATAGCTTTGCTATAAGGAGAAAATGTGTTACAATGGAAGTAACACTTGAATAGTGAGTGCTAGAGTTGGAAAATCTAGCTGCTGACCCACACTCTGCCATACACTAGCCATTTAACTTTGGGCAAATCACTTAACTTCTCTCAACAAGGAGTACTTTGTACTCTGCCAAGCTCACAGGGTTATTAGGATACAATAGGATAATATATATGAAATTGCTTCAAAATTTATAAAGAGCCATATAAATGCTATTATTTTAATGAGAAACGTGCCCTCCAATTTAAGATAACATTTTAACTTGCAAAAGGAAGAAATTAAAAGGTAACTGTTTATGCTATAGAAGAATTCATCACTGAATAAAATAAATAACTACAAGGTCCAGCAACTCAAAGTCAATATAGAGCAATTAAAATGTGAGTCAATACCCACCAGTTTGGCTCAGTGGATAGAGCATCAGCCTGCAGACTGGGTCCCGCAGGAAGGGTCCCGGGTTCGATTCTGGTCAAGGCACATGCTCGGGTTGCAGGCTTGATCCCCCAGTGGGGGGCGTGCAGGAGGCAGCTGATCAATGATTATCTCTCATCACTGATGTTTCTATCTATCTCTTCCTCTCCCTTCTTCTCTAAAATCAATAAAAATATATTTTAAAAATGCGAGTCAATTGTCAAAAATGTGCTTCACATTCAATTTTTCCGGGAGACATTTCTTACATAAAACAAAACAGATATTTGAATCAGGCCACAAAATCACAAACTCATTCCACTGAATGCACTGAGAGGGCCTTCACCTATGTAACAAAATCAAATGTTGCAAAATAAAAAGATGAGTGGTTGCCAGGAATTAGGGGGGGGGGGGAGGTGGGATAAACAGGAAAAGCACAGAGGGTTTTGAGGGCAGTTAAACTCTTCCATACTTAATGGCGAATACATGTTATTATATATTTGTTCAAACCCACAAAATGTCCAACACCAAGAGTGAGCCCTAATGTAAACCAGGGACTTTGGGTGATAATGATGTGTCAATGTAGGTTCATAAATTATAACAAATGTGTCCATGTGGTGGGGGATTTGATAATGGGGAAAGCTATGCATGTGTAGAAACTCGTACTTTCTGCTCAATCTTGCTGTGAACATAAAACTTCTCTAAAAAAAAAAAAAACACAATAGTCCATTTTTTTAAAAAATCAGATGCTGCAAAGTTTATCTGGCTCCATTTTACAACCTGATACAATGCACCATGCCCCACAGTTGAAGAGGTGAACCAGCACATGTAGGAAATACTAGAGTTGACTCTTGGTTTACAGGAAAACATGTGATTAATCAGGACACAGCACAATCAGATGTATGTAAGAATTCATAAATCTGTTTCACAGACCTATTGTTTATGGATATAAAGAGGTATGAAAAAGCAGAGGGAGCAGCTGCAAGTAGGCTCAGACTTATTTGTAGCATGGGTGACAAAGTCAAATATGACAGGGTAGCCACTAAAATCATTATCAAGTTCTCTTAAGGCCAACAGATTATCAGAGTATCCAGACAGACGAAAAAGTTCTAGGCAATTTCCCTTTGTCTTGCCAAGCCTACCTATAGGTCATCAAAGATGGGACATTACAAGAGTCAGCTACTTTCCTAAAATGAGTTATCAACTTACTGACGCCTGTTTTTATGTCTTTAAAGGGGTGATGATTTTAATCAAAACGTGTCAGGCAGGCACATCTTTTCAAAAAGGTCACAAGCACAAACCATCAATTCGAGACTCAATTAAATTAGCAAACTCTTCTTTTAAATGTTAATCTCCTGGAAGGGCTACCATAATTAGTTGGCTTTGAGCTCCAACCCAGGAAAGGAAGCAGAGTGAAGCTGAAGAGGGAAAAAGAAACAAGAAAGGCAGCAGGAGGGAGAGGGCAGGTGAAGGAAAACAAGCTCCAGAAACGTAGAGAGGTAAAAAGACACAGAAGATCGACTTTGCCAACTGCTTCCTACTGTCCATTTTCCCTCATAGCAAGACTATTAATAGAGAAAACAAGATTTTGCTGCTACATATTTTGGGGGCACTATTTTCTTAATGCAAATTTACCAAACAGTATTAAATGTAAACCAGAGTAATGTGTGGGAACTGAAGAAACTATAGCTTCCTGGTAAGTTTTTATTCACTACAGACATGATTTTTAAAAAATGAGTCTCTGATTCACACAAGTCAATTTAAAAGAATATTCAACTAGAACTTCTTAACACTTAGTTACTACTTTGGATTTTGACCCTCTTAACTAATGGCTTTAGGTTTGTCAGTAAACTTTAATCAGTTCTCAGTCATTCAAACAATAAATGTTTCTTGAGTGCCTTAAAAAGTAAGCTATTTAGAGTTATTTGATTGCAAATTAGAAGCACTAGGAAGACTTTTTCTAAAAGTCTCTTGGCCCCTGAGATTCTGATTTAATTGGTTTGGGGTGGGGCCCAGGGATAGTTTTGTTTTGTTTAAGAAAAACACTCCCTTGTGGTTTTAATGTGCAGCCAAGGTGGAGAACCACTGGCCTATTTCATCTTATGTATATGTAAGGAACAGCAAAATAATGCAAAAAGCCTTCCCTGCTTCCTTTGAAAATTTTTCAATTTACTCTTCTTATCTAATTTTGTTTTAACCCAGATTTTCTCACCACCTCACACCTAGATTAACAGAATAGCTTCCTATTTTTCCTTTTTCCAGGCTCTTCCCAATCCAATAAACCATTATATGGTAATCTAAGCAGTTTGGTTCTGAACCATTATCCCTCTGAGAGTCATCTTAATTATAGCAATATCAACAAACAACTGCTAATCAAACAAAGGATATACAATGCATCTATGTATATGTGTTTGAGTGTATATGTGTACATATGTATGTAAAATCTCAAACATGCTCTGTTTTTCTTCAGTTCCACTATACCTACTTTCACCTTTCACTTATATATAACACACACTAAAATATACGGCCCCTAAATAGTTCATGGCTGAATTTTATCAAAAAAATGGCAAATGAGTCATTCACAGATTTCTCATCTAAATTCTGAAGTGTTCCCACAAGGAACATACATTCACCTGGAAAAAAAAGTGAAATGAAGTAGAATTATCTCAAAAAGTCCTGTATTACTCTAGACCAGCGGTTCTCAACCTGTGGGTCGCGACCCCTTTGGGGGTCCAACAACCCCTTTCACAGGGGTCGCCTAAGACCCTCAGAAAACACATATATAATTACATATTGTTTTTGTGATTAATCACTATGCTTTAATTATGTTCAATTTGTAACAATGAAATTGGGGGTCACCACAACATGAGGAACTGTATTAAATGGTCGCGGCATTAGGAAGGTTGAGAACCACTGCTCTAGACCCTGATAAAATTCATGATAAATGAATGCTTTACCAAGAACAAATATGGTTCTGGTTCCTGTTAATGCCTGCCTCAGAAAACCAACTGAAGGGCTTAAAAGCCAACAATTATAACCACATGATATTCAGATTTATGAAAAATATTATCAAGTACAACATAAGCAATATATAATGACAAGACTAACCAAGTATATGACTTACTCCCTACCTTTAAAGAGCTCTCCATCTCCTCAGAGACAGCAAGACACAAACATAAAAAGAAAATAAAGCCAGTACTAGCAAGTAAATGGTAAAGACAATAAATACCATGAGAATTCAAAGAAACAGGAGACTGCTATGTACTAAGGGAGTTGGAGACAGATTCTTGGAAAAGCTGGGCCTTGAACAAAATTAAATAGGTGGAGAAAGGAAGTAAATCCCAAGCATGTGGATGACCTTGTACAAAGATGAGGCAGAAATATTTGAGGGGCAGGGAGTTAACCTAGTTGGAACAGAGGGTTCTATGTAGGAGCTTTGGGGGAGGTAAAGTTGCAATAGTAAATTGGAGCCAGACAGTAAAAGAAAGCCCTGAATGCCACGCTAAGATGCTTAAACTTATACATACAGAGAGATCCTTTATAGGTTATAAAAGAAAAACAATATATCCCAATAATGACAGTTTGAAATCATTTATCTTGAAGCCTTTGAAGAACATACCAAGTAGTATAATATCTTGCCAATGTATTCATGAATATGTGAACATACTGTTTAGGAAATCTGTTCAGAGTGAAGGAGGAAATACTCAAACATGCTTTCCAAAATACAGAATCAGTGATCAATTACACATTTATAGTTCTTAGGGTAATTCCTAAAAGAATAATTGGGTGGAATAATTCAGTTTTAGGTTGTCCTCCTCTCCCCACCTTTCTCCAAGCACATACTTTGATTTAACAGCCAGAGACTGAATACACTGAAATCTTGTTATGAAAATAAGAAGCCATTTATTACTTCTCATTATGGGTGCATTTACTTGCTACATTGTTGCAAAATTGCTACACTATTAAAGTAATTTTGTCCATGATCTCTTTCAGCAAAGCAGATGAAAAACGACATAAATAACAAATTTAAAGATTATGAAAAGCAAAAAACCCTTTCATTACACCCAAACACACCTAAAATATTCAGCATTGGTTTATAAGGCAGAGGGGAAAGAGAGTGCATTCATAACAAAAAATGCCATCCACAACAAAGAGTACCAGAGAGTAAGTATATGAAGAACATTACAATAGCCAATTTTTCATCTAAAATGATAAGCCATTAACCCACAACTCCATAAAGAATGGAGTTCATTGTTTCTCAAAAATGCCCTTAAAATTTTGGGCTATTTCTGCTATAAAAATTAAGCCTAACATGAAACAAGGATTCTTGCCCCTGGTAACTAGACATGTGATTAATGATTTAATTTGCAGCAAATACTAATTTAAGCACCATTACCTTCTCACCACCAGGAAAAATGAAAAATGTCGGTCTTTAAGGTATACGTGACAAGAAGGCAAGCATATTCTAAGACGATCAAAACACAAAATAAGAACACAAAAACCGTGGCAATACTGCTGCTGTACTATGAAAAGGGATATACCATTCTTGCAGGCACGTATGCCTTTAAGGAATATGTATAGATTATGATTTTATGTATTGTCTCTACTCCCCCACTCCTGGAAAGATGGGAACATCCAGGAGAGTTGGAAGAAGTGCATTAAGGAAGGTGTCAATACGTCCCTCCCCACCCCTTACTAGGGAAACTCGCTTTAACAATAACGCTCTTTCACCCCCCACATAACACCCGGTTTCATACATCCTTCAGGCAGCATTCCTCCCCCCTCCCCTATTCCCTTCTCTGCCCCCCACATTCACAAGCTGCTCCGACTGTGTCAGTATCGCCTCCCCGTGCACCCGCCCAGACCAGCAGAGTCCAACAACGCAGCCACGCAGCCACCCATTCCCCCCACCTCCTCGCTCCTAGCCCCGCTTTCCCTCGCCGCCCCACAGTCCCGTCCTGTCACCTGCTTGGGTGGTGTCCGTCAGGTCGTAGCCGCTGCCCGGGAAGTCTCGGAGTTTCCTGCCACTGAGGCTCAGGATGCCGGAGTTGCCCGCCTCCTCCAGGGCCCGGTCCAGGCTCCTCGCGGTGTGTTGAGGCTGCAAGCTCCCCGGGTTCCACTGCGGCCCGTTGGGGAAAGGCTGCCCGAAAAGAGTCGGTACCGGGATGGGCAGCACCGCGGTCCCGCCGCCGCCGCCTCCCCCTCCGGCTCCACCGCCTCCTCCGGCAGCGCCACAACCACCGCTACTTCCACCTCCACCACCACCGCCGCCCCCACTGTTACCACCACCTCCCTGACTCGCCGCCATGTTCCTGGGAGAGAGAATAGCCCCCGACAATACTCTCAGCTTCTGCCGTGAGTGTAGGGGGTTCTTAGAACGCATGCGCATGCTGGGGGCGGGGTGGGGGGGCGAGGTAGAGTGGGAAGGAACCGGGGGGCGGGCTTGGAGGAGGTGTTGGGTAGGGAACTGAGGATGTTGAAACGTGCAGAAAGAACGCTTGCTTTAAGAAATGTGTGATCAGAGGAAGGATGCTAAATCCCGGTTCCGTTGCTTTGGGTACCAAAATCCTGCAAAGCGACACCAGCTTAACTGTAGGTCATTTGGCCGTATGTCCCGAAATCTCTAACTTGCTTCACCTTTTTCTTTCTGCGAAACAAAGGCAAGTATATTAGATGGGGTGAAAGGGGTTCGTTTCAGAATATGTTGAAACAGCTTTTAGGACAGTCGCCTTATGGAAACGCTTACCACAAATGCCTCAGGAATCGTTGACTGGTTAAATGATTGGGGATCATTTGGGGAGGAATATCAGTGCAGAAGAAGTGCACTGAGTTTTGAGCCCATGTGAATTGTTGCCATAATTTAGAATTCCAAAATAAGAAAAGACTTTTCAGATGTTTTCAAGGAAGCCTCTCTTTTCAGTGTGTGTGTGGGTCTCAGCCACACTGCCGCCTTACACAACTTGGAAAAGTTCTCCGCATTCTGTTCCATCATTCTTTGAGGTTGTGCCAAGATCGCCAAAATATCTTACGTATAGCTGGTGGAAAACTCTTTGATCATGAAACAACCTTAAAGTTCATTTTTGAAATACAGGTTTTGGTTTTAGGTGGAATTCTAAAGGTATAACACTGGTCATATGAAGCTAATCAATCTTGGATTTTAGTTCATTCTCAGAACCTGAACCTAACTATTCAAGCCACTGCCACCCCACCATCCCCAATCAGAGTTATTGAAATCTTTTCACTAATAGCCAGTAAAATTACCCAGCAAAACTATCAGAATGCTTGAAGATATTCAGTTATAATTAATTTGAATATCCTATGCATCTGTTTTACATTCATTTCCATTTGAACAATCCATCAACAATCTAATTGTCTTAGTGAAATCTCCACAAATGTTTATCTGTCATAGACTCTACTTCAGAAAAAGAAATACAGGAAACAATTACAATTTGTCAAAATTGCTTCGTGGCCACACGGGTTAATGAAAATGAATATGTTGCAAGAAATTACATTTGCCATATGCATGACCCACAGAATGAACAAAACTGAGAATCAGACACTTGAATGAATTAGTAAGTAAAATACAATTATTTAAACCCACTGGTGTCAGAAAGGAATGTTGTACCTCATCTTTCTTAGATCAAAAATCAATTCAAGTATTAATTGAGAACTTCCAGAATCAAGAGGGATGAGAAGGGAAACTAAATTCATTAGAGAAAATATTAGGAAAGGACCCTAGCCAGATTGGCTCAGTCGATAGAGCATCAGCCCACAGAAGGGTCCTGGGTTTGATTCTGGTTAAGGGCACCTCGGTTGCAGGCTTGATCCCCTGCCATGTGGGAGGCAACCAATCAATGTGTCTCTCTCTCACATCAATGTTTCTCTATCTATCTCTCCCCCTTTCTTCCACTCTCTCTAAAAGTCAATGAAAAGATATCCTCAGATGAGGATTAACAATAAATAAGTAAATAAAATCAAATTTAAAAAAAGAAAACATTAGGAAAGGAATCTGTATATACTAGTATATGTTGTGTCTCTCTGCCCATCCGACTGGTTGCTATGACGTGCACTGACCACCAGGGGGCAGACACTCAACGCAGGAGCTGCCGTGATGCTCACTGGCCATTTACAGAGAAACAGCAGCGTGGACCTGGTGCCAACAAAACAACACTTGGCTTCCCCCAAGTGGGACACTGGCCCTGCCACCACCCCGAAGCAACACCCCACCGAAACGACACCCCACCAAATCGCAGCCAATGCTGCCATGGCGCAAAATGCGGCACCCAGCCCAGGAATGGTGGCTGTGGGCGCCGGGTAATGACGTCACGTAGCAACACCCAGCTTCCTCTCTCTAGTGCAGTGGTTCTCAACCTTGGCTGCACATTAGAATCACCTGGGAATCTTTTTTAAATACTGATTTCTGGGCCTCATCCTCCAGAAATTCTGTTTCTTTGTTACTAATGTTGTGGCCTCGCCTCATAACAAAGAAACAGAATTTCCAGAGGATGAGGCCCAGAAATCAGGATTTTAAAAAGATTCCCAGGTGATTCTAATGTGCAGCCAAGGTTGAGAACCACTGCTCTAGTGATTAGCCTCCTTGCAGTTTCTTCAGCCCAGGAACACAACTTGCTTTATAGCCAGGTGGAAACATTTTACACTTTAACCAAATGCCTGTGAAGTGTTTTCCCATGCCTCATCTCATTTGCTCCTCACAGAAGTCCGGGAGTAGGTAGATAGGAGACTCAGTGGAATCCTATTTTCTTATTAGCCGGAAAATGGAGATTTAGAAAGTTTAGAAACTTGACCCGACTGAAAAGAAGTAAGAAATGGTGGACCTTGAAAATGACTTCAGGTTTTCTCACTGTGCAGAATATAGTCAAACACTGCTGCAGTTAAATATGTTACCCTTTGTTCTCCCTGCGTGATCTACAATTATAATCTGCCATGTGTGTGTATGATGTGCTCTGTCATCCTGTCCAAGGTGGGTTTTGCCTTTTACCCTGAGCTGCTGGGAGAGGCTCTAGCCACCCATCACTCTGAACTGGAACCAGTGGGTTAAAAAGTAATTATCTTGTTTTTATTAATTTTTCTCAAATGTATGTATAACTCACATTTACTTCAATATTTAATATTAGAAGTGTTTGGGGTCTTTATTTAGAAATTTGGTGATGTTTTGGGGATCAGAAATATGCTGTAGGAATCTAACTCTCGTTTATATCAATTACCCTATGATAAAATTGGTTTCTTTATACTTCATTTTGCTTAAAGTGGCAATTTCCAAGAACCTATTGACAGTGTTAAATGAGGACTTACTGTATTTACTCAAGAGAAATGGCAACTTATATACATGCAAATACTTAACCATGAATATTTAAAAACTGAACTAAGTGTCCATCAATAGGAGAATGGACAAAGAAACATTGTATTATGTCCATACAATGGAGTACCTTTAAATAATAAAAGGATTGAACTATTGATACAACATAACAATGTAAATGAATTTCAAAATAAATACATTGAGTGAAAAAAGCCAGAAAAAAAGAGTACATAATATATGATTTCATTCACGTAAAACTCAAAATGCAAACTAATCTATACAAACAGAAAGCAGACTAGTGATTTTCTGGGGAGCATATGGCAGTGGGAACATTGAAAGAGGGTTAGGGTTAGGGTTAAGGTTAGGGTTGGGGGCTGATGGGTATATTCACTATCTTAATTGTGGTGATGATTGCACGAGTGTATACATATGCCATTTATCATTGTATACTTTCAATGTTTGAAGGTTATTATATGTTACTTATACCTCTATAAAAATGTGATATTCATTGTAAGATGAACATGGAAAAGTTAGTTTATGATTAAAATTTCAGTAAAATAAACATTAATACAGAAAACATTTAAATGTTTTCATAGCATTTATTAGGAAATTGCTTTGAAGATTAAATTGGGTGAGTTGAATTCACTCTTAATATGTTTTCTCAATAAAAATAGTCAGTGAAATGTAATTATGAATCAAATGTTCGTACCTACAAGCAAGAATTCAACATGTCCTTAGGTCCAAATATCTACTCTATCAAAATGGGTCAAAATGTTAGAATAAAATGGTCTAGACCAGCCGTGGGCAAACTACGGCCCGAGGCGGGCCGGATTTGGCCCGTTTGAAATGAATAAAACTAAAAAAAAAAAAAAAAAAAAAAGACCGTACCCTTTTATGTAATGATGTTTACTTTGAATTTATATTAGTTCACACAAACACTCCATCCATGCTTTTGTTTCGGCCCTCCGGTCCAGTTTAAGAACCCATTGTGGCCCTCAAGTCAAAAAGTTTGCCCACCCCTGGTCTAGACCCATTGAAATAATTGAGGTAATACTGAATTACATCCCTTCAATGGGTTTACAACGTAGTTGAAGAAACAAGACTTCCATTTAATAAATACTTACAAAATAATTTAATTAGCTACAGAGTGTGTTATTCCATTTACAATTGTATTGGGAAATCAGAGAAGTAAGAGAGTTAAAGAAAAATCTTTTGGATGGGTTGGAACTCAATCTGAGCCTCGAAGGCTAATGGCACAGACAGAGCAGAAAGGATACGATACCTTAAGAAGGGGCAAAGATAGAGATGAGCATGTAGTGCTTTGGAGATAGTATTCAGCATGGCCTAACCAGAGCAAATGTGGTCTGTTAGGGGGAATGGAAAATAAGCTTGTATAGGTAAGATGGCACTGGGTTATGGATGGTCTTGAAGTCAGAAAGAGGTGATTCGATTGGATTCATTAAACAAATTTCTCAAAAAGGATCTGGTGTCATTATGTTCTTTGAGTTTAAGCTGGGGGAATCTGCGGGGGGTGGGGGAATAAACTGTTATGGTAGACTAAGATGGAAGTATTACAACTGTTTAGGAGACAAATTTAAGAAAGATTTTTTAAAAATATATTTTTATTTATTTCGGAGAGGAAGGGAGAGATAAAAACATCAATGATGACAGAGAATCATTGATTGGCTGCCTCCTGCATGCTCCCTACTGGGATGGAGCCCACAACCTGGGCATGTGCCCTTGACTGGAATTGAACCTGGGACCCTTCAGTCCGCAGGCTGACACTCTATCCACTGAACCAAACCAGCCAGGGCTTTAAGAAAGATTTTATAGGAGGACTCAACAGGCCTTGGAAACAGATTAGACATTTATTTCCCTCACATCGCTAGTTTTATTCCTTATTTCCTTGACATTTGATTGACATCTAGTGCTAATTTAACATTTAAGTCTCCTTTCACATCCATATTTAAGAATAATTGCACAGTTACATTTATGTAATCTAAGCCTGAGATCTCTTCTCTGTTCTTATTCAAGCATAATATATCATCTAATTCTTCCTGATTAATTTATTCAGTATTAAGAATTCTGAATTCAGTTTCATGAATGTGCGTTGTATAATTGCTTTCTATCATAACCTTATTTCATAATCTGATATACCATTTTTTCTGATTTTTTTACACAAGATTCATTTTACATGGATATATCAGTCTGTAATGTTAAAAAGTTTAATTCCCTGTATTAGGCCCTCATAATTTAACATTTATTCTATTTATTTCTTCTTCCTGTTCTTGTGCTTACTGAACTAAATATTATCATCAATTATAGTTCATATGGTCTTCTGGACTGTTCCTTTGCAAAATAAACAGATTTCTGGAACAGAAAGCTTCTTTTTTAGTGGGATTGCTTAGAGGGTATTTGTGCTTTTGGAGAGAGGAAAAGGAGACAGCTGGCAGAGCTCTTCTTCCTCATTCTGACCCTAACTTGCTTTATTCTCACTGCACAATTGCCTAGAGCAGGCTAAACCACATGAGTTATTAACGCTCAACAAGCTAAGCAAGCAATCTCCAGCAAATGGTTACTCCTGCAAGCTGAGCAGAAAAGAGTATTTTTTAAAAGATCATTTTCAACAAATGTCTGATCTAAAATAAGCTTTATGATGCCTCATCACACCATCCCATTACCCTCTTTCTACTGCCAACCACTTTGACCTCAAGGTCAAAGTCAGTCTTGGATCAAAACAAAACAAGGACAATAACAAAATTCTTCCTCAATGGTCACAAACTCAATCTCATCCCCTTCCTGCTATTTCTAATGCATCCCCTTTGTTCGGACGCTAGTCATCTCTCTCTTGGACTATTACAGCCTCCTGAGTAGTCTTTATGCTTCTGGTCTTGTATCTGGTCTTTTCTATCCTCCATGCTGCTGCCAGCACGATTTATCAAAAATGGTCACTTACCAACTTCCCTATTGCCTACAGAAGAAAGTTCAGCTGCCTTAGCAAGGCGTATAGGACCTTTCAGGATTTGGTTCCTGCCTATTTCTCTAGTTTCATCTCTCACCACTTACTTGCTTCATACTTCATGCTCTAGTCTGCCATACTGAATTATTTACATTTCCTGCCACATACCATGCTGTTCCTCTTGACAGAATTGACCTCCTCAAACAGTCCGGGTAACTACTACTCATCCTTCAGGATTCCGTGTAGGCATCACTTTTTCGAAAAGCCTTCCTTTAGCTCATCTTCAGTTGGCTTCCCTCCAGTTCACTTTGTTCTCAAAACCCTCTGTGCTCATCACTATCATACTAATTTTACAATATATTATCACCTTTTTGTCTTGTTTCCTCTCACTAAGATATGAATTTATTTTATTTATTAAATCGATTGGGGTGACATTGGTCAACATGAACATATAGGTTTCATGTATGGGTTTCTATGTTACAAGATCTGTATGTTACATCATGTGCCCACCACCCAAAGTCAAATCTTCTCCAGTCACCTTATATTAGCACCTCCTTCTCCCCTTAGCCCCTTCCCTCTGGCAGCCATCACACTGCTCTTTGTGTTCATAACTTTCTGTTTTATGTCCCACATATGAGTGAAATAATATGGCTCTTAGCTTTTTCTATCTAACTTATTTCACTTAGCATAATGTTCTCAAGGTCCGTCCATGTTGTTGCAAATGGCACTATTTCATCCTTTCTTATGGCTGAGTAGTGTTCCATTGTGTATATGTACCACATATTCTTTATCCAGTCCTCTATCGCAGGACACTTTGGTTGTTTCATGTCTTGGCCACCATGAATAATGTTGCAATGAATATAGGGCTGCATGTATCTTTGCAAATACATGATTTTGAGTTTTCAGGTATATACCCAGGAGTGGGATTGCTGGGTCATATTGGAGCTCTATTCTTAATTTTTTGAGGAATCGCCAGACTGCTTTCCTTAGTGGTTGTACCAGTCTACATTCCTATCAGCAGTGAAAAAGGGTTCCCTTTTTTCCACAACTTCTCCAACACTTGCTATTGCTTGTCTTATTGATAATGGCCACTCTAACGGGTGTAAGGTAGAAGATATGAATTCCTAAAAGGCAGGGACTGTGTCAAATTTATATCAGTGTTCTGGTAGACAGTAGATACTCAAAAGTATTTTGGCCCGGCCAGCATGGCTCAGTGGTTCAACGTCGACCTATAAACCAGGAGGTCACAGTTCAATTCCCGGTCAGGGTACATGCCTGGGTTGCGGGCTCAATCTCCCGTGCGGGGCATGCAGGAGGCAGCCAATCAGTGATTCTCTCTCATCATTGATAGTTCTCTCTCTTCCTCTCCCTTCCTCTCTGAATCAATAAACATATATATTTAAAAAATATTTTCTTTCTGCGCCACTTCTTTGGCCATTACTTGTGATAACCAGCACAAGGTCACCCAACAGAAGACTATGAAAAAGCAGAGCAACTCAGGAAGGGATGTGCTAACGTGGCTGGCTTTCTGCTGCTACCTGCAAGCAGAGGGACCTGGAGATCACGCAGCAGAAGCAGAAAAAGGCAAACGAGAGGGAAGAACCCAAGTAGCTTTGTGGCTTTGCATCCAACCCTCTTGCCCTTCGCTTGTGTACCTGGAGCCAATCCCACCACATTCATGTTTCCTCCTGTAGTGCTCAAAGGTCCCAGCACTGATAACATTACCTTTGTCCCGAGTGTGCAGTAAGTCCCTTTTGTGCTTCTTTCCCTTCAGGAAGCCTGTCTCCCCCTGGGCCACTTCTTGGGGTAAGGGGGCTACCCTTTCCCAGTATTAAAAGTGGATGTATAATTACATGAAAACATATTTTGTTCCATGATTAGAGGAATACAAAGGTGAACACCATATTAGCCTCATGTTCACCACCTTATATTTGGCTCCTGAGTACCACTTTATAGAGTCTGGTCCCAACCCCTTTGAGGCACACATTTATGTGCGTGAAAGTTGAAATACTTTAATCCTAACATCTGCAATAGAAAGATCCTTTTTTCTCAGAATCACATTCTAAACTCCATTCTCTCCACATCATAGTTGGGGATTGTCTTTCCATCCTTGCATTCAGCCCAATGCTGCCATGTTCTACATTTGTGATTTGCAATCCTGGGTCCCTTCTCAGATTTATAGTTCCATCTGAAGACACTAACAACTAATTTCATTCAATGTGACTGCCCCCCCCACTTCCCTGATTTGTGGGAGCCACAGAGTCCAGCCTTGTGAGCAACTAAATTTCACTGCTTACTGCCCTAAGGCCAAAACCAAGAAAGGTTTTATGGCTCATAAAGTTTTCCTGCTGTTTAGAGCAGAGGGCGCAGAGCCTGGGTATCATAACAGAAAGTGCTAATCTGTACACCGGGTGCATTGAAGCATGTAAAGCCAATTCATAACATTCTATGACACTTTTATAGCTTAAAAGCATCTTGCCAAACCTATTCAAATTGTATGCATGTGGGAGAATTGTGCTCACAGCTATTTTTAGAGTTTTAGATCATCTTCCACAAATATGCCAAGGTACCCTCAGTAGTCTGTTAGACATCAAGAATGTTTCCAAAGAAGTGGGCCAAGGTTCCAACTCCTTCTGGTGTGGCAGGGCTGATTACAGAATGCTGATTCTTATTGTGGATTAAGCAGATCTACCATCTTTCTAATCAGGGGCAAAGCAGATTGTTAATTTGCTGACTTCAGAGAGAGGATCAGTAGGTGACAGTGAGCAGCAGCTCTCGCAAATGGCTGGCAGTGAGAAATTTCATGGGCTATGGAAGAGGGAAACTGGAATTATTGAGAAGTCTGTGTGCCACCTTTGGTGGAAATACTATATACTGCTACCCCTCTTCAGGATATGGCATCATCTACTATCATCTCATCCCATTCCGTCTTTTTCTTTCTTATCTGTGACCTTTGGCTCATCCATTCCCTGTAATTCATCTCTGCCCTAACAGGTTCTAGTTAACAAAATCACACTCAATAATGTGACACATCTACTAAAATTTGTGGTCAACAACTTTGTACAATTTCAAAAGAAGTACATAAAGCATGTTAAAGAAGATAATATCTTCACTGTACTTTTTATTAGTCCAAAAACATTTGAATATTTGAATCCAGCACAGGGGCTACACTTGAAGAGAATAAACACAAATATCCAGTGACTTTGAAGATCAAGTCTTTTGGAGACCGTTAATTGGGAAAATTTAAAAATATTTTTTCCTAGGCATTGTTTCGTGGCACGCAATCCATGGGCTATCTGGGTTGCTTATTAAAATTTCAGATTACTGAGTTCCATTCCTGACCTATTGAATCAGTCTTTGGGTATGGGACCAGGAAATCTACATTTTTAACACGCTCCCTAGGCAATTCTGTTACACATTAAAGCTTGAGAACTAATGATTTAGAAAGTACATAATAATGGCCTTAAACTATTTGGAAGGATTCTTAAATGACAAAAGGAAAAGATTAATTTTGTGTTGCTCAAGAAGGCAGAAAAACTATGGATGAAAGTTACAGCAGGAAAATGTTCCAATGAGGAAGATTTTTTTAAAAACAATAAGACATAGCCATCAATAAGAGTAGCTATCTTGCAAAATAGTGAATTCTCCACCCCTAGAGAGGTTAGAGGGCTCTCTTTAAAGGATAATGTAGTGGGGATTCTTACATTGAGTGGGAGGTTGAACAAAGTAATTTCTTGAGTCCCTTCTAGCTAGCACATTTGATTAATTTATACAGTAAGCTTCAAACCATTAAGATTATGCTAAGTCCCCCAATTTGATAATTCTGATCTCTTTAACCTTTGCTTTTTTTAAGCATTTGTTTGTAAGTTACTATATGCTGAACATTGCTAGGTGGTAGAGACACAATGGTCAACAGGCAGCAATGTTCTTGCCTTCATGGAATTTATAGTGTTGTGAGGGGAAAGGGTAAAAGTACAATTATAGAGAGGTAACTGATATAATGGAGGAAATATAAGGGGTTAAGGCAGGGGTCCTCAAACTACGGCCCACGGGCCACATGCAAATACAAATATTGTATTTGTTCACGTTTTGTTTTTTTACTTCAAAATAAGATATGTGCAGTGTGCATAGGAATTTGTTCATAGTTTTTTTTTAAAACTATAGTCCGGCCCTCCAACGGTCTGAGGGACAGTGAACTGGCCCCCTGTTTAAAAAGTTTGAGGACCCCTGGGTTAAGGGAACATAGAGAAGAGGAACCTAACTGGACTTGGGAGTCAGAGAAAGCTTTCTGGAGGAGATAATATCTACACCTGAGAGCTCAACAATCAGCAGAAGTCAGCAAGGCAAAGAGAGGGAAAAGCTTGTGAAAAGGGTAGGATGCAAGAGATAGCATTTTCATTCAAGGAAATGAAGGTGGTTCAGAATGGCTAGAGCAAAGGTGCCAAGAGACACAAAATGAGACCTAGATGGTATGAGAGTCCAAATCTCTCTGGGCTAGATAGATTATAATAAAGAGTTTGGATTTTATCCCAAAGGCATTGTGAAATCATTGAAGGGTTTTCAGAAAAAAATATGATAAATTTTCAGTATACAAAAAAAAAACCCAAACAAACCAAAAAACCCCACCATTTTTCAGTGCAGAGAAAGTGTTGGAGAGGAGGCAAGACTAGAGGCCTGGAGACCAGTGACAAAAGGCTTTTATCAATACTTCAGAAGAAAGACAATATTGCTTAGATTAGTGAGAGGCTATTGGAGATGAAGACAAGTAAATTATTTGAGAAATAATTACAAGATAACATTGATACAATTTGGTGATAGATTAGATGTGTTAAGGAAAATCAGGAGTCAAGGATGATTCTCAGATTTGTGGTTTGAGCAGCTGGATAGATAGATGGTAGCACCACTCAGTGAGAGAGGCAAATGGCGGCAGTAGGCTTTATTCAGAGAAGGACGTGATGAGTCTGAACATGGAGAATTTGAGCAGCCTATAAGGTATCCAGATGTGGATATGCAGAGGGCAGCTGGGTATGTGAAGCAGGAGAGTAATCTGAGCCAGAGAGATAAAAACTATGTGAGTTAATAAAATCACCCAAGGAGAGTAGAGTCATCCCTCAATATCTGTGAGAGATTGCTTCCAGGGCCCCCACAGATGCTCAAGTCCCTTATATAAAACTAAAGGCCTGGTGCATGAAAATTCATGCACTAGATGGAGGGTCCTTCAGCCCGGCCTGCCCCCTCTCATAGTCCAGGAGCCCTCAGGGGCGGGAGGCGACCCAGCGATCAGAGGAAGGTGTCGCCCCCATCACACCTCTGCTGCTGCCACTGCCAGCAGCGCAAGCCTCAGCTGGCCTTGGTTACCTGCACCTCGGGCGACCCTGGGCAGCTGGGCAACTGCCATCCAAGGCCTGCCTGCACCTTGGGCCGGCCCTGGGTGGCTGGGGGACTGAGGGGATTGGGGGACTCCAGAGGCAGGCACCCCGGCGGGGCTGTGGGGACTAGTCGCCGCTATCTTGTGGCTGTGGGCACCGCCATCTTTGAGGGTGGGGCGGTCAATTAGCATAATCCCTCCTTATTGGCTGTGGTTGCCGCCATCTTTGCAACAGCGTTAGGGTCAATTAGCATATTCCCTCTTTATTAGATAGGATGACAGTATTTGTATATAGCCTGTATCTATATATAGGCTAAAGCAAAGTATGCCTACACGGCACTTCATTAGCATGGATTCAGCGTAGTGCTTGGCAGGTGGCAAATTCAAGTTTTGCTTTTTGGAACTTTATGGGATTTTTTTTTCCCTGAATATTTTTGATCCACAGTTGGTTGAATACACGGATGTGAAACCCACCAATACAGAAGGCCAACTATATATTAAGTGAGAAGAGAATCTATGACAAACCCCTCTGAAAATGAATAATTAAGCTACCAGAGGAGAAAGAAGGGCCTGCAAAGAACACTGAGAATGTTCAGATTTGTTATCCATTTGTTTGTATTGTTTTATATCTCTTTTTGTGAGCCACTGAACTCTAATAATGATATGGCATATGATAAAATACACTCATCCCACTTGATTACTTTATTTTCGAACAATTTTCTTTGTAAACAGAACAGTCTCTTGCTCTGACTTTCAGCAGCAATGTTTGGGAACCCTACTTACTTATCTAGTGTCCAACTGACTTTGATCTCTGGCACAAAGTTTCCTATGACTATGACTACCACCTGCTTTCTGATTACTACCTCACAGCCACCTTTAATATAAAGTAGAAGGTAAATATGTAGGTGTGGAGCCATGCAGACTGGTCATGAGCTACTTATACAACCTTTCTAAGACTCAATAAGTGGCTCATCACTCAGAACCTCCATAAGGACAAGAATCCTGTTTACCATGATATCCCTAGAGCCTGGCACGCCATTATTACAGTTAATATGTGTTGATTGAATAATTAATCCATAAAATGGGGACTCTGGCATATATCTATGCCACTGTTGTTAGTACTAAAAGGTATAAATCTATAAATAAAAGCCTAAGTGACCATTACAGTGGAATGACCAGAATGACCAGTCACTATGATGCGCACTGACTACCAGTGGGCAGACACTCAACACAGGAGCTGCCCCTTGGTGGTCAGTGCGCTCCCACAGGGGAAGCGCCACTCAGCCAGAAGCCAGGCTCATAGCTGGCGAGCGCAGCAGCAGTGGCAGGAGCCTCTCCCGCAGTAAGGAGCGAGGGGTCCCAGACTGCAAGAGGGCACAGGCCAGGCTGAGTGACCCCCCCCTCCAGTGCACAAATTTCATGCACCGGGTCTCTAGTATATAATAAGTAAAATGCCTGAAACATAGTGAGTGTCCACAAATAGTGTCTGTCATTATTATCATGATGTCTTGTTGCTCTTGGCTCTGGAGTATCTTCCTACTCTAATGTAATTTATAGTTGTGGCTGGACACCACTGACCCTGGCTTTTGTCCTTTCCATGAGATTGCCACTTGCCTCAGCACATGGTAATAATTTCAACATTATTTGTATTTCTCTAACTGTGATTCTGATTTCATCCAAACCAAAAAGATTAATAAAAATATAATTTGAAAAATTCTACTACTGTATTGAAATTAATGATGATATGTATCTGTGTTTAGAATATATATTGTTTACAGCCAAGGTGAAGTGGCTCAGTTGGTTGAGCATCGTTCTGTGCACCGAAAGGTTGCTGGTTCGATTCCCGGTCAGGGCACATACCTGGGTTTCAGGTTCAGTTCCCAGATGGAGCACGTATAGAAGGCAACTGATCAATGTTTCTCTCTCACATTGATGGGTGTTCTCTTTCTCTCTCTCTCTCTCTCTCTCTAAGCATGTTCGTGGGTGAGGATTTTTTTTTAATATCTTGTTTACAACCTTCATAACAATAGTCTTTGAAATTAGAGTTGTATGCTAAAAAAATAAAAAGAAGATGAACCAATAAAAAACAAAGAAGCATGCTACAGAATTGAGTAAAAGAAAACCCAGACAACTAACATAAAAACTGATGAAGTACAAGTTTGGTTTCAGCTTCTTTTATATATTAGATGTGCTCAAATCCTTAGAGGGCAAAAGGAGAAGATTTGGAAATAGTGGTGATGTGAAAAGATCTAGGGAAAGATGGACTTGATGAATTGCTTTTTCAGCCCTGAGGCAGGGAATGAGTCTGTTTACCAGCTGTCTGCCTATTTTCCTAATGTATCTGTTGGGCGTTTGCTATAGAGATAAAAACAAACAATAGTCTTGCCAATATAGGTGAAATTCTGAACATGTAGCCTAAATAAAGGTAATTGATATGGTAAGACAAAGAATAATGTTATATAACACTGCTGAATTATGTATATTTAGTGGTTTGATCTCTACAAAGAGACATAGAGCATTCATAGAAATGGAATGAATTTCAATTGTATAGGCCTAATAGTAATAAAATTTTAGTTTTTCCAAAGGTAAAAATAATTAAATGACTAGAATGTGGAAAATACATACATTTTTGACAGGACCTTGGTTAGTTCAACATCTTAGAGCAGATTTAGATCACTATTACAGAAGCAAAATTGTAATGCATGATTATAAATTTACTTAAATATTTGAGAAATAGTTGACGAAAATGAAAATGAGTAATTATTGTGTAATAAGTAGAGAGAAAACCCTAGTTTGCCCCAAACTCATTCCGTAACATTTAATTAAAATAAATTTGAGAAAGTAAAATACATGTTATAGCAATAATAGCATAATGATATTCCCTCAATATATCAAATCTCTTCATAACTGAATAGGCTTGATAAGTCTAACAACTGGATGCCATAATGAATCCCTATCAAAGAAGTTCCGCTCACCCCTCCCCCCGCCCCAGAACATCAATAGATTTTAAATTCATTAGAGTATGCATAGCAACAACCACAAAAATACAACAAGAATGCATGCAAGGTTACACTTACCAAACAAAAGAGTGTAGGCAGAAATAAGTCTTTCCCCCCAAGATTTAATAGATAGGGCTTCCCTGCATAGGAGACACACTAAGCAAATCTCTCCTTATCTGCCATTCCAATCCTAAATACAGGCTTTATTTTAAGGGCTAACTAACATTTAGGCAATTATGTGTCCTCATTGTAAGGTCTTTTATGAAGATAAAATATGGACTGAGGCAGAGTGCAGAAGAGAATGAAACATAAATGTGTAACTGAAATGCTGTCAGAAAAACTCTGATAAATGAAGGCGAAGTCCGATTTATTTGTCACATAGCCAGTTCTGGAAGTCTGCAGATACCTAAAACATATATTAAAAGAACTGTTTTTCTATCCATCTGATTTGGCATTGGAGTGCCTCTTAGTGTCCATGGTAACTCCCACAGAGTGGTTCAGAAATTCATCATTAAAAGGCTTGCACATTAAAACATAATGGGTCAGCCACAGTACTTAAGCAATGTTCAGTTTCTGAACTTCAAAACAAGTTTAAACCATTCTACACCTTTAGGAACATATTATTGGCACAATCTATATTTTTAAAAACTAACCAATTTCTTAAAATCTGCAGCAAAATAATTTTTCAAGTATTATAAAATATAACTAGTAGTTATAGTATAGAAAAGGTAAAACTTAGAGCACTTGGAAATCTAAAATTGTCTCAAAATATAAGCACTTTATGTAAGTTGTAATCATAGGAATATCAATAAAGGAATATGGGAAAGAACTTCTATTGATGTTCCCAAATGGCCATTTTGTTTTGTGTTCTTTATTTTAGAGGGCTATAAAGTAGTTGTATTTTTAACTTCAAGACTTCTAATATTTTTGGTTATCCTTTCAGCATTAAGGGAATAACTAAATTGAGGTATGACAAGATTTAATGTCGTGGGTTGAAACTAAAGAAATCTGTTTTGGTTCCCACTTATAATTCTTTCTTGGCAGGTTTCATATTACAATTTGAGAAATCGGTTAAATGCATGAAAATACTTCATTGGCCTGCTTGGAAACAACTGACCTTTACTCGGCCCTGTTAATCAGTGAGTGAAGTCAGTGAGATGTGACTAATCCCAGAGCAACAGGTTTGTTTAATATACCTTAGCGTGGGTAAGACCTGGCAGACATTTAGGATGTACTTAGCTAAAATTAAGAATATGAAAGTCTTAATCCTTTAGTGGTTTGAAATGCATTACATAAATTTTAAAAATACACATGTCGCCATGTGAATTGTACTCAGTAAACAGAACTGTAAGTTCCAAATACAGTGGGGCCTTGACTTACGAGTTTAATTCGTTCCGAGACCGAGCTCGTTAAGGAGCTCGTTAACTCAAATTACTCTGTCAACTCAATGCAAAAAATCGGCCGAGAGACAGCTGGTATCTCAAAAAACTCGTTAGTCGGGACACTCGTAAGTCAAGGCCCCACTGTACAGTACACCCCACAAATTTTAGGTGAAATCAGAAATATTATTGTCTAAATGGGAAATTTTAGAATAAAATCTAATGGATAAAATCAATCACTTGGGAAAATATTCTCAGGAAAATAGCCCATGTAAAAGATGAATTCTGAGCATGACAATTGGACCAACTTCTGTACATGGGCCACGAAGTTTCAATCGCACTGTACCTGCGCGCCTGCACGTGGTATTTTGTGGAAGAGCCACACTCAAGGGGCCAAAGAGCCACATGTGGCTCGCGAGCCGCAGTTTGCCGACCACTGGACTAGGGGCTCTTTAATTCCGAAGCAACCCCTTTAAAAGAAGGTGTCAATTTTAAAGATAACAATATACTATAATCAAAGACGTTTAAACATGTCTTTCATGAGAAAAAATTGAAATGGAAAAAGTTTTGATACCTTATATAAAGTAAGGGACTCAGAGTACAGCAATATGTCCATTTCTCCAGTGCCATGCCATTGAGAGGATTGGAGGATCCCATTCTTCTTGACAGCTCCATCTCTATAGAAGCAATGGATGCATCTGATTATTACAATCAGATTATATAGCCCATTAAGATAATTCAGTTGAATTATTTTTGATAATTTCTTTATACGAAAGGAGACTTTTATCTAGCAAAATTTTCATTGTAAACATTGCCTATCAAATCCCTGATAATGGGGGTATATCTCAGTGGTAGAGCATTTGACTGCAAATCCCTGATAAGTAGACTTGTATGCATTGTGACATACTCCCCCCCAGACACACACACATGCCCTGTATAGGTATCCCCTGCTTTTCAAAAGTTTGCCTTTTGCCACTTCAGCTTTTATGAAAGATCCACATTAATACCTGGATTTTGCTATCCTAAAGAAATCCAAAGAGGATTTTCGCTTTTATGAAAAAAAGCAAAACTAGCTTTCAGTGTTTGTTTTGCAGCAAGCTTTTTATTTAAATTTTTTTATTGATTAAGTTATTACATATGTGTCCTTATCCCCACATTACCCCCATCCCCCCACTCACGCGCTCACCCCCCTGTTGTCCGTGTCCATTGGTTAGGCCTATATGCTTGCATATAAGTCCTTTGGTTGATCTCTCCCCCTTACCCCCACCCTCCCCTACCTTCCCTCTGAGGTTTGACTGTCTGATCAATGCAGCAAGCTTTTATAGAGGCAGTGCAAACCTTGAACAGCTAGCATGGCAGGCGATCAAGCTCCTTCTTGGGATCTACACTCAGTCACCATAGATTTCAACTGTGTCTGTGAGTATCTGTGCTCACAAATTAATTAGTTAAAGCTAATTGCTTCTTCCCTTTATGTCATTTGGGCTTATGAAAGGTTTCATAGGAACACTCTACTTTCAGATAGCAGGGAAACCCTGCAGAGATATCTTGCAAGGTATAGACCAAGCAGCCAGCCATACTCTCTCTGTGCCATCTGACGTAAAACATGAATATACTTGAATTGATACTGTGCCATTGAGAATAGACTTCTTTAATTCCATTCAAAAAAATAATCCCTTATCTTTAAGAGGTATTGACAAAATTAAAAGTATATTACATTGGTACAGCCAGTATGAAAACAAGGAAGGTCCTCAAAAAGTTAAAAATATAAATACCATATGGTCCAGCAATCTCCCTTCTGGGAAAATATCCAAAGGAAATAAAATCACTATCTCAAAGAGCTATCTGCATTCCCATGTTCACTGAGGCATTATTCACAATAGCCAAGATATGGAAATAACTTAAATGTCTGTCAACAGAAGAATGAATAAAGAAAATGTCGTGTATATATACAATGGAATATTATTCAGCCACAAAAAGAAAAAATACTGTCATTTCTGACAATATGGATGAACCTGGAAGATACTGCTAAGTGAAATAAGCCAAAGAAAAACATACTTTATGATCTTAATTATATGTAGAATATAATTAACCAGAAAGTAGAAGAGTGTTTGCCAGAGGTTGGGGACTGAGGGATGGGTGACATGGGGAGATGTTGGTAGAGGGTATAAACTTCCAGTTAAGTTGAGTAATTTCTGGAGATCTAATGTACAGTATGTTGACTATAGTTAACCATACTATATTCTATACTGGAAATTTGCTAAGAGAGTAGATTTTAAGTGTTCTCAACACAAAAACAATACAACCCATAACAACAAACAGGAAACTATGTGAGGTGACAAATATGTTAATTAACTTCATTATGGTAATCACTTCACAATATATACATATATACTATCCTATCTAATAAAAGAGTAATATGCAAATTAACTGTCACTCTGCAATAAAGATGGCGGTGCCCACAGCCAATAAGGAGGGAATATGCAAATTGACATGACAAAGATGACAATGCCGGCCGGAGAGCGGGAGGAAAGGCTTGGCCAGAGAGCAGGAGAGCTCTCCCCACACCCAGTCGGATTGAGTCTGGCACAAAGCGGAGTGGAACACCCTGAGCTGCTGCCCGCAGGCGGGAAGCTGGTGGGGGTGGGGTATGGATGCAGGGGCCTCAGAGCTGGACCACCCAGCCCCCAGCATGCTCTCTGCCTGGAAGCATCCAGCTGCAGACCTCTGACCCCATTAACTGGATCAGTGGTGGGGTGGAAAGTGACCTGGGAGTGTAAGGAAATGAAACTTGGGGTGAGCACCACGGGTGCAGTCCCCGTGACCTTCCCCTCCCAGGATAGTGCTGCACTCCCTAACCTCCCTCATGCCAAGAGATAAATGTGGATTTTCAAAGAGACAGGCCCCTGAGGAGCTTTAGCTGGGGGGACGAGAGGAGATACTCATTTCTGACACCCCCACCCTTTGCTTTAAGCCTGCATTCTCCTTCCCTACTACATGTTGCTTGAAGTACACAATGGTTAGTGTTTAGACATGCGATAAATGTGGGGAAAGCAAAGTTTTGTGCTTTAGAACACAAGAATCTGGAGTCTTTGGGGGTCTCTTTCTTTCTCTCTCTCTCTCTCTCTCTCTCTCTCTCTCTCTCTCACACACACACACACACACACACACACACACACTCCTTCCTTCCCTCTTCCCTGGCCTGGCGAATCTTCATGCAGAAAGTTAATCCTAGCTCCTCAGAACCCACCCTTGCTTGGAGTGGCCTCTATTTTGTTTTGGTTTTTTTCTCTCATAAAGTTTCTTTCTAACCTCTAAACCGCCAGTCGGACATCCCCCGAGGGGGTCCCAGATTGCAAGAGGGCGCAGGCCAGACTGAGGGACCCCCTCCCATGCACGAATCTTCATGCCTCAGGCCTCAGTACATATATAAAATTATGTTATACAAACTAAATATATATAATTTTTATTTGTCCATCATACCTCAATAAAGATAGGAAAAAGAAAATAAATAAATGGATCTTATATTTTATGTAAAATCTGGTGTATTGTGCTTTTAGAAAACTCTAACATATTTAAACAATGACACCAAAAACTGAAATTAGGGAATAATGAATAGATTATTTTAAAAGTTTATTTCTTATAGATTTATTGTATATTTCTCCAAAATAATAAATTACTCTGATAGATTTCAAATATGAATCAGTTATATACACAACTTTTTAGAAATGCTTCTAATACTTAAAGTGAGGAATAACTTAAAATATGTAGAATATTTGACAATCTTGATATCTCCATTTCTCTCACTCTACATCCAATTATATTGCTTCAAAATATACTCCAAATCCAACCACTTTTCACTATCCTGTTCCAAACTAATATCAACTGTCCCCTAGATTATTGCAATAGCACATAACTGGTATCCCTATTTCCTGTTTCTAGTTTTTCCACCTACAGTCTTTTCTCAACACAGTAGCCAGAGTGATTCATATTTAAAACATAAGTCAAGCCCTGGCTGGTGTGGCAGTGTGGCTCATTTGGAGCATCATCCCATGTACCAGAAGGTGGTGGGTTTGATTCCTGGTCAGGCACATACCCGAGTTCAGTACCCAGTCAGGGCACATGCAGGAGGCAACCGATGAATGTTTGTCTCTCTCTCTCTCTCTCTCTCTCTCTCTCTCTCTCTCTCTCTCTCTCTTTCTCTCTCTCTCTCCTCTCTCTCTCAAATGAAAAACAAAACAAAAAACCCATAAGTCAAATTACCACTTTATTTCTCTATTCGAAACCCTGCAGCCCTGGCTGGTTTGGCTCAGTTGGTTGGGCGTCATCCTGTGCACCAAAAGGTTGCTGGTTCGATTCCTGGTCAGGGCACATGCCCGAATTTTTGGGCTCGATCCCTGCTAGAGGGTGTGCAGGAGGCAATTGATCCATGTTTCACTCTCACATTGATGTTTCTCTTTCTCCCCCACCCTCTTCCTCCCTTTCTAAAAAAAGCCAAAAATTTTGGTGGTTTTCTTTGCTATGCAAAAGCTTTTATTTTTTTAAGAATATATTGTTATTGATTTCAGAGAGGAAGGCAGAGGGAGAGAGAGAAATGGAAACATCAACCATGAGAGAGAATCATTGATTGGCTGCCTCCTACACATCCCCTACTGGGGATCGAGTCCCAAAACTGGGAGAATGGAATCGTGACCTTCTGGTTCATAGGCTGACACTCAACCACTGAGCCACACCAGCTGAGCTGCAAAAACTTTTTATATTGAAGTAATCACATTTGTTTACTTTTTCTTTTGTTTCCCTTGCCCCAAGAGTATACCAGAAAAAAATATTGCTAGGAGTGATGTCAGAAATTTCACTGCCTGTTTTCTTCCAGGATTTTTATGATTTTGAGTCTTACATTTAAGTCTTTAATCCATTCTGAGTTTATGGTGTCAGAAGGTAGTTTAGTGTTTTTTTTGGGGGGGGGGGTGCATGTGTCTGTCTAGTTTTCCCAATATCATGAATTGAATAGACTGCCTTTACCTCATTATATGTTCTTGCCTCCTTTGTCAAATACTAATTGACCATATAGATGTAGGTTAATTTCTGGAGTCTCTTTTCTGTTTCATTGATCTATATGGCTGTATTTATGACAGTACCATGCTGTTTTGTTTGCTATAGCCTTATAGTACAGTTTGTTATCAGGTAGTGTGATACCTCCATCTTTGTTATTTTTTCTCAAGATTGCTGTGGCTATTTAGGGTCTTTTGTGGTTCCATATAAATTTTAAGATTATTTCTCCTAGTTCTGTGAAAAATACCACTGGTATTTTTTTTCTTTTTTTAAAAAATATTTTATTGATTTTTTACAGAGAGGAAGGGAGAGGGATAGAGAGTTAGAAACATCAATGAAAGAGAAACATCGATCAGCTGCCTCCTGCACACCCCCCACTGGGAATGTGCCTGCAACCAAGGTACATGCCCTTGACCGGAATCGAACCTGGGACCCTTCGGTCCACAGGCCGACGCTCCATCCACTGAGCCAACCCGGCCAAGGCTGCCACTGGTATTTTAATAGGAATTGCATTGAATCTATAGATTGCTTTGGATAGTATGGAAATTTTAAGGATATTAATTCTTCCTATCCATGAACACGGTATATGCTTCCATTTATTTGTATCTTCTTCAGTTTTTTTCTTCAGTGTCTTATAATTTTCTGAGTACAGATCTTTTACCTACTTGGTTAAATTTATTCTTGGGCATTTTAATTTTTATGCAGTTATATATGAGATCATTTTCATTAGTTTCCCTTTCTTATAGTTCATTATTGGTGTATAAAAACACAACTGATTTCTGGATATTTATTTTGTATCCTGCTTCTTTACTGAATTCACTTATCAGTTCTGGTAGTTTCTTGGTGGAATCTTTAGGGTTTTCTCTAAACAGTATCATGTCATCTGCAAATAATGATAATTTTTCTTCTTCCTTTTCCATTTAGATGCATTTTACTTTTTCTTATTGTCTGATTGCTATGGTCAGGACTTCCAGTACTATGTTGAATAAGAGTGGTGAAGGTGGACATCCCGGTCTTGTTCTTGATATTAAGGAAAACACTTTTAGTTTTTCCCTGTTGAGTATGATGTTAGCTGTGGGTTTGTCATATATGGACTTTATAATGTTGTGGTACGTTCCCTCTATTTCCACTTTCTTGAGAGTTTTTATCATAAATGGATGCTGGATCTATTGATATGATTCGTATTATTTTCATTTTATTTATGTGGTGTATCAGGTTAATTGATTTATAGATAGTGTACCAACCTTGCATCCCAGGAATAAATCCCACTTAATCCTGATACTTTACTGAATTTATTTATGATGTAAGTTCTTTTTAATGTATTGCTGAATTTGGTTTGCTAATACTTTGTTGAGGATTTTTGCATCTATGTTTATACTAGGCACTATTCTTTTTACTTAGTTATTCTTAATATTTTTACATATTATTTATATCTTACTTTAGAAAGTTTCAAATAAATACAAAAGCAAAAAAAATAATACAATTCCATCTATCCATCACTAGCTTTCACAGTAACCAACATTCTGACACTATCATTCCATATACCTCCCACCACTTTTTAATCTGAATTATTTTCAAGGAAATCTCAGCCATTATAAAAAGTTCTTTTTAAATGTTAGCTTCTATCACTAAAAGTGAGCATACTAGTCATTATTCTTAAGCATAGTTCTGAAAATCATCCAAAAGTTTAGTAATGCTAGACATGGCAGCTTGATTGCTTTTAGGCATTGACCATGTGGAGCATCTAACAACTGTGAACTATAATGTCCTTAGTTCTCATATTTACTTCTGATGGCCGTCCAAGGTGCTAACTTCTGTCTCTATTGTAACCGAGCAGAGTTTATCCATCTGTCACTGCAGATAACCAATTATGCTGACATGGGGGTGCAGTGAAAGAAAGTAGTGTTTATTATCTAGTGCTACACAATAGAGAACAGTTGGCTTGTGCTGTAAATACCTGATCTCTCTGACGATTTAGAGACAAGAGGCTTTATAGAGCAAAAATTTTAAATCATCATGAGTAAGGGATTTGGGGGTGGTAGGTAAAACTGATTGGTGAAGAGTGAGGTCAGGGCAGTAAATCATTATTTCGGGTCTTGAGGTCAGCTTCGGCATCCCTCAATGTGGTTTCATGGGGATGTGGCCAGGGTTGTTCCACTTTAGGGCTCAGGAGCTGAAACACAACTTAGGGCATCATGTTATCTTCAGCTTAACGAAACCCATACCTTGTGGCCGTTCCTCGGGGCCTGGTCATCGTTTCTTGCTGCCTCGGGGAGTTAATAAATATAAGTGTAAGGGGCAAGGTGGAAGGGGCTGCTGTGAAGAAACTGAATTGAGTGCTGGGGCTATATCTTATATCAAAATCATACATCAAATCAGGGCCCACAGTTACACTATAGTACTAAGTAGTCCAGCATTTTGCCTTTCTCTATTAATAATAACAGATTAAATAAAATGTTCAATTGTAGCATTACAACTGTGCCATCCTCAAGGGAATCTGTGCCAGTGATTCCCTCTCCTTCTGAAGTGTACACACCGAGATAACCTGCTGTCTATGGCCTTAGATGCAGAGCAATGGAGACAGAAGTCGAGAGCCGAATTCCTGTTCTGTCACTCACCATTTTTTTCCGCTTAAAAATCTGGTATACATATAGTGATTGTATATGTGTGTACAGGCTTTTCATTTGAGCACAAAATGTTCAAATGAATACTTACGGTTACACATTTAAATTTGAAAATACAGTTCCCATAAAGTAGTCAAACTCATATTTACCACATAAATGAGACTAAGGTAGTTAAGTGTAGCAGAATATGCCACCCCAAAATATGCCTCTTTGGCATAAAAAGTATTTTGAGCTGATTATTTTTGAGAAGCAGCAGCCACAGGAGAAGCTAGGAAAACAGAGTAAAGTCACCTTTTTGTAAGGGAAATTGACATTTGTAAAGGAAATCTCCATTTGTACAGGTGTCTCACTCTGTACTAGGAAGAGGAGGGTAACTAAATCATGAGACAGTCTTATCAGTGGAGAAGGCTATGACTTAAATCTGCATAGTAAACCGTGTTAATAAAGTTCTGCTTGTTTTTCTTGCGTTTGTGTCTTTTATTACAAGTGGTCTCAGCCAAGAAGTCAGAAGAGTAGAGGGAAAATAACTTTTTCTCCCCTACGGTGGCTGCAAACAATCTACAAGTTTTTAGGGAAAGGGGTAAGCCTGTAAGAAGGTTTTGCAGATGAGGAGCGTTAGTAATATTTTTCTATGTCCTAGTATTGGGGGGAATGGCACCAGCTGTATGACCCGTGGGGTCAGACCAAACCTGAGTTCAGCAACCTCGGTACTTGGGTTCTGGCTAGGAAAGAATTCAGAGCAAGACCCAAACTGTAAGAGAACATCTATTGGGTAAATTACAGACGTAGAAAAAGTAATCCCTAGAAGAAATGGGCTTAGCAAACAAGTTCTAGATCAGTGGTTCTCAACCTTGGCTGCACATTAGAATCACCTGGGAATCTTGTGTAGAGCATGTTGTGGGGGGTGCTTTGTTATGGGGTGGGGCCACAACATTAGTAACAAAGAAACAGAATTTCCGGAGGATGAGGCCCAGAAATCAGGATTTTAAAAAGATTCCCAGGTGATTCTAATGTGCAGCCAAGGTTGAGAACCACTGTTCTAGAAGTAAAGGAAGGGCCCTTGGAGTTTGGAGTGAGGGAGCTAATGGTGCTTGTGGATGGGGGGAGGTGAGGGGAAGAGGGAAGGGGAAAGGGAAAGGCATGGGCGTGCTCCCAGGAAGGAGAGCACACTGGGTCCTCTATACTAAGGGTTTTAAGGTTGGAGATTTTAGGGGAGGTCCCAGGGAATTATCTTAATAGAATATTCATCAGTTTTCCAGGCGTATCCTTTCAGGGTTGGGGTCTTCGCTGATTGGCCAGCACCAGGCAGGGTCATTATTCCATGTAGCTGCTCCTGACGTCAGCTGTGACCAGTTTCGTTGCTTATCGGGACCTGGAGCTGAATACAACTGAGGCCTAGATGTTATCTCTAGGGAGGAAAGGTCAGGGGTCCAAGCCTCATGACCGGGGATATGATAGGGGAGGAAAAGTCTCCCTGGGGGCAAGGTCCCACCCTACAACTGATTGTCCATTGCTAGGCACCCGTGGCTTTCCATCCAGGTGCCCTTTTATACCTGGCCCATAGTCCTTGCTCTGCTCATGTCTGTCTAACTGCCTACCACACTAGTGATAGTATCCTCATTTATTAGTCAGGTAGTACTATTACCAGAGTATGTGCACGAATAGCATTACACATGCTACTGTAAAATTATGAGTCATAAATAGTGACATCTGAAAAACAAGATCTTATCAAAACCAAAGAATAAGCTAAAGGTGAAAGTATTGATTTGATATCTTTTACAGGTGTTGCAATTTCTTTGTTTTTTTACCTCTTTTTGTGTTGTGAAATATAAAAACCAGAGGATGTTGCATCTGTTTTAAAACACCAGTTTGCTATGTGAGGCTGTAATCATGGCAAACACTTTCATATAAAAAATAAGACCAATGGTGAATGCTACTTAACAAAGTACTTAGCATGAATGGATTTTCAGTGAAATGTTTAATGAAAGAAAATCATTGTGATTATTATGTAGTATCTATATATATAAAAGCCTAATCGACCATCCGGCCGTTCGACCATTTGACCATTCGATCAGTAGCTATGACACACACAACAGACTGATGAATCTCAGAGGGAAGGGGGTAGGGGAGAGGGCAGGAAAAGATTAACCAAAGGTCTTAATATGCATACTAGAAGCCTGGTGCACGGATTCATGCACCAGTGGGGTCCCTCGGCCCAGCCTGCAGGGATCGAGCCGAAACCAGCAGTCTGACATTCCCCGAGAGGTCCAGGATGGTGAGAGGGTGCAGGCCAAACTGAGGGACCCCACCAGTGCACGAATCCGTGTACCCAGCCTCTAGTTTTATATAACAGTAGAGAAACTACAAAATGTTCCTTCCCATTCATTTGCAGAAGGTTCTAAACAGAGAGATCATACATTCTTTTTTTAAAATATATTTTTATTTCAGAGAGGAAGGGAGTAGGAGAGAGATAGAAACATCAATGATGAGAGAGAATCATTGATCAGCTGCTTCCTACACAGCCCAGACTGGGGATGGAGCCTGCAACCTGGGCATGTGCCCAGACTGGGAATTAAACCGTGACCCCCGGTTCATAGGTCAATGCTCAACCACTGAGCCATGCCGGCCAGGCGAGATCATATATTTTTAAGAAAATTTCAGTTTATGAGTATGCCTAAGAACACTGTGGACAAAAAGGGGCCACATACTAAACCTGACAAACCCAAAGGAGGCCTGGGTGATGACCGTACAAACTCAGAGACCTAAAGTAACCACAAGGTTGGTCTGAAATTAAAACTTATAAATTAAAATCAGTTTAGAATCGCCCTTGAAAAAAGTCAATCTTTACTTTAATTAAGCCTGTCTATTGTCTTTTTGCATCTACAATAACATACCTTGGGAATGTCAAAGTAATTTCCTTTTTCCAGACCCCTCAAAGCACAAGCACTGCAACAGAGCTGAGACCCCAAATCCCCTCATTGTTATTGTGCTAACTGTTGACTGTTAACTATCCTGTACCCACCTATGTAAAAGAAGGATGTGTCTATCATTTTAAGTTCTATCTAATCCCAAAGCCTCCCCCACCCCCGCTTTGCTTTCTCCCACCTCCCTAATCTATTACCAATGGATTTCATGTAACCCACTTATGTCCTATCTTTTTATTGTAATGTATAAAATAAGATGCAAAACTGCTATTTTTCCAGAGCATTGTCTCAGTCTGTTGATATTTTGCTTCCCGGCAATTGTCGTCAGTTTGGCACAAATAAACTCACAAAAAATTCTCTACAGGTTTGAATATTTCTTACATTGACAACATTTCACTGATTTATCTGAATATCTGAATACAGGAGAGCAACAGACAGGATTCAACCCAGAAAATGAAAGAGTCACTTTAATGAGGGATGTAGATCCCTTACTGAATGCCTTCTTTTACCAAGAAAACATAAGATATTTGATATTGTAGTAAAAAAAATATGGCAGAACTGAAAAATATTTTTCTATTTAAAATATATATATTTCTTTAGATTATAGAGGAATATAGTTTTTTAAATACCATGTCTGAAAGGTGGCTTCAGGGATAGATACTAAATTATGAAACCTGAACCAAAATGCTCAGGGGATAGGATGTCTTGACCAAATTGATTTTCTGATGAAATGGAACTAAATTCATATTTGTTCAAATTTTTGTTCAATAAAAATATTCTAAAGGATATTATTTTACTCTGTTGAATTAATAAAACCAAATTCAATTGGATTAATAAAAAGCAAAAAATAAGCTTTTTTATGCTTGAACATGTGGTACATTTTTGGATTATCATTTTGAACAATAATCACTCTCCGGTAGTCTAAAGAATGTGAATTTGTGTGTTTGTTTACTTGTGTTGTCAACAAATAGAAAAAAACACCTCTGATAACAGGTTTATTGTGATGTTTCATTTTTTTATTCCAAGTGGAAGACAGCAAAATACCCTGAGTAATGAATTAGAAGTTGTAGTTAAGTGGCTAATGAGAATGTTAAGATTTCCCATATGTAATGAAAGTGAATCAACAGAAAGGAATTTGAATATCTGATACTTAGACATTTTTATCCTTTTTCTCACTTTTCAAATTCAGCTTTGTGCATGTTCTGCATGCAGCTGTGACAGAAGCTATGTGCCCTGGCCCCAGCTCCGGGTGTTGGTATAGGTCAGGCTTCATGCCGAGTGCTAAACAATTCACCAGCTGTGTATCAGAGTGTGTGAGCACAGGGGGATCAGCTATAAACTATTCCTATTCTCTGCATGAGAAAGATGACAAAAAAAAAGAGAGAGAGAGAGAGAGGGGGGTGAGGGGAGAGAGGAAGAAAGAGAAAGAAAATACACAGTTTTCTGAGTTCTACTCTTTAGGAAGGACCTCAATTACATCTCCTGTCTCTGTCTGAGCTTAAATAATGGAACTCATGAACCTGCAACCCTAAATGGAAAATAAAGGCCTGGGGCAAGGGAGGAGAGGCACCGTGTCCAATGTAGTGGAAAGAGAAAAGAAGCAAAGATAGTAGCTTTAAACAGATGAGAACATGTGAAGCATGTTGCTCATGAAAAACCTTTTCATGTCTTTGTGAAGATTTGTGAATTGATTATGAAATGTACATTTTTAATGCCACATAATAAAACACAAGAGATACGAAAGGGAACAAGCTTACTTGGTTGCTGGCCCGATTTCATTGTTTGGGTGCATTTATTTTCACCTCCCATTTATTTGAGGGAAGGTGTTTCAAGTGGTAGCAAAATTATCATCCCAAATTTAAACCTCTTAGCTAAGTTTATATATTTTAAGATGTTCTATGTGTATTTTGACAATTAGAAAATGAAAATAAAATATCCTACTACCTTCTTCTCCCACAGTAACCTTGATAGGCAATATAATGTGACTCAGAAAAACTACTTCTTTAGTCCTGCTCTGCTAATTCCTTACTGTGTATTGTGGGACAAATAGCTAACCTTTCTAGAGCTACAAGTAAGTTTTTTTGTCTCCCAAATATCAGGTTTGGACCAAACCATTCTCAAAGCTCTTTTTCCATTATGAAATTCTATATGTTTTAAAACTTATTCTATCTTTAAGTGGGGCCCACTTTGTATAGAAAGAGACAGCTGGAAGAAAATTAGTTTAAAAAAACCCAACAATTTAGGTCAGAATTATCCAAATGCACATATGAGTTATAATTTATTGAGCTTCCCTTAGCTTTGTAGTGTATAATTACATTATTTTAATGCCATTGATAATATTCACAATGCCTCCATTTTGAAGAAGATTAGTTTAAATTTTTTTAATTTAAAAAATCACTCCTTTTACAAGTACAAAACATTGTTAAAAACACTTAGATGGCAAGTGTGATATTTATTGGTAGCGCCATTTGAGTCAGAACTGCTTTTGCACTGAAGGGGTTTAGAATGAGCCACTTTGACATGTGAATTGTTTTGAGCTGACAATAATCAAGACCCAACAGACTTCAAAACAAAGAGACAAACAACTTCTACTTCACCCTTAATCACTTAAAGGAATTTAGATAAGGGCTCTGGCCCAGAAAAAGAGCTAGTACCAGAAATAACTTTATCTGAATGACCTATCTGTATGGCAGGGCAAACATCTAATTATTAAACACCTGCTCTTCTTATCCTGGGAATTATCCTCCTCCCCTTTGAAGCTCCATTCCTTAGATCAGGATAGTATATAAGCCTCAACTGCCCAACTTGCCCTTCAGTTTCATTGTCTTTGTGGGGACCCCTGTGTGCACATACTAAATTTGGTTTTCTCTTGTTAACCTGTCTTCTATTAATTTAATTATTAGACCAGTCAAAGGACCTACAAGGATAGAAGGAAAATGTTTCTCCCCTACTGTTGGTGTAGTCGGCAGGATAAACTCCTCTATCTGGATACTTCTTGCTCCAAGGGTGCAGCAGCTGAGAAATCCAATGACCTCTGACAAAAGCTGGCAGAAGGTAAGAATTCTTACCACATCAGTCTCCCAGATCTCTGCCTGCAGGGTCTGGTGGAATCAAGAGTGGTGAGAGTCCCTTTCTTTTTCTAAATTTAGATTAGCAGGAGATAATATTTGTGTGAACTAGTTCCTGGGTATAGAGATTCTGGTAAAGATGTGTTATGAGTATTCTTGTTTTCTATTGGTCCTTTTCCTCCCAGAGATGGTCACTGTTTTTCCTTGGCATCATATTTTGTGTTACTTGTCAGAAGGGGGAAAACCATATGCCTGTCATTCCAGCCGGCCTCATAAACTGGTGAGTTCACGGTTCTCACCAGACTGGTGTCTGTTTGGACAAACACTGCTGTGGGTTAATGTGCACATGAGGTGAAAACTATTGCTAATGGGAATCTCAGAAGCTAAAAGCTGCAAAATTGCTGGGCATAGCTGGAGTACTTAAAAGCTGTTAGAGTGCTTGCCAGCTAACTCTAAGACTCCTGTTTTCAGATAAGTTGATCATGGAACCCATTAGATTGGTAATAGGTCAATCACCAACCACAAGAAAATTTTCGTGCAATAAGGTACACTGCCAAACACCACCTCATCTGCAAACCAGCAGTACGTACTTCCCACTTAGGTATTAATTTGGCTCACAGAAACCCAAGGTTTAGCTACAGCTGTTAATGGGTACATAAAAAAAGAAAAACTGGATGAGGGCTTTCTTCTCGTTGTGTTTTATGTACTGACGGCTTAGCTTTATGATCAGTGAGCACACTCTTCCTGGTTTCTGCCAACTAGCATGCATCTGGAGGACGGCCAGATATGCTGTGGGTCTGATAAGCAGAGTTCTCTTTGTCTGATTAGCTCTCAGGGGAGTTTATCATAAGGTGTCCTGGTCCATAAGGGACCTTTGTTGTCTCAACCTTCATGTCTTGTTATTACTGGAAGTCCATTCCCGTATCAGCTGTTGGTGTCCCAGATGAGTGGGACCCTGGAGACATCATTTTCACTAGACCATTCTTCCTACCTGTGACAATGAAGTTACTTGCTTTCTCAGACTGACTCTGGGAGTGAACTTTTTCGATCTTGGGGCCTGCATCTTCTGCACCCACTTCAGGGATGCCTCTTGAATTCCTGGTAAAGATTTATTCTAAGGCTCAAAAGTTACCTCGAGGTTTTTCCATGAAAAGACCTATCGAATTGAATTGCAATTGGAATAAATATACCATTTAGGATCCTACTCATCAATGACCAGATGATGGAGCTTTTGAATTGGAAAAAGTTTTATATTTGAAAAATTTTAGAGAGCTCTCATCTTAAACAACTGTCTTATTGCTACCTACGAGAAGATCAAATTGAAAAGAATACAAAAAGGAGTATAGCAGCCAGCCTTGGGGACTTCCTCAATAAGATGAAAGAACAGAAATAGCATTAGAACAAAAATTGAAGTCCACATCTAAAGTAAATTCACCTTCTCCACCCTCTTTTTTCACCCCCTTATCCCCAACTCCCTATCCCTGACCCTCCAGAAAAGCTTTTAAATCTCTGGGCCTCTAGTCTAAACCCTCCCTTTCAAAATCCAACCTCATCACTTCAGCAAATTCCTTAGATCCAAAAACTCCTCCAAATTCCCCAGAAAATCCCTTAAACTCCCAGCTGCCTGTTTTGACTCCTCCTTCCTCACAAGATTTACAGAGAGCACTCTGGCCTGATCACTAGGCCCAGGGTATACAGGGTACTTATGTAAATCTTAAAAGCCAGGAAGTAAATTTAGCAGAAGCACCCAAGTTGAGCAGTAGGGCTCAGTTTTCTGTTCCTTACAACTCCTCCTGTTCTCCAGAGCCCTGCAATTAGGCGCTGCCAGCTTCAGGCCTTTCTATGCAATATCATTTGTGAATGTATACTGGACTCCTACCCCAAAGAATTTATGTCACTGGACAACAGCAGATCTTCTAAATTGCAAAGCCCTTTTATCTCCACTTTCAGAATACCCTATCAAATTTAGAGAAGAGTTGGAAAGACTAGTGGCCATTTACAACCCCACTCAAGGGAACCAGATCAGCTGTTAAGGGGTGTTCTTCCCATGTATGATTATACTCTAGTTACCAGACAAACCAGGGTGGCCCCCTAGAGAACACACCCCCCGTGCCCCCTGCAACAGATGGCCAGAATTTCTCCCAGGCCTTCCTACAAATGACCAAGAAATGGCTCAGCTGGAGGCTGATATTCAAGAACTCTGATAATAGCAAGAGTAGACGTTTGCCCCCTGATATAAATTGGTCTACGATTGATTGAATATGCACTCAGAATGAAGGAGAGCATCCAAAGTCTTTTGTTGAATGCTTTATAGAGACTTTGCAAAGGCATACTGCACTAAACCCCGAAGCTCCAGAACATAGAGATCTTTTAATTTCCACTTTAGTGGGAAATTTTCTCCCTGATTATAAAAAAGTAAATTCAAGATAGTGTGGTTGAGTGGTCCAGCCAACTTCGGAATGTTGCAGTGGAAGCAGCTACCTAATTCTTTGAAAATAGCTTGCAAGAGTATAGGAGGGAAAGGGGGTAAAAGCAACAATTCTTGCTTGGCAAGGTGAATTAGAAAAACCAAAACATGATAGTGAGTATAACTTAAAGTCCATTCAGATCCTTCCCTATTTGCCTCTAGGTATTTGCTGATTGGGACATTGGAAGAAAAGTTGTCCTATTTAAGAGAAAGAAAAGTTTAAGAAAAAAACTCCCTAGACCCATCATTTCCCAGAAGGATCGTTTTTCTCCTCCTATGGGACAATTTCACATCAAATGCCTGGGTCGGCTGATTGATCTTCAGTAGCACTGCAGATCCCAACATTAAACTTAAAATAGAGCATCAGGAGCTGGGTTTTTTTATATATATATTTATCTTTATTGTTGAAAGTATTACAGATGTCCCCTTTTTCCCCCCATTCACCCCCTCCATCCCACTTGCGCCCCCTCCCCAGACCTTCACCACACTATTGTCTTCACCCATGGATTATGCATATATGCATATAAGTTATTTGGTTAATTTCCCCCCTCCCTTCCCTCTAAAATATGTCAGTCTGTGACATGCTTCAATGTCTCTGGATCTATTTTGCTTGTCAGTTTATTTTGTTCATTAGATTCCACGTATAAGTGAGATCATGTGATACTTGCCTTTCTGTGACTGGCTTATTTCACTTAGCATAATACTCTAGGAACTGGATTTCTTAATGACATTGGTGCCTCTTTCACTACCACCCGACTAGAGGATGTATCCCTACTTGTCACCTCTAACTCTGTGCTAGCTGTAAGTCTCTGGGCAACCTATTTCACTGACAATATCTCAACCAACCTCAATTTCCATAGACCCTCTCAGCACCCATCTTGCCTTCCTAGTTTCCAACTCATCACCAGCAAACCATTTTAGTAGAGATTTGTTATGTAAATTTTATGCCACTGTAAAATGTAATGAGAAAGGCTTTTTTTTCTCTGCCCCCATGTAACAGTGAAATGCTTGGTTTCTCTTTGACTCCATTTTGTCAAAGTCTGCTTTGTTCCCATGGCCTGCAGGTTAATAGCTTCTGCTTAGTCTTGTATATAGACACATATGCTAATCATTAGAGAAATTCTGCTTGTGGCTTGAGTTTTATAAAAACAGCCCCTCTGATTTCCCCTTTCCTTAATATAAAAGAAGCCTGAACTTACTACTTTCTTAAGATAGATTCAAGGTACCAGTAGGGCTCCCATTTTCTCAGTTGGTGCCTTCTCAATCAATAAACCTTTCCTTACTACAAATTATGACCTTTTGAAGCATCTGGCACAGGAAGTTTGACCTGGTAGCACTCAGACCAAACCCCAAATTTTCTACTTTCTTTACTGGAAACTCATCTCAATTTAAATTCCTTTACATGCAAATGAAGTTGGATTGTTACTGAATGCATTGCTTGGAAAAGAAAAAGGAAGAAACCTTTCCCATAGCTGTCTAATACTCTTTCCTGAGATACAGAGCAAGGAATCCTATATAATAAAAGGGTAATATGCAAATTGACCCTAACGGCAGAACTACCAGGAACGACCAGTTGCTATGATGTGCACTGACCACCAAGGGGCAGATGCTGAATGCAGGAGCTGCCCCCTGGTGGTCAGTGCACTCCCACAGGGGGAGCTCTGCTCAGCCACAAGCCCGGCTGACTGCTGTGAGTGCAGCGTCAGTGGCGGGAGCCTCTCCCACCTCCTTGGCAGCACTAAGGATATCCAACTACAGCTTAGGCCTGTGGGGAGCAAGCCTAAGCCGTCAGTTGGACATCCCCCGAGGGCTCCCTGGCTGCCAGAGGGATGTCTGACATCCATCTGAGGCCCGATCCCCCAGGGAGTGGGCCTAAGCTAGCAGATGGACATCCCCTGAGGGCTCCTGGACTGTGAGAGGGTGCAGGCTGGGCTTAGGGACCTCCCTGGGTGCACGAATTTTTGTGCACCAGGCCTCTAGTTGAATATATAATAGACTGTTTTACACCAAGGTAGACTTGTCTGTAGCACTCCAAACTTGCCAGTAAAGAAAGAAGGGAAATTTAATTCAGATAGGAACCAAATCTATTGATTCATATAAGATGTAAGAGCTATAAACTTTCATAATTCCTTGCCACCCCATAGTTCCTAATCCAACTACTATTCTTACCTCAAGTCCTACTGATGCAGTCTGGTTTACAGTAATTAATCTCTGCTCACCTTTCTTTTCCAATTGCATCCTAACTCACAGTTTCTCTCTCATTTATGCTTAAAGGGAGACAACCTGGAGTTGTGTAATTCAGGGATATAGCAAGTCTCCCTCAATATTTTCCCAAATCCTTAAAACCAACTTGGATTTTGTAGCCTTTTACCTTGAACCAAACTAAGCAGCAAGCTCTTGTAGACTCCCTCATTCTCCTAAGGCACTAGCTGAATGAAGTCATGTAGCCTCCTCATCCAAACTTCAATGGGTATAAACAACTGTACCTATTCAGAACATGAGATATCTCAAGACATTCAAAAACTCAGTCCAAAGCATCTTGAGTCAATTTTATTCATTCTTATATTCAAAACAATTATGTAGATTTCTAGGGACAGCTGGCTACTGCTGCCAATGGATTCCTAATTTTGCCGCCCTTGCTAAATGTCCATATGCCCTATTCCCAGATACCTCTCCAGAGCCTGTTTTTTTGGGTCTTCAGAGGCATTAACTGCATTTGAAACCCTAAAATTAACATTGTCCACACCCCAGCCTTCAGTTTACCTAATTTTGACAAACCTTTTCACCTATATTGCCCTGAAAATAATGGTAATGCTGCGGGTATTCTAGGATAGCCTTTTGCCTGTCAGATACCTCCTTTAGCATATTTCTCATGTCAATCAAACTATGATATCAGGTATGCCCTCATGCCTGTGTGTGATGACCACAGCTGCCACCTTGATTGATAAAGTTCATGCTCCCACAGTAGGCTTCCCCAGTCACCTCTATGTTCCCCATGCTGTGTCTGCTTTCTTAACAAGTCCACAAGATATAACAAGTTTACAAGAAACAACAACTTCACAAGATACAAAAAGTTCAAAAGTTCACAAAATACAAGTATCTGCTCTCTTACAAATTCACAAGATACAACAAATCCTCTACAGGGCATCTATGAGCAGGCTTTATTGACCAAACCTTCTATAATTTCACGTTATTATAACACCTTAAACTCAGCTTCTTTATTAACCCTCCCTGATGGTGGAGAGCCCCCCTTTATTCTACACAATTGCCTTGCAACTATAAAAATGGTCTCAAAGCCATGAGAGGACCTTTTAGACATCCCTTTGTACAACCCAGACTTACTTCTATTTTTTGATGGCTCCTGTAATTGAAATTTCCAGGGAAACATAATAACCAGTTATGCCATAGTTTCCCCACATAAAACACTTCCAGCATATTTTTGGCCCACTGTAAAATCATCCCAAGCTGCTGAACTCATAGCTCTTATGAGAGCTTGCACCTTAGTGAAAGGGAATGCTGCCACTATTTACATGGACTCCAGATGTGCTTTTGGAATCTGCAGTGCTGTTGGCACAATTTAGAAATTCCATAGATTCTTAACTTCTGAGGGTACTCCCATAGCTAATGGGCATATAATTGCTGCCCTGTTACAAATTATTCACCTCCCTTCTAATATTGATACTGTTTACTCCCCAGCCCATTCTAAAGAGACTTATACTATGTCTTTAGGTAATGATAAGGCCAACGAGGCTGCTAACTACGCAGCTCAAAATAGACACCCTTATCTTTTCTCCACACAATTTCTAAACCTGCCTTTATCCCTGACTGATATTATTAATGATCAGGCAAATGTCTCCCTATCTGGAAAAGACAAATGGAAACAAAGGATGCAAACAATTATCAGATGGATTATACATTGAGCGAAATGGACTTCCTGTAGCCCCTTTTCTTTTGACCTTTGGCTTGCACTTATCTCCCATCAAATGGTACATGTGCCAACAGGGGATAGGTAAGTAACTAAAAGGCAATTGGTTGTGTCCACAAAATTTCTGACCAAATTATTTCCCAGTACACCACTTGTAAACCTCATCAAATTTTCAAAAGAAATCAGTATGCCTCAGGAAGTCCTCCTAGGCCTACACTGCCCTTTGTGGCTCTCCAAATGGATTTTATAGACTTGCCCCTAGCTTTAGGCTATTCTCACTATTTGGTTATTGTCTGCAAGTTTAGTGGATGGATTGAATGCTATTCAACTAAAACAACCAATGCCACAACAGTGGAAAAGAAATAATGACTGACATTATTCATCATTTTGGCATTCTTCATACATTGACTCAGACCAAGGAACTCATTTTATAGCAGATAAATCACTTTCTTGCAAAGTCTGGGGTACTCATTAAAATTTCAGACCCCACACCATCCTCAATAATCAGGACAAGTGGAACATGAAAATCTAGACATAAAAAAATGACTTTAAGAAAAATCTGCCCTGACTGGATAGCTCAGTTGGTTAGAGCATCGTCTGGATATGCCAAAGTTGCGGGTTCGATACTTTGTCAGGGCACATATAAGAAGCAACCAATGAATTCATAAATAAGTGGGACAACAAATCAATCTTTTTCTCTTCCTTCATCTCTCTAAAATCAATCAATAAATAAAAGAAAATCTGTCAAGAAACTGAACTTAAATAGCCAGAAGCATTCCATTGGCCCTTATAAAGATCCAGAATGCGTTTTGAAATAGTGTTTGGTCACCCAATGCCTGCTGGCATCTCTAACCCTTGCATTATTGGGTAGAGTGAGCATTATGGGAAGTGACTAGTTTGATGCTCTGACTATGTACAAAAACTAACAGGTATACTTGAAGTATGTCACCAACAGGTCAAAGAGGCATAACCCTCACTGACTGACAAGCCTTGCCATCCCTTTTGACCAGGAGACATCAAGGTCTTTAGAAGAAAACATATGATGTCACCTTGCTTGAAGGGACCTTATGAAGTACTGCTAACTACCTACACTGCCATCAAAATAAAACAAAAATCCTCCTGGGTTCATACAAGCCAGGCCAAAGTAGACCCAGATCACTGCTCTCAAGACAATGGGATACAATCTTACAGACGACCTTGAAATAAGGATTTCCAGGGCCATTTCCCCTGCCCCGGAAGTAGACAACATCACAAAATAGACAGCTATTTCTAAGGTCACAGATCAAGATACTTGTTTCCACCTATCCCACCACCCCCAATTAAGTTGGTCATTTATTATCAGGCTGACTGAATAGTGCTTATCTCTATTCAACTTGCCCATCGTGATCTTCCACTATGAACCCTCTTTCAGCCTGTGTCTTGCTGGTATTAATCCTTGCTATTTTTGCAACAGGTTGGGTGCAGACCAAACACCGCCTTATGCCAGTTTTCCAAATCTTGGCTATGTTGGCTCATCAATCTGATTGTTGTTTTATGTCAGCATCTAGATAGCACAAAATAACAGAACCTGATCTAGTTTTCTTTCCCGCTCATGTGAGCACCTCGTGAATTAACTATGGAAGATGGAAGAATGACAGGGAATGCTTTGCAAGACCAGAAAAACACCACTCTGCCTCTCCTTCTGGTGAGTTGTTTGGGCCTGGGCAGACCTCTATGGAAGCTCAAGGACTATCCCTCACCCAGATAAAGACACTAGATGGAAATTTCCCCCTTTGCATTGAAAACAAGCATGACATTGGGCCTTCCCTGGGTGTCTCAGCTGTTCTTCTGATTAAGCTGCCTAATACCACAAACTGTATATGGGTAGACAAAAAATCTGGACTAACTTGATCAGGTGACAAAACCAAGCTTTATAGGTGCCAGAGCCAGACCACCGCCTCCTATATCAGTTATTTTATAATCTGTTTTGCTCTTAAAGATTAATAAGAGCTCGTGGAAATTAGAGGTGTAAAGATGTTACCATTACCAGTGGCAAAGTCGTGGAATGCACCTAACCCAGGTAATTACAGGTTCCACTGTAACCTTGTCTGTGACCCACACTGGTCTTATTATCTTATGTGGTGACAATGTATATAAAGGGTTCACACTTAAATGGTCAGGATGGTGTGGATTTGGCTACCTGGCTCCTTCTGTCACCAGATACTCTGTCTATCTTAAATGCTAGCCAAATTACAAACTTGTGCTCCTTTGTTCATAAAGTTGTGTCACATAACCATGCTAGTCTAGAACCTGCTTGTGTATCACACTCTGAGCTTTCAGTGTTGAGGACCTTATTCCTGAGTTTTGGAACTTATGACTTGGAAAAGGCAATCTTAAATCTCTCCATGGTTGCCCTGAGCAGTTTGGCTCAGTGGATAGAGCGTCAGCCTGCGGACTGAAGGGTCCCAGGTTTGATTCCGGTCAGGGGCATGTACCTTGGTTGCGGGCACATCCCCAGTAGGGAGTGTGCAGGAGGCAGCTGAATCGATGTTTCTCTCTCATCGATGTTTCTAACTCTCTATCCTTCTCCTTCTCCCTTCCTTTCTGTAAAAAATCAATAAAATATATTTTAAAAAATTTTTAAAAAATCTCTCCATGGTAATACAACAAGAGATCAATACCATTATGCAAACTTTGAAAATTATCCAAACAGAAGTTCACAGCTTAGCCTCTGTGGTACTACAAAATCGACATGCTATGGGCACATTGACCGCTCAACAAGGAAGAGCTTGTGCAATCATTGGTGAAATATGCTGTTTCTATGTAAGTCAAACAAGACAAATAGTATCTTCTTTACATTTGCTAACATTTTCCATCAGATAAATGAAGCTCAGCCATTTTATTGGACCAACCTATTCCCAGGATTGAGAAACTGGTTTAAGCCTGGCTGGCATGGCTCAGTGGTTGAGCATTGGCCTATGAACCAGGAGGTCACTGGTTTGATTCCCGGTCAGGGCACATGCCCAGGTTGTGGGCTCAATCCCCAGTAGGGGGCGTGTAGGGGGCAGCCGATCAATGATTCTCTCTCATTGATGTTTCTATCTCTCACTCTCTCTCTCTCTCTCCCTTCCTCTCTGAAATTAATAAAAATATATTTTTTTAAAAACGAGAGAGACTGGTTTAAAGGGGTTTGGGGAAATGTGATTCGATTTGCATGTTTCTGTTTGTTCATCCTCATTCTAATCAATGGTCATTTCTCCCCTTGCAGACCTCTTACTACTCAGCTACTAACCAATTCTTCTCTCCACAGCCGTCATCTCACCTCTTAATATGTGAAACTTCCAGGGAAGTTTCAGGAAAAGGAACTCAATGGGTTCAGAACAAATCTCCCCAAAATATGCCACTTTTCAGCTAAAGGCACTCAAAATCTAGCAGATTCAAGAAAAGCTTTTACCTCCTTCTCAGTTGCCTAAATTTACATTAGATAAGGGCTCTATACCAGGAAGAGAGCAATTACCAGAGACCTATTTACCTAAAAATTTATCTGCATAGCAGGACAATTTTTGTTTTCCAAACATATCCTTTGCTTTTCTGCAAATGGTCTTCCTCCCCTTTGTATGCCCAGGCCCCTACCCCCTTCTTCACCTCAGGGTATTATGTAAGCCTCAATTATCTGGCTGTCTTCTGAGTTTTCATATCTTTATGGGGCTCCCATATGTAAGTAATTAAATTTCTTTTTCTCCTGTTAATCTGTCTTATGTCATTTTAATTGTTTGACCTGCCAAAGAACCTAGAAGGAAAAAAGGGAAAATTTGTCTACAAGATCATAATCTGTATTTTCTCTTGCAAGGAAACAAGATGTTTGAATTGTCTTTTATTAAAGCAAGTGATTTTAAAAATCGATTAATGTAATCCACCACAACAGGCTAAAGAAGAAAAATCACATGAGCCTATCAACGAATGGTAAGCAAAAAACCTATCATAAATGTTTTCTAAAAATCTAAGTAAAATTCCTCCCAAAAATGTCAACTGCCAGAGCTGTAGTGATAATCACAAAATTATGGGTGTATTCCTTAAGGTACGTATCAACAATATTAAGCAGACTTTTAAAACCATGCATGTAAAGATTTTTTTTAGCACTGCCAGTGTGGTTCAGTAGTTGAACATTGATCCAGAAACCAGGAGGTCATGATTGCATTCCCAGTCAAGGCACATGCAGGAGTTGTGGGCTCCATCCCTAGCAAGGGGCATGCAGGAGGTAGCCAATCAATGATTCTCTCTCATCATTGATGTTTTTATCTGTCTCTCCCTCTCCCTTCCTCTCTGAAATCAATAAAAATATATATTAAAAATAATAACAATAAAGAATAGAAATAGACAGGGGCTCTGGAGAACCAGGCTCAAAAAAAGTGCATGAACCAAGAAAGGCTAGAAATTCAGAATTGCAACTAAAATCACACCTCAAAATTAATCTGATGAGGACATTACTGGTATACACTGATATTTTAATTTGAACCACTGCCATTGCTGCCCTAGAGACTGGCTATTGTGGCTAGAATGAATTCCACACTATTTCTGCTTCTGTGTTGTACTAATGCCAGATTCCATGTAGGCTAAGTCTAAGTCATATGTTTTTGTAGTTTTTATCAATAATGAGAGATGGGCTCTGCCTTCCAATAAGACTGTATTGGTGGGACTTTCACAAAAATGGGAAGGTGCTTTACCAGTATTTGCTGGGAAGCTCACTGATGTTTTAAAAGTTCCTTTTTAGCTTTTGTGTAGAGAATAGACATAATGAGCCAGGACAGAAGTAGATCAGTTAGAAAGCTATTTCAATAATCCAGGCAAGAAATGATGATGGCATGAATTAAGATGGTAGAATGGAGGTTGGTGAGATTCTGGATATATTTTGAAGGTAGAGCTCACAGAATTTGCAGATGGAGTGGATATAGGGTGTGATAGGGAAAAAAAAGAGTCAAGCATGACTTAACTTCTGGCTTGAGCAAATAGAAGAACGGAGTTCCATTTACCTAAATGGAGCAGAACATGGGGGAAGCAGGTTTTGTGAGATAAGAATTTGGGCTTGAAAAATTAAGTTTGTCTTTGTGTTGCCGAGATGGCCCCCGTGAGGCTGAGACGGCCCCCGTGAGGCTGAGCCGGCCGCCGTGAGGCTGTAACGGCCCCCGTGAGGCTGAGACTGCCCCCCTGAGGCTGAGATGGCCCCAGTGAGGTTGAAACGGCCCTGGTGAGCCTGAAACGGCCCCTGTGAGATTGAAACGGCCCCTGTGAGGTTGAAACGGCCCCGGTGAGGTTGAGACGACCCCTGTGAGGTTGAAACGGCCCCTGTGAGGTTGGGACGGCCCCTGGGAGGCTGCAACGGCCCCTGCGAGGCTGTGACGGCCCCTGGGAAGCCGAGAAAAATACCACATGATCTCACTCATTTATGGATAATAAAGACCATTATAAACTGATGAACAAAAATAGATACAAAGGCAGAGAAACACTGAACAGACTGTCAAACTACAGTGGGAAGCCTGGGGAGGGTTGGGGGGGTAAGAGATCAACCGAAGGACCTGTATACATGCATATAAGAATAACTAATGGACACAAGACACTGGGGGGTAGGGGAGGCCGGGGGAATGTCAAGGGAGGGGGGAAGGAGACATGTGTAATACTCTTTGTAATACTTTAAGAAATAAAACAAATTAAATTTAAAAAAAAATTAAGTTTGTGGTGACCATTGTATATTGCAGTAGAGATGTCAAGTAGATAGTCACTTACACAAACTTCCAGTGGAGAGTTCTGAGCTAGAGATTAAAATTTGGAAGTCATCAGTGTTCAGTCACGTGCAGATTAATGACAGGGAAACATTCCGAGAAATGCATCCTTAGTCTATTTCTTCACTGTGGGAACATCACAAACCTAAATGGCATAGCCTACCACACACTTAGGCTACATGGCATACCACTGTTGTATATACACTCCATCTTTGACCCATGAGTGCATAGTTATTTATGAAAACCATGCGACTGGATGTGGTCCTTGAAGCAGTATATATAAATAGAGAAATTATCTAAGGACTGGGCTCTGGCTCTCACGTTTAAAGCAGTGGCTCTCAAAGGGTGGTCCAGGAACATTAGCATCACATCAGAACTTCTTAGAAATGTTCATTTTCCTTCCCTATTCCTGACCTACTGAATCAGCAACTCTGGGGGTGGAGCCCAGCAAATGGTGTTTAAATAAGTCCTCCAGGTTCACTCTGATGTATGCTAAAGTTTGAGCACCAATGGATTAGAGGTCAGGGAGATGGGGAGGGACCACTAAAAGAAAATTTAATTAGAGTAGTTAGTAGGATAGAAGGAAACCCAGGAAAGCAGGGTGTCCTAGGAGTCAAATGAAAAAAAGCATTTCAAGGAGGAAAGGGTGATCAACTGCACCAAACACTGCTAGTATTTCAAATAAAAGAACGAGTTTCAGTCTTTTGGGAGGACAAACTATACTTCATACTGTTGACCTCCACTGGATTCTTCTAATAAATCCTTTTTGTTTAAGCTGGTTAGAGTTATTTCGAACCAAATGCTCCTTGACTAAAAAATACCCAATTTTTCTACAGTTGATTTGGAGAAACAACATTCATAACTGTACATTAATCCCTATATAGCAGGGGACTCTGTTTTAACCTAAGCCTATTTGAATGAAGTCAGAGAACTCTTCCTTAGAAAAAGTTATGCAAGATCAGACTCATTAAATAACAAAATAGTATTTGTCAGAGAAGAGAAGCAATTTCATGCAAAGTAATTTTATGAGAGTTCTTTCTCCTCTCAAAGTTGTCTTCTGGTCCAATTTCTACTAGACTCAATTCTGAAACCAAGGAAGAGGGGGGAGTGAAAATTAAAAACAAAAACAAAACAAACAAACAAAAACCAGCTACTACAACCACCAACAAAAACCTGAGAACAAAATGTTTCAGGGAAACTCTTTAAGACATTGGGGTTCTAGAAGTATCAGTTAAGTTTCCCTTTAATAGATGTGACACAGGAGGACAGAAGTTCTTTATTTAGCATGCAGTTTTTACTTCTTAAGGCTTCCAATTCCTTGTTTGTAGCAGATGATGGATCCTGGAAAACATGATGGTACCAAGAAAAGGAGTCCAGAGGAAGAGAAAAGAAAAGAAATACCAGATTATACATGGCAGCTAACTGGATTGTTTGTTATTACATTTATGAAAGATCCCCTCACCCCCAGGAAATATTAAGGGAAACATATTTGAGGTGGTTGGATATAATTCAAAAACATGTGGAAATAGAAACCATTGAAACTTGAGTTATTGTTATGTGGGTATTCCTAGTAATACCCACAGGCTGAAGGTGAGGCCTGGGAAAGCTTGTGAAATACATAGGAAAATTTTCATTTATTAAGATTCCACCTTTGTTATACATTTATTTTTTTCTCATTCAACAAGAGTTCTTCCAATTGCACTCTTAATTCCATCCTTTCTTTTGCCTCTGGGTTAAGAGATATATCCATTGATTTATTTTCCACTATCATTCCTTTATTTTTATTGCCTCTTTTTCCCTAGCTCCTTTCTCATAGCTTATAAGCATATTTCATTAAATCATTGCCCTTAAAAAAACACCATTCTGTTCTACCTTGAGTAAGTAGTAGTTAAAAGAAGAATTCTAGGGTCAGACTGCCTGGGTTTGAATGTAGCTTCACAGTTTGCTAGCTATGTGTCCTTGGGCAATTTTTTAAATGCCTCTGTGCCTTCATTTCCTTACCTGTAAAAAAGAGGTAGAACTAGTTCTTACTTTATGGGTTATTGTGAGGATTAAATGAATGGATATTTGTAAAACTCTTAGAGCAGCTCCTGGCAGATAGTAAATGCTACATGTGTTTGTTATATAAAAATTAATTAATTGATCAATCCTCAACTTAGGGCTTGTTAGGTAAAACTCTGTTGAAGTTTTAAAAACCCTATTAATTACTAAATTTAATGAATTCTTAAGTTCTTAGCTAATTTGACCTTCCAGCAACACTTGACACAGTGGACCACTAGGTTCCTCTTGTACTTCTCCCTTTTTTTCCTGGATACTTCTTTCCTAGTTTTTCCCATATCCTCTGATATTTTCCATTAATTTTCCTTTGTAATGTCCTTGATTTCTGTCTTTGGTCCTCTTCCCTTCTCACTGTATAACTCAATAAATCTGATAGAAAAAAATTCTTCAAATCATTCTCATACTATAGGAGTCCCTCCATAATTTAATCTCTTTGTTGATCTCTTCAGTCTCATCTTTCAGTACCCCATCACATGGAATGGCTTGAACTTTCCAGAGTGTGGGGGGGTGTTTTTTATAGTGCTGCTTCTTTACAAATATTCCCTAATTTTTCAATT